>NC_058082.1:38974484-39296522 GCF_014858855.1 Bufo gargarizans | reverse complement strand
ATTTTCTCATCTCGTTAGCCTCTCTCAGCTGTCATGTAGTTGCACTGATTGCATCCCTTTAAATCCCTCCCCATAGTGCATCAGTTTGCGGTTTATATTACTTCCTGGAGAGTGTGCATGTTGATCCTACTTCTGAGTCTTCTACAAGATAAGTTTTGTTCATTCATTTGTGTTTTTCTGTTTGCTGGATCCCAGGTGACCCTGACTCCCTCCGTATCTAGTGTAGGGAGCCGGAGGTCGTGTCCCCTCACTATTATAGGGTGTTCAGGTGTTATACAGTCGAGGTACAAGGATATGCGATCATCTACCATTGGGATTTTCGCATAGGCTGAGCAGTAAGGGAGAGAGCCAGGTCTGATGCAGGGCTCTCCCTTTTTGTTCCTTAGTTTTGGATCCAGTCAGTCGTATATTCATTTTGTGTTTTCTTGTTTCCTGTACACCTTCCGTGACACTCTCCTTCACTGCCGCATGTCTGCCCAGGGTTCTCCTCCAAAAAGTGAGTAACCCTCGATTGCCCATAACCGTGACCTCACTATCGCAATACCCTGCAGGTCTGGCGTCCTGCATAAATTGGTGTCACATACAGGATTTATGGATCATTCCTGCGCCATTGTGGAATACAAAAACTGTGTGATATGTTATGCCTTATTGTTTTATTGAAAATCGCTGCGCCAAAGCGAACTGTAATAATTTGCGGTGTGAAGATTATATTGTATGGACTGTTTGCCGTTTGCTTAAGCCACCGCTTGCTGTCAGTGAATAGACAGCGATTTGCTCAAAGATGGCTGCTTAACCTGACTGGATTACAAGTGCGCCTCGTTGTACCCGTTTGGCGCGAAAAAGGACAAGGTGAAATTACCGCCCAGCCGGCAAGGAGGAAAAACACTGCCCGGTCTGGAAAAAGGTACCGCCTACCTGCTGACGCTGTGCATAGGACTCCCAGCGGACCTAGCCACGCATCTCGCGAGACTTGGAGCGACCACCACCGGAGTAAGTACTAACTTTACCCTTTACTGGCCCCCTTCCGATTACTATACTGGAACGTTCCCGACCCTTGCCAGGGTACCGGAGAGGGTCCCCTACTAGCGACAAGAGACTTGACCGAAAAAAAAAAACTGACATTGTCGCTCCGCTGTCATTTAAAGGGCCATACCCACCTAGTAACACCATGTCCGCACCTGAAGAAACAGGGCAGGTGGCCCCAGTCGTGCCTTCTGAAGTGCCCGCAATCGACAATAGAGCACCTGCCGCCGCGGCAGCATCAAGCCTGATGCCACTAACCATGCCGTATTATTTTGGGGCCCCCGGGTTCCCACGATATTCAGGGGAAGCCCAGAAATTAAAGGACTTCAGAGACCTTGTTCCGGCTCTACCCTATATCTGCTGAACAACAAATGGAGATCCTCCTAGCTCAGTTAGAAGGGGCCGCCCGCAGGGAAGTCATGTCATGGCCCCGTTCTGAAAAAAGTAGCCTGGAGCAGATTTTTGATCGCCTCGGCACCACATTTGAGGCCAGAACGGTGTCCAAAGTTAAAATGCGATTCTTCAGCAGAAAGTAGCAGCCTGGGGAGTCGCTCCGCGATTTTGCTCTGTTCTTGCAAGAGACCCTGAGGGCTGTGGTCCAGGTGGATCCCAAAGAGGCTGAGGACCAGGACAGGACTCTTAGAGAACAGTTCATTGCGGGTATAAGTACTGAGCATTTAAAGGGCCAGCTGCGGATGTTGTCTGCTCAACACCCCCATTGTACATTTTTGGACTTTAAAGAATTGGCCATCAGTATACTAGGCCAGAACCCTGCCGCAGGGCCAGCAGCCTCCCCTGAACCCCAGGCTTGTCAGCCAAAGACTGTCAATGTGGGGCCCGTTGGAGTCAGTCAAGCCACTCAGGCTCCAGTCGCAGATGTAGTGGCAGCACTCATGGAGCAAGTAAACCATCTCACTCTAAGCTTAGAGAAAGTATGCAAGAAAATAGAGCAGTGGGAGAGACCATTGTTACTGGAAGATGAAGGCCCTTTTCCTCCAAGACACCCACCTGCATGTAGGGATGTATATCCAAAATAACCTGATGGGCGACCGAGTTACCGGTCTAGAAGTAGAAAGCAGCCTGTCTGCCACTATTGTAAGAAATATGGACATACTGAATCAATGTGCTGGCAGTTAAACGGGCAACCCCTGAGGCAGAGGACCGCCCCTCGGGAGGTAGAACAGTAGGTCCAAAGGATCCAAGCTGGATGCCTAAATATAACGGGATACCCTTTGAAGCTCTGCTGGATACTGGGTCACAGGTCACCACCATTCAACGACCTGCCTGTGACAAGTTCTGGGATCCAAGTCTCCTCACCCAGCCACCAGAGTCCTTGCTAGATATCATTGCCAGCAACGGTAAGCCAGTGAAAGTCCATGGGTATTGGGAACCTACTCTTCAGATGGGAGAATCCACCTTACCACAGCAAGGCGTGATTGTGGTACAAGCAGGAGATAAAGGAGGACACCCTGTGATCCTAGGGACTAATGTCCTTAAAAATTGTTACTCCGAAGTGCTTGAAGCATTGAATCAAACTATATCTTCAGCCTCGCCTGCTTCCAGAAGAGTCATTCAAAAGACTATCAGCCTGCTGTGTGCTCAACAAAGGTTCGCCAACAAAAAAGGAGAAACTTGTACTGTCCGGATCCAGGATAACCGGCCGGTAATTCTGCCTCCAAATTCCCAGATGATCCTGTGGTGCCGTGCGGTGTTAGTGGTTCAGGGCCAGGACTATCAAGCCCTAGTGGAACCTATTCAAATTGAGAATCATCCCTTCGTACGGACAGCCAAGAGTCTGGTGATCGTGTCTCAAGGTAAAGTGCCTGTCCGTTTAATTAACTTTGGTGATCACCCCGTTACTCTTTTTAAACACTGCCCTGTTGCTCAGCTTTTCCAGGTGTCTTTCCAGGATGTGATCCGTCTGCCTGCCACGGAGGCATTCCAGACCACACAGAGCAGCAGCACCACCGCCAGCACCCCTACAACCTCCTGGTGGGAAGAACTTAATGTGGGGAACGAATCCACCCTGAAGGAGCAAATAGAGGGAGTTCTAAATCTGGTGAAAGAGCATCACAAGGCCTTGAGCAAGCACTCCACGGACTACGGAGAGGTCAGTGTAATTAAACACACCATACCTACTGGCTCTCATCCTCCTATCAATGAGAGACACAGGCCCATACCGCCTACTACCTATCAGTCTGTGAAAGAGATGATACAAGAGATGAAAGACTCTAATATAATCCGGGACAGTCATAGTCCCTGGGCTGCGCCCCTTGTTCTTGTCCGGAAAAAATGGCAGCATAAGGTTCTGTGTGGATTACAGAAAAATCAATCAAATCACCCACAAAGATGCATATCCATTGCCACACATTGAGGAGTCCTTGACTGCCCTGGAGTCATCAGCCTATTTCTCTACCTTGGACTTAACTAGAGGGCACTGGCAAGTACCCATGGCCCCAGAAGATCGAGAAAAGACTGCTTTCACTACACCTATTGGCCTGTTTGAATTCAATTATATGCCGTTTGGACTGTGTAACGCTCCAGGGACGTTCCAGCGGCTGATGGAGCGTTGTTTAGGCCATAGAAATTTTGAGACTGTACTACTATACCTGGATGATGTCATTATATACTCCAAGACGTATGAGGACCATTTAAAACACCTGGCTGAAGTGTTTCAATTTCTTACTAAATATGGCCTCAAAATCAAGCCATCCAAGTGCCACCTGCTGAAACCAGCGGTAAAATACCTAGGGCGCGTTGTCAGTGCCGAAGTAGTAAAACCTGATCCTGATAAACTTGCTGCTGTCTGCAATTGGCCTACTCCTACCACCGTGAAAGAGGTGAGAAGTTTTCTCAGTTTTGCAGGGTATTACAGGCGTTTCATCCCGCATTTCGCACAAATTGCAGATCCAATCCAGGAACTCCTGAGGGGGCATCCAAAGAAGAGCCCAAAAACTCCTATTCCTGTTGAATGGAACGAAGAACGGGAAATTGCCTTTCAGCTCCTAAAGAAGAAGCTGACTGAACCCCCTGTTCTGGGTTACCCAGATTATCAGAAGCCGTTCCACCTCACACAGATGCCAGTAAAAGAGGCCTGGGGGCTGTGTTGGCTCAAGTGCAAGATAACAAAGAGAGGGTAATTGCCTACGCCAGCAGATCCCTGAAGGGAGCTGAGAAGAACGACCAGAACTACAGTTCCCTCAAGCTGGAGTTTCTTGCCTTAGTGTGGGCTGTGACCGAAAAGTTCAAAGACTATCTCGCTGCCACCATTTGTTGCCTTCACGGACAATAACCCCCTGGCGCATCTGAATACAGCCAAATTAGGGGCTCTGGAGCAAAGATGGGCCTCCCGCCTTGCCAACTATGACTTCACTGTGAAATACCGGGCAGGCCGCTCCAACGATAACGCTGATGCCCTGTCGCGACTTCCCACTACAGAAGCCCCAGATGAACCAAAGGATGCCTGGGAAGAAGTGGAAATGCCAGCGTTCTACAATAAATTTGCCCAGCAGGATAATATCCGCACTGAAAACCTCTCTGCTGCTGATCCTTCCTCATCCGATATTCCTGAGTCCAGAGGCGGTCAAGAAAGGTGGATTAAGCTCCAGTCTGAAAGTAGAGTCCTCGGTGAACTGCTCGACTTCCTTACCAGTGGGAAAACCCCTGAGAGAATCCGCAGAAAGAGTGCAGACCCAGAACTAGCGAGACTGTGGAGACATCGCCACCAACTATTCCTTCAAAGAGGCCTGTTGCTCAGAAGGGGCCTGGATCCAGTGTCCTGTGATAGGATATATCAAATCCTCATACCATGTTGAGATGCCAGTCTGGTGTTAGAAATGTATCTGTCACGGCTGTAAGTGAGCAACACACAGTGAATAGCAACTGACCGGACCCAAACTAGGGAGGATAAAGGGTGACCCCTGTCAGACCCTAAAAGCTCTCCCTAAGCTGCTATGCACATGTCCAGATCCATATGGTGGATCGAGACATGCCCACGTACCTCAGGCTGGTGACCACTGAAACCCCTACAATAGTGGAAGGGGCACGGCCATCGGTGCCCTTTTCAGTATATGGACGGAACCGGGGTCGCAACGGATCCAGTCAGCAAACAAACAGAAACACACAATGTCTGAACACTTATCTGAAGGAGCTGCGGCTGCAGTGAAAACAGATCCAAAGTCAGCAGACAATATCCAAAGTACTTGCTTCAGCAGAACACAGATCCAGTGAAAAGATATCACACAGGTGAAGATACTCAAGCGAGAGATACAGCTCAAATGAAAAGTATAATCCGCACCTCTACAAAGGAGGAGGGGTGATTTAAAGGCAGCGAAATCAAACACAGGAGAGACAGCTGGGAGGAAGGAAACCGAAAGTAAAGACCTCATCACAGGGGCGGAGAAACAGGGCAGAGGGAACTCCTCCAAGCTCTAGTATTGACATCATCACAGGGGTGGAGAAACAGAGCTGTGAGAACGTCTCAAAGCTCTGGTAGTGACAGTATCACAAGCAGTCCGGACACTTCGGCGTGCAGAAGACTGAGGCCACCATTCGCAGAAGATTCTATTGGATTGGGATGAGAGAAGATATTGAGAAATAGTGCCGAGAATGCACTGCCTGTGCTGTGGGGCGAACTGAACGCCATGACCAGAGAGCGCCTCTCCATCCTATCGTAAGTAAAACTCCTTTAGAACTTGTTGCTATTGATCATGTGAAGTTGGTGCCGAGTCGCTCAGGGTATACTTATGCCATGACTATTATTGATCACTTCACTAAGTTTGTCGTAGCAGTGCCTGTGAAAGACCTGACAGCTAAGACTACAGCAGAGGCGTTCTGGAAGCATTTCCTTCTGCCCTACGGCTGCCCAGAGAGGATCCTCACTGACCAAGGGTCTGCGTTCGAGTCACAGCTGTTCCAAGAGATGTGCCTGCTGCATAATTGCCAGAAAGTCCGGACCACTGCCTACCATCCGCAAGGTAACGGACTCTGTGAAAAGATGAATCAAACTCTCATTGAAATGTTGAGAGCAGTACCCCCTGAGACAAGGGGTGATTGGCCTACTCTGTTGCCACAACTCATGTATACCTACTGTATAACAACACACCTTTCTATCTGATGTTTGGCCGACAAGGGAGGTTGCCTGCGGATCACTCCCTAGATGTGCAAGTGCCGGATGTCATTAACCCACTACCAAAGACTGATTAAGTAGTGGAGCACCAAAGACGTCTCCTCAATGCCAAAGAGATCGTTCAAGAACGCATGGAGAATGCTCGGGAACGACAACAAAGAGACTATGACCAGGCTGCTCATGAGAAACCCTTAACTCTAGGAGTGGTTGAAGAACAACCACAGTACCAGCAAATTGGACAGTAAATGGGAAAGGATTCCCTATGTCATTTCTGCCATTCCTAATGCTGAGGCTCACATTTACCAAATCTCCAGAGAAGGTAAAGGCTCTCAAGTTGTACATAGAAATCATTTAAAGCCTTGTATAGAAGGAGAAGCTGCAGCAGAGGACATTGCGCCTGGAGCTTCCTGAGCCCGAACTGCCAGCTTCACCTACTGATCCTATGCAAGCTGTTGAGAACTTAATCCATGATAAAGATCCGCTTCATTGGTTCCTCACGCCCTGGTTAAATTTAGTGGTACCAGCTCCAGTCCCTGCTAGTTCTCAACCCCAGGACAACCTGTCCCAGAGAGCTCCTGAAGTAGCTCCAGAATCGGTGAGTTCCTCTCACCCTCCTGAGTCCAGGCAGGAAGAACCTCTGCCAGTAAGGAGGTCCACATGGTCCACTAAGGGGCACCCACCTGTGAGATTTGGAGACTACATTATGGGCCCAGGTAGCTCCTCACGGGAAACCCCTGTTTAACCCTTTACAAGCCTGGGTACGGACTGATATTTGTTCTTTGAGCCTCCAAGGACTTATACTTGTTTTGCATTTTCTATGGACTATTACTGTTTTATTATGGACTATCCTGGTATTATCGATACGCTGCACCAGGTCAGCGCCCCTGTTCCCTTACATTATCCTAAGAGAAGAGAACAACGCCCCTTTTCACCGCACTTTTCAGTTTAACTGTTTGTTATATTTATATCGCTAATGTGGTGATTGCTGTGTATGCCTGTTCTCCATTTTGTCTTTCAGGCTACAGTTTCCAGCTGGCCGGACCCCTTTATGTTGCGCCGAGGACGGGCAACGTCATAGCGTGGGGTATGTAGTGTCCCTCAAGGTAAAGGTGGGCACTACACAAGGGTTAATATGCCTACTGCATTAATGTAATGTTTACTGTTCATTTCCCTGTATTATCTGGGTGTCAGGCCTGTCAGGGTATAGTTTAGCCTCCTAGACGCTAGAGGGAGCTAGAGAGCACTAGGTATATATAGGTAGGCCCAGACAGGGGAGAGTTAGTTCATGCCAGGTGGCTAGAAGTGAACATAGTCAGCCTGAAGCTCCTGAGTCTAAGCTTAGCTCAGTAGAGTGACCCCAGGAGAAGAATCTACCTCCTGGGAGAAACCTGCAGCAACCTAGCACAGGAACAGAACAACCAGCTCAGATAAGTAAGCTGATGGGCAGAGGTACTTTAGTATAGAAGCAAGGGTCAATACTGGAGGAAGATTTGTTACCAAGGATTAAAGCCAGCATTTAGGCATCCGGGCCTTGGGATCCAGCCAGCTAGAATAGCTGAGAGGATAGTGCAGCATAGTTCTGCGAAGCATTAACTGTTTACCCTCCAAGTATCTTGCAAGACTTATACCTGCCATATTGTGAAGTAAACCTGCTGTGCATTTGTGATAAAAGGGACTGAATCATTATCAACCGTATGTACAAAGTTGGACTGTTTCCCAAAGTAAAGCAACGTTTGGTTTACCATACCATCTGTGTACTCCATTACTACTCCTATAAATCGGTGTGCCACCGTTACAGGCACTGGCGTCACGATCCTTAAAGGGACCTTGTTTCAGGCACTCAAAATACCTGCAACATCCAGGGCACCTCACTAGTGATGAGCGGGAGGTGCCATATTCGATTTCGATAAAATTCGCGAATATTCGCTAGAATATTCGTTTCATATTCGTTGAAATCGAATATTCGTAATTTTTCTAGTTATCGCGATTATTATGCGATTTAAATAATCGCGTATTGCGATTGTAACTTAAGGCTACTTTCCTATTGGTTTGATATCTAGAATTAGCGAATATTCCTCAAAACGAAGATAACGAAGTATTCTCCATCTTCGTTTTAGCTACCTATTCGTCAACATTGCTAATTCTAGCAATCAAATAGGAAAGTTGACTATAGAGACAGCTAAGTTTAATTCGCTATGTGATTGTAATGACCGGCGTCACGCAAAGGGAGGGAAAAGGGAAGGCCCTGCCCAAGGGAGAAGGAAAGGTGGTGACCCCTGACTCACCTTGCGGCTGGCACCTGACTGCCCTGACGTCCCTAGACGGGTTCCTCACCCGTACGCCGATCACGTGCCTAAACCCTGGCTTTCCCTAAGATGAGCCCTAGGTAGTGAACGGGGCGGTGGGATCACTAGTCCGCACCACTGACACTAAGAGGAAAACACCAAGGAGAGGACAGACAATACAGACAAACATATGATCCCAGGTGGGCGACAACAGCAGACCACAAAGGCCCAACAGGGATCCGGAGGGTAACGTTCTGGAACAACAACCAGGGAACGTAGCAACACAGCTCCAGTGGGTCAGTATAGAAGTCCAGGCAGGAAGCTACCATAAAGAAACAGCCCTATCTTACTACATAGAGCGCGCAGCCAACCGCTGCGACTTCCTGACCCCGGGTATAATGGAGTCAGGAGTGGTTCTTGACACCCTCGTGACAGTACCCCCCTCTCTACGAGGGGCCTCCGGACACTCAGGACCAGGTCTCTCAGGATGAGAGGCATGAAAAGCCCGAACTAGCCTGTAGGCGTTTACCTCAGACGCAGGAACCCACATTCTTTCCTCGGGACCGTAACCTCTCCAATGCACCAGATATTGAAGAGAGCGGCGGACCCGACGAGAATTAACAATTTTGGATATCTGAAACTCTAGATTACCATCCACAACAACAGGAGGGGGTGGCAGCGGTGACGGTTCTAGAGGTGGAACATATTTCTTGAGTGACGACTTATGAAAGACGTTATGGATTTTAAAAGTCTGAGGTAGCTCCAGGCGAAAAGCCACGGGGTTAATGATGGCTACAATTTTGTAAGGGCCAATGAACCTAGGACCCAGTTTCCAGGAGGGAACCTTTAATTTAATATTCCTAGTAGACAACCACACATAGTCATTCACTCCTAGGTCCGGACCTGGCGACCGTCTCTTATCAGCCATGCATTTGTATTTACCTCCCATATTTTTCAAGTTAGCTTGCACCTTCTGCCATACCGATGAAAGAGATGACGAAAACCGTTCCTCTTCGGGAACCCCAGAAGACCCCCCCTCTTTGAAAGTACAGAATTGGGGATGAAAACCATATGCACCAAGAAATGGTAAATTGCCAGTGGATTCCTGACGACGATTATTTATGGCAAACTCAGCTAACGGTAAATATGATGACCACACCTCTTGGTTTTCAGACACAAAACATCTTAGATATGTCTCAAGGTTTTGGTTGGTACGCTCAGTCTGTCCATTCGACTGAGGATGGAAAGCTGAGGAAAACGACAAGTGTACCCCCAAACGGGAACAAAAAGATTTCCAAAATTTAGAAATAAACTGGGTTCCCCGATCTGAAACAACATCGGAAGGGACCCCGTGAAGCTTCACGATTTCACTGATGAATACCTGAGCAAGAGTCTTAGCATTAGGTAGTGCGGGTAACGCAATGAAGTGTACCATTTTGCTAAACCTGTCCACTACTACCAAAATAACTGTTTTACCCGCAGACAAAGGTAAGTCAGTGATAAAATCCATTGACAGATGTGTCCATGGCCTATTGGGAATGACAAGTGGCAATAAAGACCCTGCAGGACGTGTATGAGAGACTTTTGCGCGCGCACAAGTAGAACAAGAAGACACAAAATCCATTACATCCTGACGCAACCTTGGCCACCAAAAACGACGAGACAATAGCTCCAAGGTTGCTTTACTACCCGGGTGCCCAGCAAGTGCCGAATTATGATGTTCCTTTAATAATTCGAAACGCAGGTTCAACGGTACAAACAATTTCTCTGAGGGGCAAGAGACCGGGGCGTCCCCCTGGGCCTCTAACACCTTCCCCTCCAGAGCAGAGTGTACCGCAGAGACAACCACTCCTCTTGGTAGAATGGGGTACCAGGATCACTCACATTACCCCCTCCAGGGAAACAACAAGATAATGCATCAGCCTTGGTATTTTTTGCCCCAGGACGATAGGTAATAACAAAGTTAAACCTGGTAAAAAATAGCGACCACCTAGCTTGTCTAGGGGTGAGACGCTTAGCTGATTCGAGGTACAGAAGGTTTTTGTGATCCGTAATCACAGTGACGGGGTGGATTGCCCCCTCTAAAAAGTGACGCCATTCTTCAAACGCTAGTTTAATAGCTAATAGATCCCTATTGCCAATATCATAGTTCTTTTCTGCTGCAGATAGTTTTTTAGAAAAGAAAGCACAAGGACGCCATTTGCCAGGAGACGGACCCTGAGACAGCACTGCCCCCACTCCCACCTCTGACGCATCAACTTCAACAATAAAAGGCTGGGAGACATCAGGTTGGACTAGTACAGGTGCCGAGGTAAACCTCTCTTTTAGAGAGGAAAAAGCAATTTTAGCGGCGTCAGACCATTTAGAAAAATCAGTCCCCTTCCTAGTCATGTCAGTAAGGGGTTTTACAATAACTGAATAATTTTTTATGAATTTTCTATAGAAATTTGCGAAGCCCAAGAACCGTTGCAGTGCTTTGAGGTTCTCAGGAAGATCCCAATATAAAATTGCCTGGACCTTCCTAGAGCAGATAATAAATAACCTAGGAATTGTATTTCCTGAACGGCGAAGACACACTTTTCAATTTTAGCATATAATTTATTCGTCCGTAGGACCTGCAGTACTTGTCTGACATGCACCTCATGTGTTTTCAGATCCGACGAATAAATTTAAATATCATCTAGGTATATTACCACAAACCTGCCGATAAGATGACTAAAAATGTCATTAACGAAATGTTGGAAGACAGCAGGAGCATTGGTCAGACCGAAAGGCATGACTAGATTTTCATAATGCCCCTCAGGGGTGTTAAAAGCTGTCTTCCACTCATCCCCCTCCTTGATACAAATCAGATTGTAGGCCCCCCTAAGATCAAGTTTGGAGAACCACCTAGCACCCACAATCTGATTAAACAGGTCAGGACTGAGAGGAAGAGGGCATGGGTCTCGGATGGTTATCCGGTTTAATTCGCGAAAATCTAGGCAAGGACGCAGGCCCCCATCTTTCTTTTTAACGAAGAAAAACCCTGCAGCCACGGGTGAAGAAGAGGGTCTGATGTGTCCCTTAGCCAAGCTCTCGGAGATATAATCTTTCATGGCTTGTCTCTCCAGACCTGAAAGATTATATAACCTGGTCTTGGGTAATTTTGCGCCAGGAATAAGGTTAACCGGGCAATCATAAGGACGGTGAGGTGGTAACTTCTGACAACCCTTTTCAGAAAAAACGTCCTCAAAGTCCGACACAAATGTAGGTAGGGTAGCTATGGAGGCGACTAAGCAATTGCTATTTAAGCAATTTTCTCTGCAATGCTCACTCCACTCCAATATCTCCCTGGCCTGCCAATCCACCACTGGATTGTGCACTACCAACCAGGGAAGGCCCAGCACCACCGGAGTGGGAAGCCCCTCCAGAACATAACATGAAAGCATCTCGTTATGGTGGTCCCCTACCCGAAGGTGTAAGTTATGGACAATGTGAGTGAGGTTTCTCTGAGACAGAGGAGCAGAGTCAATAGCGAAAATGGGAATAGGTCTCTGTAGCGTACAGAGAGACAAACCCATAGTGTGGGCAAAATGGGCATCAATCAAATTTACTCCTGCTCCACTGTCTAGAAAAAAGAAATAGTCTCCGTCTTAATGCCAAAAACAACAACCGCTGGCAACACAAATTGCGATGTTCGTATGGAGGAAACATATACCCCCCGGCTGACATCCTCCACACAGCCTGGGGTTAGTAGTTTTTCCGACGGTCTTTTGTTTTTTGAGGAAAGAAGGACAGACATTAATGAAATGACCCCTCTCCCCACAAAAAAAAAAAACACGCCTACGGCGAACCTCAGGAGGATGGACCTGACGAGTAGTTCCTCCTAGCTGCATAGGCTCGTCTAAGTCCGTACAGACTAACTGCTGCTTGGGAGGGGTTACCAATTGCTCCGGGTTTTTCAATCTGTCCCTAAGACGTCTATCTATTCGGATAGAAAGGGACATAGCCGCATCAAGGGAAAAGGGGGTCTCATACAGCGCAAGCGCAACCTCTGACTCCTGAGAGCCGGGTTCCACTGGGTATCCGTAGCCCACCTACGGAACTCAGAGCAATACTCCTCTACTGACCGCTCTCCCTGTAGGAGTCTCCGTAATTTTGATTCAGCCAGTGCGACTCGGTCAGGGTCGTCATATATGAGACCCAAGGCCCCAAAAAATTCATCCACTGACCGGAGAGCCTGGGAATCAGTGGGTAAAGAGAACGCCCAGGATTGCGGGTCCCCCTGCAGCAGGGAAATAACAACCCCCACCCGCTGTTCTTCCTTACCCGAGGAGTAAGGGCGCAGCTTAAAATATAATTTACAGGCCTCACGGAATGTCACAAACTTGTCTCTTCCCCCAGAAAATCTGTCAGGAAGAGCAACCTTGGGTTCCGCAACAACCTGGTTACCTGTAGCAACCGCTGGGCTTGCGGTCTGTTGCAATTGCTGCTGTTGCTGGAGGACCGACGCCTTCAATCCTGCCACCTCCAAAGACAGGCCATGAAATTGGTTTGACAAAGCAGCAATTGGATCCATACTGGATTCTAAGTAGGTAGTTTTTTTTTTTTTACCTACACAAAATAAGGGCCATATATAATGTAATGACCGGCGTCACGCAAAGGGAAGGAAAAAGGGAAAGGTGGTGACCCCTGACTCACCTTGCGGCTGGCACCTGACTGCCCTGAAGTCCCTAGACGGGTTCCTCACCCGTACGCCGATCATGTGCCTAAACCCTGGCTTTCCCTAAGATGAGCCCTAGGTAGTGAACGGGGCGGTGGGATCACTAGTCCGCACCACTGACACTAAGAGGAAAACACCAAGGAGAGGACAGACAATACAGACAAACATATAATCCCAGGTGGGCGACAACAGCAGACCACAAAGGCCCAACAGGGATTCGGAGGGTAACGTTCTGGAACAACAACCAGGGAACGCAGCAACACAGCTCCAGTGGGTCAGTATAGAAGTCCTGGCAGGAAGCTCTATATCTGGCAACCAGAGAAGTGGGAGAGGGGAATATAAGGAGGTTGGGAGTGCTGGACAAGGAACAGCTGAGGAGAAGGAGCTACGGATCCCTGAGTGAGCCAAAAAGGGTTGCAAAGCAAACCCAGAAAGCTACCATAAAGAAACAGCCCTATCTTACTACATAGAGCGCGCAGCCAACCGCTGCGACTTCCTGACCCCGGGTATAACGGAGTCAGGCGTGGTTCTTGACACCCTCGTGACAGCGATCATATTACTTTGCTTTTTTTTTATAAATAGAATAATTATAATAATTATCAAGTATTATAATTATTCTATTTATAAAAAAAAGAAAGCTTAGTAATATAATCGCATAGCGAATTAAACTTAGCTGTCTCTATAATCAACTTTCCTATTTGATTGCTAGAATTAGCGAAGTTGACGAATAGGTAGATCAAACGAAGATGGAGAATACATTCGTTATCTTCGTTTTGTGGAATATGACGAATACATTCGTCATATTCGCTAATTCTACCAAGCCAACCATAGAAAACCATACTAGGTCCAAGTTGAAATCGCAATGCGATTAATTCAAGTTATAATAATCGAATTGCGATTTCAACTTAGAGCTGTGTTTCTAATGGGTCAGCTTGCTAGAATTAACAACGTTATGGAATATAGCAGTGCTAAGTTGAAATCGCAATTCGATTAATTCAAGTTATAATAATCGAATTGCGATTTCAACTTGGACCTGGTTTTCTATGGTTGGCTTGGTAGAATTAGCGAATATGACGAATGTATTCCTCATATTCCACAAAACGAAGATAACGAAGTATTCTCCATCTTCGTTTTAGCTACCTATTCGTCAACTTCGCTAATTCTAGCAATCAAATAGGAAAGTTGACTATAGAGACAGCTAAGTTTAATTCGCTATGCGATTATATTACTTTGCTTTTTTTTTTTTATAAATAGAATAATTATAATACTTGATAAGTATTATAATTATTCTATTTGTTAAAAAAAAGCAAAGTAATATAATCGCATAGCGAATTAAACTTAGCTGTCTCTATAGTCAACTTTCCTATTTGATTGCTAGAATTAGCGAAGTTGACGAATAGGTAGCTAAAACGAAGATGGAGAATACTTTGTTATCTTCGTTTTGTGGAATATGACGAATACATTCGTCATATTCGCTAATTCTACCAAGCCAACCATAGAAAACCAGGTCCAAGTTGAAATCGCAATTCGATTATTATAACTTGAATTAATCGAATTGCGATTTCAATGTAATTCTCAAATCCGACAGTACATTCTAGTATGGAGACGTTCCCATGGTGATGGGGACGCTCCATGAGCACGGAAGTTGGCAGAAGCGGCAACGGGCATTGACTGGAGCAGACAGGAAGCCAGGAATCCTAAGGGCAGGTAAGAACAACTTTAAGGAAGTCGGAAAGAAAAAAATATAACAATTAAAATAAAAAATAATATGAATATTCGAAATATCGAATTTATAGCACTATATTAAAAATATTCGCGAATTAGCGAAGTGCCGATATTCGCCAAAAAATTTAGATATTCGAATATTCGCGCTCAACACTACACCTCACACACCATCAGGCCTGGTCCCTCCATACAGAGTGTGCCCCAGAGGAACTTGTGTCTACCTCTCCTTCACTGCCGCATGCCTGCCCAGGGTTCTCCTCCAAAAAGTGAGTAACCCTCGATTGCCCATAACCGTGACCTCACTATCGCAATACCCTGCAGGTCTGGGGTGCTGCTTTGTCACTGTACAATACAATGTAATACAATGTACAATACAATGAAATGTTGTTTGGAGCAATCCTAGATGCCATGGACAGAGGAACAAGAACTGACATTTAAACTAAAGCATTACACTAGAAAAAAACAAAACATTGCACTAGAAGGCATTACTATTCACAGTTCACAGCATATATATAGCAAGAGCAAAGTAGTAAGTGCTTGTGAGTATATATACAGTGATTCAGACACCACTGCAGACAAGAGGTCATCATGGGTTCATAAATGCAGCAGTCACTTTCAGTCTGTGGTAGTTTCTATCCTAGGAAGGGGCAATAATCTCCGAGCATTTAGGAGACTGATTGCTTTGGGGTAAAAGCTGTTCTTCAGCCTAGTGGAGTGGGCATGTAAGGCTCTAAGATGCCTACCAGAGGGTAGGGGAGTAAAAAGGCTGTGGCCGGGGTGAGTTGGATCCCCGCAGATAATTTTTGCCCTGTTGCTGCAGCGAGCAGTGAAGATGTCATCCAGTGATAGTAACCAGTGATTCTGCCAGACATTCTGATGATGCACATAGTGCCGCGCCTGCCACAGGTAGCAATGGCCGCCTACTCCGGGATTTCAAATGTCAGTGGTGGTGAAGGTGACGATGATGACGTGTTGATGGACGTCACGTGGGTGCCCACAAGAGAGGAAGAGGAGGGGAGTTCAGAGGGAGAGATGGAGCAGCAGATAGGGAGGAGAAGGAGGAGAAGCAGGAAGAACTCGCAGAGCACAGGAGGCAAAAAGCAGACTGCAAATGTATATGGAGCGAGCCATCCAGCATCCCGGCACATGGCTCCGCAGTGTGTTTTTTTTTTTACGTGTCAGCTGCTGACAATAGTTTTGCCATTTGCAGCCTGTCCTGTCCCAACACTCACCTAGGGAAGACCGCCTTAAGAAGGCACCTGGCCTCCCATCACCGAGCCCAGTGGGAGCAACTCCGTCAGAACCCACAAAGCCACACTCCCGGCGCTCCACGTCCTGCCTCTTATCCTTCTCCTCTCTCCACCCATTTGTCCTCCACTCCACCTTCCACCGTTCCCTCATCGCGTTCATCTAGAAAAAGGCAGGCTTCCGTGGCCCAAATGTTTGAACGTAAAAAGTTGATGACGCCGGATAACCCTCTTGCCCAATGGCCGACCGCCGGCTTGTCGGAACTGCTAGCCTGCCAACTACTGCCATATAAACTGGTGGACTCGGAGACCTCTAGAAAATTTGTGGCCATTAACACACCGTAATGGAAGGTCCCCGGAAGGAAATATTTCTACCAGAAGGGCATCCCAGAGCTATATGGCCATGTTCAGCGGCAAGTGAATGTATCTCTTGCACACAGTGTCGGTGCCAAGATACATCTGACCACAGACACGTGGTCTAGCAAACACGGGCAGGGAAGGTACATAACTTTTACTGCCCACTGAGTGAACCTTCTGACGGCTGTCAAGCATGCAACCCGTAACATCCGTGTGGATTTGATGTTACCACCATGGTTTGCATGCAGGCCTGCCTCTTCTTTTCTCCTCCTACTCCATCCTCTGTCTCCTCCTCGGCTGACTCCTTCTTTTCCACTGCTACCGCCACTTCCGCTGAACACCCCCTGCTCCCCAGAACCTATTGGACGTACCAGGTGGGACGTTGCCATGCTGTGCCTCGGATGTTGTGCCTGAAAGCCAAGAGTCACACCGGTCCTGCACTGCTTTCAGCTCTGTGGTCACAGGCCGATCAGTGGCTAACCCCACTCAATTTGACAGTTGGTAAAGTGGTGTGTGACAGTGGTGCCAATCTGCTGAGCGCGCTGAAACAGGGCCAAATGGAACACGTGCCGTGCATGGCACACGTCCTGAACTTAGTCGTGCAGCAATTCATTGCCAAATATCCTGGGGTCCAGAACATCTTTCAGCGGCGACACCATTTGCCCATCAGACGTCTGATTTGCGACTGCCCGACGCGCTGGAACTCCACCTTTTATATGCTTGATAGACTGCTCCAGCAAAAACATGCTGTTAACGACTACCTGTAGGAACTCTGCTGCAGGACAGGTTCTGGGGAGGTTGTTTGTTTTCCCACCGTGCCAGTGGCTGCTCATGCGCAACGCATGCAGACTTCTGTGGCCATTTGATGAGATCACCAAACTTGTCAGTTGCAGCCAGGGTGCCATCAGTGATATCGTACCTTACGCCTTCTTTCTGGAGCATGCATTGCGTTGTGTCATTGATCAAGCTGTCGAGGAGCAGGAGCAGGAAGATGGGGAAGTCGCAATGCTGAATGAATTCCCAGGGGGAACTACTCCATCTGAGACAAGTCATCAGGGGTCTGAAGAAGAGTCAGAGGAGGATGGTGCCTGGGGGGAGGAGGAGGATCAAGAAGAGCAGGCTTTAAACTTTTTGGGGATCCCTGGTGTTGTCTGTGGATGGGGGGAGGAAACCGAGGACGACATTCTCCTGGGCGATGAGCAGGAGCCAGGCTGCTCCACCGCTTCCAATTTAGTGCAAATGGGGGCCTTAATGCTCCAATGAAGAGGGACCCCAAAAGAAAAAGCATAAAGGGCAAGGACCAGTACTGGGTGGCAACGTATTTAGACCCCCGGTACATATACAAAATGGCAGACATGTTACCAGCATCACAAAGGTCTGTCAGAATGCAGCATTTTCAGGCCCTCCTTCGAGAAATGCTGCATTCTGCTGTTGCGGGCACCGGCAGAGGAATTTCCACCCACAGAGAAACAGTTGCGAGTACCAATCCTACAGCGCATGCAAGAAGCGGGCGGTTTGAAGAGGTGTTGGTCACTTCGGATATAAGATCATTCTTGCAGCCAACCCATCGACAGCCGCACTCCAGATCCAGCCTCAGGGAACACCTAAACCCACAGGTGTGCGCCTAAACCCACAGTTGTCCGATTACATTGGGTTAACGGCCGATGTGGACGCTCTGAGAAGCGAGGAACCACTTGACTACTGGGTGTGCAGGCTTGACCTGTGGCCAGAGCTGGCACAATTTGCCATGGAACTCTTGGCTTGCCCCTTGTCGAGTGTCCTGTCCGAAAGGACGTTCAGCGCAGCAGGGGGGGATCGTGACCGATAAGCACACTCGCCTAGCTCACGACTCTGTGGACTACCTCACATTTCTTAGAATGAATGAGGCATGGAGAAATTCAACACCTGTGACGACCATGTTTAATTGAATTTCCTCATGCCAGCCCACACATATCCGCCACCACCCAAAACAAATAATTTTCCCTGTCTTATATGAATACAGTGGCATAAAAGGCCTTTTCTGTCCCGTGAATGCCTAATGTTTGAGACCTTGGAGGAATTCAACACCTGTGACGACCACGTGTTATCAAATTTCAACTATTATTTTAGGGGTTTTCAAGAGGGGGATTTCGTTAGCCATGTTTTTAATCCAATTTTATATTTTTTGTTCTCCTAAAAATATGTATTTGTACTGGCCTGCAGTAAAATTGATATCCAATGGCTGTCTAATATACCTCCTGCCACATAATCACTTGATGTTTTCTGTCCGGTGAATGCATAATTTTTGGGGCCTGTAGTCTACTGGCCTGCAGTAAAATTGATATCCAATGACCATCTAATATACCTCCAGTCACATAATCACTTGATGTTTTCTGTCCGGTGAATTTATAATTTTTGGGGCCTGTAGTCTACTGGCCTGCAGTAAAATTGATATCCAATGACCATTTAATATACCTCCAGTCACATAATCACTTGATGTTTTCTGTACGGAGAATTAATAATTTTTGGGGCCTGTAGTCCGCTGGCCTGTAGTAAAATTGATATCCATTGACCGTCTAATATACCTCCAGCCACATAATCACTTGATCTTTTATGTACGGTGAATGCATAATTTTTGGGGCCTGTAGTCTACTGGCCTGCAGTAAAATTGATATCCAATGACCGTCTAATATACCTCCAGTCACATAATCACTTGATGTTTTCTGTCCGGTGAATGAATAATGTTTGGGGCCTTTAGTCCGCTGGCCTGCAGTAAAATTAATATCCATTGACTGTCTAATATACCTTCAGACACATAATCACTTCATATTTTATGTACGGTGAATGCATCATTTTTGGGGCCTGTAGTCTACTGGCCTGCAGTAAAATTAATATCCAATGACCGTCTAATATACCTCCAGGCACATAATCACTTGATCTTTTATGTACGGTGAATGCATGATTTTTGGGGCCTGTAATCTAACTGGCCAACAGTAAAATTGTTATACAGTGACCGCCTAATGTACCTCCAGCCACATTATCAATTGTTTTTTTCTGTACAGTGAATGAATAATTTTTGGGGCCTGTAGTCCACTGGCCTGCAGTAAAATTGATATCCATTGACCGTCTAATATACCTCCAGCCACATAATCACTTGATATTTTCTGTACGGTGAATGCCTAATTGTTGGGGCCTCAGAGGAATTCAACACCTGCAACGACCACGTGTTATCGAATTTCACCTACTATCATTTAGGGTTTATTCAAGAGGAGGGGTTTTATTAGCCATGTTTCTAATAAAATTTTATATTTTTAGTTCTTTTAAACATATGTATTTGACATTTATTTGTACTGGCCTGCAGTAAAATTGATATCCCTTGACCGTCTAATATACCTCCAGCCACATAATCACTTGATATTTTCTGTACGGTGAATGCCTAATTGTTGGGGCCTCAGAGGAATTCAACACCTGCAACGACCACGTGTTATCAAATTTCACCTACTATCATTTAGGGTTTATTCAAGAGGAGGGGTTTTGTTAGCCATGTTTCTAATAAAATTTTATATTTTTAGTTCTTTTAAACATATGTATTTGACATGTATTTGTACTGGCCTGCAGTAAAATTGATATCCATTGACTGTCTAATATACCTCCAGCCACATAATCACTTGTTCTTTTCTGTACATTGAAATCATTATTTTTGGGGCCTGTACTTCACTAGCCTGAAGTAAAATTGTTATCTAATGACGTCTAATATACCTGCAGCCACATTATCACTTAATGTTTTCTGTCCGGTGAATACCTAATGTTTGGGGCCTGTACTCCCGTGGCCTAAAATAAAAATTTTCTACGAAATCAGCATTTCTGTCATGGTCTTACCTCCTTGCTGTTCCCTTCGTTTGACATGTGCTGGCGGCCATCTGGTTTCTGGGTTGTCTTGTAGCCTCCCACCCTGCGGCTCCTCCTTCCCACTGGGAGGAGCTGGATGCCTAGCTCATATATATAGGAGGTCTGTGGCTTCAGTTCCTTGCTTGGTCCTCCTGTGTTCACATGCTTCCAAGACTGCTGCTGCTTCTGGTTCCTGATCCTGGCCTCGTCTGACTACCCCGTTGGTTCCTGATTCCGGCTTCGTCTGACTACCCCGTTGGTTCCTGATTCCGGCTTCGTCTGACTACCCCGTTGGTTCCTGTTCCTGGCTTCGTCTGACTACCCTTCTGGTTTCTGACCTCTGTCTCCGCAAGACCCTGCTTCGGTTTAGCCATCCGTTTGGACTTTGCTTACGGCTTGCTCTTCAATAAAACCTTCTTATTTTCCACTTATCTCTTGTTGTACGTCTGGTTCATGGTTCCATGACATTAGGACCAAGCCATGAATTCTGACGGTACAGGGCCACCCTCGCTACCTACGCTGGTTGCCAGACTTGATCAGCAGGATCACCTGTTGGGTCGGTTCGCTGTGGCGTTGCAAACCCTGCTTGAACGCACGGCTCATTTAGCTTCCGTTGCCGATGGGTCGGTTGTCGCTCCTGGGCCCGCTCCTACTGCCGCTCCGGTTGTTGCGCCAGAGTCTACCCTGACACCTGTTGCTGCGCCTGTGGTGTTTCAGGGTATGACCGGTTCTGCCCCCCTTCCACAGCGCTTTGGGGGAGAGCCAACTCAGTGCCGAGGTTTCCTTAACCAGGTGGGCATTTACTTCGAGTTGCTGCCACATGCCTTTCCTACTGAGAGATCAAGGGTGGGCTTCTTGATCTCGCTGCTCTCGGACAAGGCCTTGGCCTGGGCCAGCCCTTTATGGGAGAACAACAATCCGGTGGTTGCCGAGTTTTCCGGTTTTGTTGCTTCTCTTCGGAAGGTATTCGATGTGCCGGCTCGTGCTGCCTCTGCTGCGAAGCTCCTTATGTCCATCAGACAGGGTTCACGATCCGTAGCTGAATACGCCATTGAGTTTCGTACCCTGGCAGCAGAGGTGGGCTGGAATAATGAGGCTCTGGTCGCTGCTTTTTCTCATGGTCTCTCGGATGCCTTGAAGGATGAGGTTGCAGCTAAGGACCTACCAGTGGAGCTCGAGTCTCTTATTTCTTTCCTGATTTTGATTGACACCAGACTCAGGGAGAGACCTTCCTTTAAGGAGAGCCTGCAGAGGTCTCCTAACAGATTGGCGCCTACGTTTGCTGTCCCACCCGTGCCTCCCTCTCCTCCCACGCCTCCTGGGGATGACTTGTCTGGGGGTGAACCCATGCAGCGGGGGTTTGCTCGCCTGTCTGAGGGGGAGAGGGTACTCCGGAGACGCGAGGGCCGATGCATGTACTGTGGTCTCGGTGGGCATTTTCGGTTGGCATGTCCGAACCGTCCGGGAGAACGCTCGCACCTGAGGTCCTGTCGGGGGCAGATCTTGGGTGGAGTCTCCGCGTCCCCGTTTCCCGTGTTGACAAACCACTGATCACGGTTGTCCTCTCCTGGGTCGGGGGCTCGGTGACGACCCAGGCGTTGGTGGACTCTGGTGCTGGTGGTTTGTTCATTGATAGTGTGTTCGCTGCCGCCAATTCCATTCCTCTGCAGCCTCGAGGTTCCCCACTGGCTCTTGAGGCGATAGACGGCAGACCCCTTCTGCCGCCACACGTGACTCATGAGACCCTTCCAGTGGGGATAGCTATTGGTGCCGTTCACAGAGAGTCGGTCTGTCTCCAGGTTATTTCGTCTCCACACTACTCGGTGGTCTTGGGGTACCCCTGGCTCCAGAAGCATAATCCGACTTTCGATTGGAGATCGGTCGAGATCCTCTCGTGGTCACCGCAGTGTGGGGCTAGTTGCATCCATGGGCCTGTCAAGTTGCTGTGTACTTCCTCGGACTCTCTGTTGCCTCCTGAATACGAAGAGTACCGGGATGTATTCGATAAGGTGCGCGCGGTTGCCCTACCTCCGCACCGCCCATACGATTGTGCCATAGAGTTACAATCCGGTGCCGTTCCTCCTCGTGGCAAAGTCTATCCACTGTCGGTAGCGGAGAATGAGGCCATGGAGGAGTACGTGAGGGAGGCGCTTTCACGCGGACACATTCGCAAATCCTCGTCCCCGGCAGGGGCTGGATTTTTCTTTGTGAAAAAGAAGGGCGGCGAGTTGAGGCCTTGCATCGATTACAGGGGTCTCAATCGCATCACGATCAAGAACGCTTACCCGATACCCTTGATTTCCGAGCTGTTCGATCGCCTCAAAGGGGCCACGGTCTTTACCAAACTCGACCTGAGGGCGGCATATAACCTGGTAAGGATCAAGGCGGGCGATGAGTGGAATACCGCGTTTAACACCAGGACCGGTCATTATGAATCCTTGGTTATGCCCTTTGGGTTGTGCAATGCGCCCGCAGTCTTCCAGGAATTCATCAACGATGTTTTCCGTGACCTGTTGCAGCAGTGTGTGGTGGTCTATTTGGATGACATCTTGGTATATTCTGCATCCATGGAGGCCCACATTCTGGATGTCAGACGAGTGTTGCAACGCTTACGAGAGAACAAGCTGTTCGGTAAGCTTGAGAAATGCGAATTTCACCGATCCCAGGTAACCTTCTTAGGTTACATCATTTCCGCTGAGGGGTTCTCCATGGATCCTGAGAAGGTTTCGGCTGTCTTACAGTGGCCCCAGCCCAGTGGGCTTCGTGCCCTGCAGCGCTTTTTGGGCTTCGCCAATTATTATCGGAAGTTCATCAGGGACTTTTCCATGCTAGCCAAGCCTCTCACGGATCTGACCAGGAAGGGCAGTAATCCTCAGGTCTGGCCGCTCGAGGCCATCCGAGCTTTTGAGGCTCTAAAGTCCGCCTTTGTGTCGGCTCCGATTCTGTCGCATCCCAACCCTGGGTTGCCTTTTGTCCTCGAGGTGGACGCGTCTGAGACGGGAGTAGGCGCCCTCCTGTCTCAGCGTAGAACACCAGAGGGTCCTCTGCTTCCTTGTGGGTTTTACTCCCGGAAACTGTCTTCCGCGGAGTGCAACTATCAGATTGGTGACAGGGAGTTATTGGCCATCGTGCAGGCCCTTAAAGAATGGAGGCACTTGCTCGAGGGCTCGGTGGTTCCGGTTCTCATCCTGACGGACCACAAGAATCTGACCTACCTCTCTGAGGCCAAGAGATTGACACCACGTCAGGCCAGATGGGCTCTGTTCTTGTCACGTTTTAATTACGTGGTCTCCTACCTACCCGGCTCCAAGAACATCAGAGCGGATGCCTTATCACGGCAGTACTCCGAGCTGTCCGGGGAGGAGTCGATTCCGACTACGGTCATACCCCCGAATCAGATCCTGGCCGCTATTCGCACCAGCCTGACTTCTCCTCTGGGTGAGCAGATTTTGGCGGCTCAATCTGGTGCTCCCTCTGGGAGACCCAACGGCAGATGTTTTGTGCCTGAGGAGTTGCGCACTCGGTTGTTGCGAACCTACCATAACTCCAAGGCCGCGGGGCACCCTGGAAAGAATCAGCTGTCCTGGGCGGTTTCACGTCTGTTCTGGTGGCCTTCTCTACGTTCCGACATCGCCGCATATGTAGCGGCATGCTCCGTTTGTGCCCAGAGTAAGTCCCCTCGGCACCTTCCGTTGGGCCTTTTGCAACCCATAGCCACCGGGGAGCGTCCATGGTCACACCTGGGGATGGATTTCATTGTGGACCTCCCTGCATCCCGAGGCCATACGGTCATTCTCATGATTGTGGATCGGTTTTCCAAAATGTGCCACTGTGTTCCTCTCAAGAAGTTACCCTCTGCACAAGAGTTGGCCTCGATTTTTGCCAGGGAGGTCTTCCGGTTGCACGGTTTGCCCAAGGAGATTGTGTCGGATCGGGGGAGTCAGTTTGTGTCCAGGTTCTGGCGCGCCTTTTGCTCCCAGTTGGGGATTCATCTCTCTTTCTCCTCGGCCTACCACCCTCAGTCCAATGGGGCCGCAGAACGATCCAATCAGGCCTTGGAGCAATTCCTTCGTTGCTATGTCTCCGATCACCAAGACAATTGGGTTGACCTCCTACCTTGGGCTGAGTTTGCCAGGAACACGGCGGTGAACTCTTCCTCTGGGACGTCTCCCTTCATGGCCAATTATGGGTTCCAACCTGCCGTGTTACCGGAGGTATTCTCTCCCCAGGATGGAGGATCACCTTTCCGTCCTACGTGCTTCTTGGGTACAGATCCAGAGGTCCCTTGAGGTCTCTGCGCAGCGCCAGAAACTCCAGGCTGATCGCAGACGAGCGCCCGCTCCTTCCTACCAGGTCGGAGACCGCGTATGGTTGTCCACCCGCAACCTCAACCTTCGAGTGCCCACTCCCAAGCTGGCGCCTCGCTTTGTTGGTCCCTTCCGAGTGCTTCGCAGGGTAAACCCGGTAGCCTATGCCCTTGCGCTTCCTCCTGGCATGCGGATCTCCAACGTGTTTCATGTCTCCCTGTTGAAGCCACTGGTGTGTAATCGTTTCACTTCCTCGATTCCTCGGCCTCGTCCGGTCCAAGTGGGCAATCGTGAGGAGTATGAGGTGAGCAATATCCTGGACTCACGCCTGGTCCGCGGCCGGGTGCAGTTTTTGGTCCATTGGCGTGGTTATGGTCCAGAGGAGCGTTCCTGGGTTCCCTCCGCAGATGTCCATGCTCCTGTCTTGCTCCGAGCCTTCCACGCACGCTTCCCTCAGAAACCGTTCCTTACTCCGCGGAGGAGGGGCCCTTGAGGGGGAGGTACTGTCATGGTCTTACCTCCTTGCTGTTCCCTTCGTTTGACATGTGCTGGCGGCCATCTGGTTTCTGGGTTGTCTTGTAGCCTCCCACCCTGCGGCTCCTCCTTCCCACTGGGAGGAGCTGGATGCCTAGCTCATATATATAGGAGGTCTGTGGCTTCAGTTCCTTGCTTGGTCCTCCTGTGTTCACATGCTTCCAAGACTGCTGCTGCTTCTGGTTCCTGATCCTGGCCTCGTCTGACTACCCCGTTGGTTCCTGATTCCGGCTTCGTCTGACTACCCCGTTGGTTCCTGATTCCGGCTTTGTCTGACTACCCCGTTGGTTCCTGTTCCTGGCTTCGTCTGACTACCCTTCTGGTTCCTGACCGCAAGACCCTGCTTCGGTTTAGCCATCCGTTTGGACTTTGCTTACGGCTTGCTCTTCAATAAAACCTTCTTATTTTCCACTTATCTCTTGTTGTACGTCTGGTTCATGGTTCCATGACAATTTCCTTCTTCATTCTATTCTTCCCATAAATAAACCCTATAGTTATGGAATACCCTTGATACCAGCCTCCTTTATTGCAGCTGAGTAATATGGGCGCCTGCTAACAACGATATCCTCTAGAACTTTACTTACTTTACTTTATTACATTTTTTAGAAGACGGACATCATCTTTGTTTGTTCATCTCACTTTGCAGGGATATCATGTCATTTGAGGACAAATGTTTTTTTTTTGCAGCAGAGATATGTTGTAGGCGAATAGTAATTATTGAATTATTGCTGTCTAGGGGCTTCAGGTTTTATGGATTCTTTCCTGGGTCTTAGAAGCTTCATAACAAAAAAAAAATGATTGGAGACCAATTCATTTAAAGCATTTCTTAGAATCTGTTCTAGCTTTGGAATTATTTAACTCCGGTTTAAGGTCTAGGTTGGTGTTTTATTACTCTTTCGCTCTTTATTGGCTTCTGACAAGCAACTGTGCCAAAAAATTTGGTCTTGCCTGGAATGTACACCATAAAGGCTGTGTGCTAGTTTCATTCCCCAGTGCAGCATTGAAGAGATTTATTAACAGTCTGCACAGGTTGGAAAATGATATGCTAAAATCAGTACTGTAAAGACAGTATTCAGTTTACTAGCTACTGCTTTTTTGGCACCTGTAGATACCATTTGGCTCTTTGTGGATATTGCCTTTTTTTTATTTGTGTAGTGCCCTGAAGCAACTTTGGAGTCTGGGCGCTTATGGACATTTGTCCCTATTGCTGCTATGCAAAGTCATCAACTAGCTACTTTATTGCACTTTGAAGGGTTAACTTGCACTGCTATTTATGCTGTTGTGTGCACTTATACTGTTTCATATAGTTTAATTGCATTTTATATGTTTTTTGTAATATATCATGTTCATTTGCACTGTTATTGCATTGCAAAAGGATTAATACACAGCCAGCTAATATGGAGAGACTTTGGGACTTTCCAGTCTGTGCACCAAGAAGCTAATACATTTCCACAGTTACCATAAGGGACTATGCAGAGCTGAGTTTTGGAAGTAAAAGCCAGAGACAGTTAACTTTGGACTGTCTCTCAAACTGCTGTTTACTGAAAACTGCATAGTCATTCCCATTGACTGTCTTGACAGTCTTAAACTCCAACATTGTTTCTGTTAGGCTGTCCTTCTCTAGCCTCACCCCTCCGACTAGAAGATTCTAGATCATTTAGAAACTGTATTAAGGTATAGCAGTTAGAGTCCCTACTTGTCTGCAGGCAGGAACCAGTGCTTAGGAGACACTGTGCCAGACTGCATGAGTAACCAGAAGAAGATGCTGAGATTGGGATACTCTGCCACCAGCCCTTTGACCAGAAAGCCAGTCAGAGAGCCAGTCAGATGATTGAGCCACAGACCCTTGGGCACCAACCATTTGTCCAGGTTACCATTTGTCCAGAGAGGGACAGCTAGCTCAGGCCTTTCCTCAGCACAGAACTTCCTATCAGAAGGGAGACTGGAGAAGCCAGCTCAGTGCATTTTCTGTATTGTTTGCTCTTGAGTTTCTCCAGTAATAAAGCAAACTGGTTTACTGCAAACCCTGACTCTCTGGACTTAATTGCCATTGTGCTGCACCACGTCTTGCAATTTTCTCCTGAGAGCAGCAACACTTCGACATTGTCCAGGAGACCCTGTGTAGTGTTAGGGTGTTCCCAAATCTGGTCACTGCATATGTAGACCAAATTGTCGTAGAGATGGCAAATAAAAGAGTTTTCCAGTTTCATAATTATTTTTTTTTTTCTGCCAGGATTACCCAAAACATTAGATATTTATTCTCAATACACCTTTTTTTCATGTCAACTCTTTCCTTCCTCTGTTTTTGGTATCATTGAATCCTTGAAGGATGTTTAAAGATGTAGCAGAACAGAACAGTATCCTTTCAGTGTTATCTGTAAAAGCCATTGAAAACCATTGAAAAAGTCAATTAACATTTTCTTGCCATTGTTTACTGCAGATTTTTCTAACTAATCCCAGCATGCTTTGTTTCACAGAGCTTGCTCCAACTGCCATGCTGTTCCTTCTGAAGTCACCTCCTCTCTCCCTTTTAGCTGGAATAAGCCCTGAGAAACACTTCAGAGCAAGGCATGCTGGGATTGGTTACAAACTCAACAAGGAGCTGATGAAAACAGGAAGTTCTTATATTTTAGTGTCTCCATAGTCTGAGAGCCATAGGTTTTAAATTTTTTGGGCGATTGTCTTAGGTAGGGGCTCATTTTTTGCGGGATGAGGTGATTGTTAGATTGGTACTATTCTGGGGGGCATACGCCTTTTTGATCGCAATATTTTTTTCACCTGAGGGGTTAGGTCATGTGATACTTTTATAGAACTGGTCGATACGGATGCAGCGATACCTAATATGTCTACGTTTCTTATTTTCCCTATTTTACATTTTTTTTCTTTTACTTTATTTTGGGAAAAGGACGCCTTTTTTATTTTTTACTTGAAATTATAATTTTTTTTTTATAAAAAAAACTTTTTTTTCACTTTTTATTACTTTTTATAGGGCCCCATAGCAAGGATCAAACCAGGTCCCCCACACAGGACAGAAGGGTTTCCCTTTCAATGACACTTGGGCCGATTTTTCAACTGCCGCATTTTCTAAAAGTTGTTCCTGACCAAGTTTTCACCCCCAGTAGAAGAGGGGATGATCACAACTAGGTCCCCTCTTGCCCTGGGCCCCATAGCAGTCGCATGGTCTGCCACTATGGTTACGCCTCTGACTGCCATTATGAGGCACTACTTCCATGAAGGGAGGGTACTTACTTTTACAGTGTTGAGGTAGGTGGTACGTTTCACATCCACATGATGTCAGGAGTCAGGACCCAAGGTTTCCCAGCAGAACAAGGCCCAGAACTTCACACTTCCTCTACTGGCTTGTTGTCTTCCCATAATGCACCCCAGTGCCATCTCTTCCCCAGGTAAGTGAATCATGCACCAAACCATACACCTAATGTAACATAATTCATCCAACCTGGTTGTATTATTCCATTGCTCCATGATCAGTTCTGTTGCTCATGTGCCCATTGTAGTCACCTTCAGCAGAAGACTGGCAGGGATTGGCATGGGCACTCTGAACAGTCTGCGCATACAGAACTCCATACTTAGAAAGCTGCCATGCCCTGCGAGTTCTGACAAATTTCCATCAAAGCCAGGTTTAGGTTTTTCACCAATTTGTTCTACAGTAGATGTTCTGTGGGATAGGACAAGATGAGCTAGCCTTCACTCTCCAATATCTTCAATGAGCCTTGGGTGCCCATGCCTTGGCTGCTGGCCATCAGTTGTTTTTCCTTGGACCATTTTTGGTAGGTACTAACCACTACAAACTTGGAAAACTCCACAAGACCCACCATTTGGAGATCCCTGACATCTAGATATCACAATTTAGCCCTTATCAAAGCCAATCAGATCCTTACATTTGCCAATTTTTTTCTAAAGTACTTCCAACACGCCAGCTTCAAAAACTACTAGTTCTCTTGAAGGGTGCCATTGACATGAGATAATCAATATTATTTACATGATCTGTCAGTGGATATAATGCGCATAACACTAATGCGTATAAAGATAGCAGCCTATAACTCTTGCATTGCAGAAACTGTACTGTAACACTGTACAGTTACCAGTAGGGACCACATGGAGCTTTCCTTTAGGTTTATATCTTTTGTGCAGGGTCTATGTAATTCTCGCAATGAAGATTGTCAATTTATGATGTTTTAGACATAATGGGGGTCATTTATTAAGATCGGCGTGAGTGGGGAAAAGTCTCATATTGTGGCACAAATAACCTTTGCACCGCAATCTGCGACAGATATACGACAGTATATATCAGTTGGTAAATGACCCCCAATGTTTATGAGCTTGAACACAACAAGACCTATTAATCCACCAGGTAGGTCGTCCTGATAAATTAATTACATATTTTCCATCGCTTCTACAAACCCCCCGCTTTTCATTTAGAACATAATTTGTTCCCAAGTGAATATACAAATGACATTTTAAAATATTTATACCAAGTGCATTAGATATTAATGAAGCAGAGCTGTCCGAGAACTCTAAATACAGAAAACACTTATTAATGGGGGAAATGGCTCTTAATACACTGCTATATGCATATTACAATGCAAATGGAAAAAAAATACACATGGGCACGGAGCAATTTACATAGAGAACAGGGAACAGTACTCTTGCTTATGGCTTTTTATGTCTGAGGTCTAATGCAAATGCTAAAGATATAAAATCAAAATTATCCTGTAGGATTGACTAGATCCATATTATCCTATACTAACAACTGGAGACACAACAGAGAAGACTTACTTAGCAAACTATGTATACAACAAAAATTGGTATTATGTGCAATGATGAGGAAATAAACTCAGAACTGGACCCCATCTATAGCTGCCACCTTTCCCAAGTCCTAACAATGGCTCTTGGTTCTCAGCTACCCCGAGAGCTTATGCAATAAGCTGGACTGGGGTATGCACTCTGACGCCAAATTATGCAATGGCTAGGTCAGGTGTAGGTGATAGTCTATAGTTTTGTTTGTGACGCCAATTGCAGCATGCACAGGGTAAAATCACAGGGCCCTCCAAGGTGTTATAACTCACGCCCCAGGTTAGGAATGCCAGAGTGGTGTAATGTCTCTGTATGGTGGTGATAATGGTGTCAACGGTGTCTCCTACATGGGTACGGCTGGACTCCTGGATCCTGGCTCACTTGCAATAAATTGAGAGTGGTACTAGTAGGAGTAATAGAGGAATTTACTGTAGAAATTAAGATCCAGACCTTGGGAGAAGTTGAAACTTGTCTTTACTGATGGTAAATTACATCCAAGCAAGGTACAGCTTTTGTGTTAGGTCCCAGCAGGTATTGGCAATGGTTGGCAGGGATTTATCTTCTGCTCTATCATATACCTGGAGCTTTGCAGGAAAGTACGTCTGCTTAGTAGCTCTATCTTCTGCTGTAGGGGGACTGACTAGCTGAGGAGGAATATGGCTTCTCCTGGGTCTCTGGACTTTACTCACAGTTATCTTCACAGGGTATGCTTTCTTCCTGGAACTGGAGTTGTCTGCTTGCTTCTTCCAGCTGAGGCTGCAGGGCTCAGGCTGGGGATGATGATCAATGTCTCAGCCGAGACAAGATCCTGGTTTGGTTCCCTATATCTGGGAGCTCCTAACATGCACACCCTACCCCTAGCGAGAGTGGGCTACACTCTTGAATACTATCACACAGCCTTCCCCAACAGGGGTGGCTCGCACACTGACTCTAATTTCCTTCTCTTCTCATGCTGCAGGATATGGGCACAGCGCACTCTGCTTAAAGAAGGGGGAGCTAATCTGGAACAAACTATTCCAGCCTAGATGTACTAAACTGAACCTAAGTCCTTACTAACACATTGCTGCTACCTTCTGGTGAATATGGAAATTACAGCAATATACATTTAACAAGGTTTACAATGCACAGTTGTGAGGATATAATGCAAAATTACATGAGATGACAATGTAAAGGCTCTTAGGAGATTGTAGCGGGGTAAAAGAGTTAAGTAACACAACTCTGGGGTGTTACACTTACAGTAGGACCGAACTGCACAACAGAACGGTCAGAATAACAATGTATATGAGGAATGTATCAAGTATCAAAAAACAAGTCTCTAAAACAAACTCACCTGTGGATAACAGGAACCAAATGCTGAGGGTCACCGAAGGAGAAGATGATCCAGCAATGGTGTGGATGGCAGATCTAAGGTATACAGTGGATGAATGACAGTGAACAGAAACAGGGCAATACTGAACTGACCCTGTGCAGATTCAAGTGAGCAAATGAGCCTGGACAATACAACAGCACAACAACAAACAAATGTCTAACACAGCAAGAGACGGCGGAACTATGGATCCCATAACACACAGGAAAAACACTAGACCGGGACAACATACAGTCATAGAACTTCAGATCCCAGAAGAAAGAACTAAGTATAAACTATCTGGAAGGGAATGCACCTAGCAAACCCTATATCAGAAATCCAGAATGGAGTGAGGTCTGAGTATATAAAGGCTCAACAATCAGCAACTCCACCCTAATCAACCAGACAAATCTAGATAAACTAGACTAAACCAAGATTCAGATCTATAGCAACTGCCCGAACAAAGTTTGTGACTAGGTGAACATGAAAACACAGAGATCCCTGTTGCTCATAACAGCGTTTTAGACACTTTTTGCACCATCCTTAGCAGTTTTAAAAACATTTTTTAATGGTCATCACTAGCAACCTGAAATTTAGGTGGTGTAAAATTGATTAAACTGTCCAACATGTCCAGTGAGTGTCACCAAGTTTAGCAATCCAAGTTTTGATAAAATTGGTGTAATTTGTACTATTTTAAAATGATGTTTCAGATATTGTTTAAAAAATTATCCTCCAATGCACTCATTCTTTTTTTTATCAGATGGCACATAGTCTCATAATTAGCATAAGGTCTCATGAATATTAGCATGTTTCCCCAATAGATGACTCCAGAGAAAACAGCAGAATGCGAATAGTGACTCAACTCTATTATTGATCTCCTTACTTACTACCCTGTTGCACTGTATGACAGTATTGTGGCGGTAATATTTACATGATGTGATGGTAATAAGGCATCATATGGACTGTTATTTCAACACCACAAGTGTTTTTTTTTTGGTGCAGTATGGTGCTGTTTGGCGACCTCTGCATGGTGGTTTTATTTAAGACCTCAATGAAGGGATTTTGATTTTGTACCAGATTAAATACTGTATCAGGTCATGTTTCTTCACCAGTAGATAGAATACAATCAAAATTGGATTTGTGGTTGTTGTGGTAAAAAGAGAAAGAAAAGAAGACACAAAGGAACACGCTTGTGCAGTAATCCAGAACAGGGTACTCGCAATCTGTTCCTATTACCTGATTTTATTTAATGCTTTGTGGTGCACCCATTATAGTTCTGTATGGATTTGTCGGGGTTAATAATCCTAACTCAGCCCCTGCTGGGCGATAGGTGTTGGATCGAGGTCTGCCCCTAGCTAAGTTAGTGGTGAATTAGCTGAGGAAGTGAGATGAGCTGCATGTGCTCACTCCTCCATTATCTATTTGGATCCATGGAACATAGGGTATGTTTGTAAATTGGACTAAAATCCAACATTTATTTCCACGGCAAAAGTCCACAGCTGACCCTCGGATTTCCATCACAGATGTACGGTTTGGACTGAAGTTGTTAATCATTTCTTTATGACTTCTGCAGCAGATGAGATCAACCAAACTATTGTATAAAGTTCTGTTCCCCATTATATGGGCAGATAGCAGTTGTCGCTACATGAACTTTTGCACTTTCCATAAAGTTATTTTCAAGAATTCATCTTAACTTTTTGTACTGTATCAACAAAACATTTCCTAAAGGATCAGTGAACATAAATTAAGGCAACATCTCCAGACACGATAAAGAAACATCTTTTCCCCGTAGTAATCCTGTATGTGACATTCCGAGAAACTTTTATTAATATAAGATTGCCAGAAATATCTCTTCTCATATTTTCTAAAACTCTTCCTCTTTTAGGATTGCAGTGAAAAAGCCACACAACATCAATGTATCTGTCTATCTATCTATCTATCTATCTATCTATCTATCTATATCTATCCATTCATCTCATATCCATTTACGAATATTATTATCTAATATCTATCCAACCATCCACACATGTACATTATCTCATATCTATCTATTTGCATATCTATTAAATCGATCATGAGCGAACCCAAACTGGAAAGTTTGGGTTCGTACCGAACATCGCAGGGTCCCGGCACCCGAACACGTACTTTGCCAGCACAAGTCCATGTTCAGGTTTGGTGTTCCGATTCTAAATAAAGCTTGTTGATTAGCTTTTAAGCTGTGGGCACTAGGAAGCCATCGTAGTCATGCCTAGTATTGGCATGGCTATGATTGGCCCGTGCACCATGTGACCATGCACAAATAAATGCTGGATCACATGGTGCGCTGCCATTCTGCTCAGACTAGTGTAGGGACAGGACGCTACTGCAGTGAGGGACAGTGTTATGCTTTTCATCTGTCTGTTAATTCTATCTGTGACATAAACCCATTTTTTTGGGGTGCAAAACACCAAATTGACATCCGTAACACTGAAATACAATAGTTAATAATGCTGTTAATGTTGTGGGTGCCCTCAAAGAATGAGGAGAGCATCAAATTTGATTCAACTGTATTGTCATTACACATGTATAAATACAGGATAACGAGATATAGTTTTCATCTAATCAGAAGTGCAAAGAGCAGCAAGTGCAATAAAAAACACGTTATATACAGATAAGGAGAGTGTAGAAAGTAGGAATAGTTATGCACACATTATGTACAAGTATACAGGTGTTTATATTGCTATATAGAGAGCAAATATACAGATGTGCTGATGTATACATACAGTGGATATATAAAGTCTACACACCCCTGTTAAAATGTCAGGTTTCTGTGATGCAAAAAAATGAGACAAAGATAAATCATTTCAGAACTTTTTCCACCTTTAATGTGACCTATAAACTTTACCACTCAATTGGAAAACAAATTGAAATCTTTTAGGTAGAGGGAAGAGAAAATCTAAAAATAAAATAATATGGTTGCATAAGTGTGCACACCCTTAACCCCTTAAGGACTCAGCCCTATTTCACCTTAAGGACTTGGCCATTTTTTGTAAATCTGACCAGTGCTCATAACTTTAAAACACTTTGACTTATCCAGGCCATTCTGAGATTGTTTTTTCGTCACATATTGTACTTCATGACACTGGTAAAATGAAGTCAAAAAATAATTTTTTTTTGCATAAAAAAATACCTAATTTACAAAAAAATGGGAAAAATTAGCAAATTTCAAAGTTTCAGTTTCTCTACTTCTGTAATACATAGTAATACCCCCAAAAATTGTGATGACTTTACATTCCCCATATGTCTACTTCAGGTTGGAATTATTTTGGGAATGATATTTTATTTTTTGGGGATGTTACAAGGTTTAGAACTTTAAAAGCAAATATTGAAATTTTTCAGAAATTTACAAAAACCCAATTTTTAGGGACCACTACAGCTCTGAAGTCACTTTGCGAGGCTTACATAATAGAAACCACCCAAAAATGACCCCATTCTATAAACTACACCCCTCAAGGTATTCAAAACTGATTTTACAAACTTTGTTAACCCTTTAGGTGTTGCACAAGAGTTATTGGCAAATGGGGATGAAATTTGAGAATTTCATTTTTTTGCCTAATTTTCCATTTTAACCCATTTTTTCCACTAACAAAGCAAGGGTTAACAGCCAAACAAGACTGTATCTTTTACCTGACTCTGCCGTTTACAGAAACACCCCATATGTGGCCGTAAACTACTGTACGGCCACACAGCGGGGCGTAGAGTGAAAGGTACGCCGTATGGTTTTTGGAAGCCAGATTTTGCTGGACTGGTTTTTTGACACCATGTCCCATTTGAAGCCCCCTGATGCACCCCTAGAGTAGAAACTCCCTAAAAGTGACCCCATCTAAGAAACTACACCCCTCAAGGTATTCAAAACTGATTTGAAAAACTTTGTTAACCCTTTAGGTGTTGCACAAGATATAATGGAAAATAGAGATACAATTTCAAAATTTCACTTTTTTGGCAGATTTTCCATTTTAATATCTTTTTTTAAGTAACAAAGCAAGGGTTAACAGCCAAACAAAACTCATTATTTATGGCCCTAATTCTGTAGTTTACAGAAACACCCCATATGTGGTCGTAAACTGCTGTACGGGCACACGGCAGGGCGCAGAAGGAAAGGAATGCCATACGGTTTTTGGAAAGCAGATTTTGCTGGACTGTTTTTTTTTACACCATCTCCCATTTGAAGCCCCCCTAATGCACCCCTAGAGTAGAAACTTCAAAAAAGTGACCCCATTTTAGAAACTACGGGATAAGGTGGCAGTTTTCTTGGTACTAGTTTAGGGTACATATGATTTTTGGTTGCTCTATATTACACTTTTTGTGCGGCAAGGTAACAAGAAATAGCTTTTTTAGCACCGTTTTTTTTTTTGTTATTTACAACATTCATCTGAAAGGTTAGATCATGTGGTAATTTTATAGAGCAGGTTGTCACGGACGCGGCGATACCTAATATGTATACTTTTTTTTTATTTATGTAAGTTTTACACAATGATTTCATTGTTAAAACAAAAAAAGTTTTAGTGTCTCCATAGTCTAAGAGCCATAGTTTTTTCAGTTTTTGGGCGATTATCTTATGTAGGGTCTCATTTTTTGCGGGATGAGATGGCTGTTTTATTGGCACTATTTTGGGGTGCATATGACTTTTTGATCGCTTGCTATTGCACTTTTTGTGACGTAAGATGACAAAAAATTGCTTTTTTTAAACCGTTTTTATTTTTATTTTTTTACGGTGGTCACCTGAGGGGTTAACTCATGTGATATTTTTATAGAGCCGGTCGATACGGACACGGTGATACCTAATATGTATACTTTTTTTATTTATGTAAGTTTTACACAATGATTTAATTTTTGAAACAAAAAAAATGATGTTTTAGTGTTTCCATAGTCTAAGAGCCATAGTTTTTTCAGTTTTTGGGCGATAATCTTGGGTAGGGTCTCATTTTTTGCGGGATGAGATGCCGGTTTGATTGGCACTATTTTGGCGTACATGCGACTTTTTTGATCACTTTTATTACCTTTTTTGGGAAGTAAGGTGGGGGATCGCGATCCCGCCTGCCGCACCGCCCGCCTCCCGCACCGCCCACACCGCCCGCAACACCCCCCCTGCAGCTCCCACCAGGCTAAAATCATGCAGGGGTGCAGGGGGGGTGATAACTATAGATTTGTGCCACACTAAAGTTTCTGATCGCCGCGGTCAGGGACCGCGGCGATCAGAAACAGCAGAAATAGCAACAAACCGCAGGTCTGAATTGACCTGCGGTTTGCTGCGATCGCCGATATGGGGGGGTCATATGACCCCCCCAGGCGTTGTGACAGGATGCCGGCTGAATGATTTCAGCCGGCATCCTGTGCGGATTAACCCCTGGGGCGCCACAATCTCAATTTAAACTCATGACGTACCGGTACGTCATGGGTCCTTAAGGACTCGGGATCCATGCCGTACCGGTACGTCATGGGTCCCTAAGGGGTTAAACTAATACTTTGTTGAAGCACCTTTTGATTTTATTACAGCATTCAGTCTTTTTGGGTATGAGTCTATCAGCAGGGCACACTCTTCTTTGCAAAAACACTCCAAATCTGCCAGATTGCGAGGGCATCTCCTGGGCACAGCCCTCTTTAGAAAACCCCACAGATTTTAAATTGGATTCAGGTCTGGGCTCTGGCTGGGCCATTCCAAAATTTTAATCTTCTTCTGGTGAAGCCATTCCGTTGATGTGTATGTATGCTTTGGGTTGTTGTCATGCTAAAAGATGAAGTTCCTCTTCATGTTAGTAACATAGTACATAACATAGTACATAAGGCCGAAAAAAGACATTTGTCCATCCAGTTCGGCCTGTCATCCTGCAAGTTGATCCAGAGGAAGGCAAAAAAAACCTGTGAGGTAGAAGCCAATTTTCCTCACTTTAGGGGAATAAAAATTCCTTCCCGACTCCAATCAGGCATCAGAATAACTCCCTGGATCAGCGACCCCTCTCTAGTAGCTATAGCCTGTAATATTATTACACTCCAGAAATACATCCAGGCCCCTCTTGAATTCCTTTAGTGAACTCACCATCACTACCTCCTCAGGCAGAGAGCTCCATAGTCTCACTGCTCTTACCGTAAAGAATCCTCTTCTATGTTTGTGTACAAACCTTCTTTCCTCCAGACGCAGAGGATGTCCCCTCGTCACTGTCACCGTCCTGGGAATGAATAGATGATGGGATAAATCTCTGTTCATCTTTCTATCAGAAGCCTAAAGGTTTTGTGCCAATATTGACTGGTATTTGGAACTGTTCATAATTCCCTCTAGCTTAACTAAAGCCCCAGTTCTAGCTGAAGAAAAACAGCCCCTTGGCATGATGCTGCCACCGCCATGCTTCACTGTGGGGATGGTGTTCTTTTGGTGATGTGCAGTGTTGTTTTTGCGCCAAACATATCTTTTGTAATTATGGCCAAAAAGTTCAACCTTGGTTTCATCAGACCATAACACCTTTTCCCACATGCTTTTGGGAGACTTCAGATGTGTTTTTGCAAAATGTAGCCTGACTTGGATGTTTTTCTTTGTAAGAAAAGGCTTTCGTCTAGCCACTCTACCCCATAGCCCAGACATGAAGAATACGGGAGATTGTTGTCACATGTACCACACAGCCAGTACTTGCCAGATATTCCTGCAGCTCCTTTAATGTTGCTGTAGGCCTCTTGGTCGCCTCCCAGACCAGTTTTCTTCTCGTCTTTTCATCAATTTTGGGGGGACGTCCAGTTCTTGGTAATGTCACTGTTGCGCCATATTTTCTCCACTTGATGATGACTGTCTTCACTGTGTTCCATGGTATATCTAATGCCTTGGACATTCTTTTCTCCCCTTCTCCTGACTGACACCTTCTAACAATGAGATCCCTCTGATGCTTTGGAAGCTCTCTGTGGACCATGGCTTTTGCTGTGGGATGTGACTAAGAAAATTTCAGGAAAGACCAACTAGAGCAGCTGGACTTTATTTGGGGTTAATCAGAGGCACTTTACATGATGGCCGGTGTATGCTGACTCCTATTTAACAGGATTTTGAATGTGATTGCTTAATTCTAAACACAGCTACATCCCCAGTTATAAGACTTATGCAACCACATTATTTTAGTTTTTGTTTTGCTTTCTTCCCTCTACCTACAGTAAAAGATTTCAGTTTGTTTTTCAATTGAGTTGTAAAGTTTATAGGTCACATTAAAGGTGGAAAAAATCTGAAATGATTTATCTTTGTCTCATTTTTTAAAGCACATAAACCGAACATTTTAACAGGGGTGTGTAGACTTTTTATATCCACTGTATATACAGATGAACTGTTTTATATTGCTATACAGACGGCAAATATACAGATGTACTATGAACAAGTATACAGATGTGCTACATATATACAAATTTACAGATGTATAGTAAACAGATCTGCAGAGTGCTATGAATATAGCTCCAGAAGTGGAAGAGTAGCGCTATGGACAGACTATAATAGTGAACAGTGTGAGTATAAGTACATACTATAGCAGAGACTTATGCTATGACAGTGTCCCAACTATAGCAGTAACCAATGTGAACATACCGTGAATGTTGAGAATGAATGATAGTCATGATCATGGTCATTGGGAAGAATGAAGGGGAGGAGTAGTGTGGAGGGTTAAGTGAGTATGGATGTAAGGGTTCAGCGGGGGACTGAGATCAGTAGGGTGACAGCTGTGGGGAAGAAACTGTTCCTAAACTGTTCCAGTGTAGACATCTCTTCTTGTGAACATCCTTAATAGTAGAAAGTGGAGTCCCTGTGATGCGTTGGGCGGTCTTCACCACCCGCTGCAGTGCCTTGCGGTCAGCAACAGAGCAATTCCCATACCAGACTGTAACACAGTTGGTCAGGATGCTCTCTATCGCACAGCAGACAGATGGTTTTTCTTCAGTGTCCTCAAAAAAAGAGACACTGATGTGGCTTCTTCACCAGGCTGGAGATGTTGGTCGACCATGACAGTTTCTCATAGATGTAGGTCCCCAGAAACTTAAAGCTGGAAATCCGTTCAACAGCCGTGCCATTTATGTGGATGGGGTCATGGGTGTCTCTCTTCTCCTTCCTGAAGTCCACAATAAGCTCTTTTGTTTTTCTGGTATTCAGGAGCAGGTTATTGTCAGCGCACCACACAGCTAGGTGCTTTACCCCTTCCCTATAGTCAGACTCATCGTTGTCAGTGATGAGACCGATCACCGTCGTGTCATCTGCAAACTTGATGATGGAATTGGATCCATACCTAGGCCTGCAGTCATAGGTGAAAGGGGAGTCGAGGAACGGGCTCAGCACACAGCGCTGTGGAGTAAAGGAACAGGCTCAGCACACAGCCCTGTGGCGTGCTATTGTTGAGTGTGATGGTGGAGGAACAGTTATTTCCTGACCTAACATGCTGGGGTCTGTTGGTGAGAAAGTCCATGATCCAGTTACAGATAGGGTTGCTGATTCCAAGATCCACAAGTTTACTGATCAACTTGGAGGGAATGACTGTATTGAATGCTGAGCTGAAATCAAAAAACAGCATTCTTGAATAAGTATTCTTGTTATCCAGGTGTGAGAGAGTACACAGTGAAGCGCTGTAGATAAAGCATCCTCTGTACTACTATTACTTCGTTAAGCAAATTGGTGAGGATCCAATGTGAGGGGCAAGCATAACTTGAGGTGTGCCAGGAACAGTCGCTTAAAGCACTTTATAACTATAGGCGTGAGTGCTACAGGGCGATAGTTGTTCAGCCACATTGGTGATGAGTGTTTCGGCACTGGCACAATAGAGGTGGTTTTAAAGCACGCTGGTACTACTGCCTGGGCAAGCAACAGGTTGAAGATATCAGTAAAGATGATCTATGATGGTGAGAGTGTAGGTATGGCAGTCATCAGAGGGTAGGGTTTTGACAAACTTTTCCTTTTTGTCCTTGTGAAAACGAACGTAGAAGTAATTTAGCTCATTGAGGGAGGACACAGTCATGGCTGTCTGTGTGGAATTGCTGAGCTTATAGTCAGAGATGGCCTGAATGCCCAGCCACATGCGTCATGGATCAGAGTTGACAAAGTGTTCCTCCACCTTCAGCTTGTAGCTGTGCTTGGCCTTCTTTATGCCACTCTTCAGGTCTGCCCTAGACTTACTGTAGGCCTGAGCGTCACCTGATCTGAAGGCAATGTTACGTGCCTTTAGTAGAAGCCGCACTTCCTTGTTCATCCATGGTTTCTAATTTGGGTACATTGTGATCTGCTTTTCTGTGGTAACATTGGCAATTGTGGTGTTGATGTACTCCAGTACTAAGTATGTGTAAGAGTCGATGTTTGTGTGAGAACCACAGGTAGCCTGAGAGGCAAACATGCTCCAGTCCGTGTCTTTAAACCTGTCCTGGAGTACAGAATCTACCCCTGCTGGCCACACTTTGATTGTCTTCACTGATGGTTTCACACGGTTGATATGCGGCAAGTACTTGGGGGTAAAAAACAAAGAAAGGTGATCGGACTGTCCCAAGTGGGGGAGGGGTGTTGCCTTGTAGGCTCCAACAATGTTTGTATAGACATGGTCCAAGCTTTTATCCCCTCTGGTATGGCAGGAGACATGTTGATGAAATTTAGGTAGCACTCACTTTAGGTTGGACTGGTTAAAGTCACCCGCTACAATAAATGCAGCCTCAGGGTGTGCAGATTGTTGTTTACTGATGACCGCATGAAGTTCGCTCATAGCAAGCTTGGCATTAGTATCCGGTGGGATATATGCAGCTGTTATTATAGTGGAGGTGAACTCCCTCAGCAGATAGAACGGTCTACACTTAACCATGAGATACTGTAGATCAGCTGAGCAGTGTTTCCAACAATGACAGAGTTTGTACACCAAGCCTTGTTAACATAAATGCACAGTCCTCTGCCTCTTGTCTTACCGGAATCATCTATTCTGTCCACCCAGAGAGTATGGCATCCGATATGTCAGATATTCCACTGTGTAGCCATGTTTCCGTGAGTATCATGACATTACAATCCATAAGTATCCTGTTGTCAGTGATCCATAGTCGTAACTCATCCTTTTTGTTCACCAGGGACCGCACATTAGCATGGAAAATGCTGGATAAAGAAAGCCGGTGCGGTGTTAGCCTTAGCTTAGCTGTTAGCCCGCCGCGCTTCCCCCGCCTTTGTTTGCAGTCCCTGCGCCGTATTCGAGCACTTCCGTTTGGCCAAGTAGTCTGCGAAGCGTTGGGTGTTCTTCTTATTTCAGGAATGAGTCGAAGGTTGCTGATAAAACAGTCGGAGTTGTGTAATCCTATATCCAAAAGCTCTTGTCGGGTGTAATATGTAAAAGTGAAGCTGCTCTGAATGAACAGACCCGAAATGAGAAGGAATAACACTGCTAACTTGCAAAATCTGAGGAGACGCTGATGCACGCGCCGCTATCTTGATCCAGTCCCTTGGAGTAGGAGATCTAGCATGTGCTTCCTTCCTCCTTGCTGTCTGGACTCGAAAAACCCAGAATCTCAAAAAATACAGCACACGCCATGTCCAAAATCACAGCATAGCTGAACCCTTAAAGGAGTTTTCTCTGATATATATATATAGTTGTCTAAATAAGGGACGTGGCCCTGGTCATAATGCTGCTGGTGGGTCTCCTGCTGCAGGGAGAGGACGTTGTCGATCTGTGCCACCTACGCCCCCACAAGAAACACCTTCCTTGTGTGCACACAGGTGACAGGACGTTTTACGTAATTTTCTGGGTCGAATACCGCTCTAAGAATTGTGAGGCCGGAACAAGTAGAGGCGGTAGTAGATTGGATGGTTGACAGTGCTTCCAGTTCTTTCACATTGTCTTCCACCCAGTCCACTGCTAAAACAGCAGAGTTGGCACCTGCAGCCCATGGGCATCTGTCTTTCACCGCTCCCCCTTGCAAATCAGCCAAGCAGTCTGAGCCCCAAGTCATGCTGTAGCTACTTATCCTTTTTAATGACTCTGGCTGGTGGGGTTTTCATCGGCAATCCACTTTGCCCTGCCCCAGAAGTGGAAGAGATTGAGTGCACTGATGCCCAACCACTTATTTTAAGGTTGAGGATGTGGGAGAACCACCACAGCACGTTACAGGTGTCAACTGCTGGGGCGTTCTGCAGTGTGCAGACTGGCCAGGAGGGCAGCGGTAAGGAGTGGGTGGAAGAAAATGTGGAGGATGATGAGTTCTTAGAACCGACATGGAATCAAGGTCATCCGAGTGATGTGTGACGGTTCGGAGGAAAAGGTGGTGGTGATGCAGTGCCAGCCGCACAGCAAAAGAGGGAGCAGGGTGCAAAACCACAGCGGCTGTCCCCCAGCCAGTACACCTGCTTCTGCCCACTGCGCTGAGGGACTGAACACACCAAAGCCAGCTCAAAGAAGTTCCCTGGCGTGGCAGTTCTTCAGGCAATGTGCTGACAACAAGACACGGGTGGTTTTCACGCTGTGCAGTCAGAGCCTAATGCGAGGCATAAATGTTCTAAACCTGAGCACCACCGGCATCTAAATGCAAAGCACAAGCTGCAGTGGAGTAGACACCTGAATAACCGCGAAAGATCAGAGGCTCCTCCTGCTCCCTCTTTTGCTGTGGTCTCTGCCTCTTCATCTCCCTCTGGAGTGACAGGGCCACCTGCCACCCCTCAAAGTGAGGATGTGACAGCAACAACAACACCAGGGCCGGTGCTTACATATAGGCAAGGGGGGCAATTGCCCCCGAGCCCCCAAGTCCTTAGGGGCCCCCAAGCCTACGACCCAGCGCCGGCCCGCAACTAACTATATTTTTGTGGTGGCAAGTGGGGGCGGCGGCGGCGGCAGGACAGTGCTCAGGACAGCGATACAGATTGCTGTGCAGTGGGGCAGGGGAGGGAGAGGCGTGTCCCTTCCCTGTTCCTCTGATAGGCTGCCGACATTAGGTCGGCAGCCTATCAGAGGCCAGTGCAGGCAGGCCGGAAGAGGCCTGCATCGCATCGCTGACATGGAAGTAAGTATAACATCGCTGACATGGACGTTTTTTTTTATATATATGTGTACAATACTGGTGTCTACTGGCACATGATGGGAGGACTTTGGATACTGGCACATGATACTGGCACATGATAGGGGGGCCTCTGGCTACTGGCACATGATAGGGGGCCTCTGGCTACTGGCACATGATGGGGGGATCTTGATACTGGCACATGATGGTGGGGGGGCTCTTATTACTGGCACATTATTGGGGAACAGCTATGGGGGCACTTATTACTGGCACATTATTGGGTGGCACTATGAGGGCACTTCTTTCTGGCACATTATTAGTGGGCACTACTGAGGCCACAAAGAATGGGCATTTTATATGGGGGCTCTGTATAGTGGAATTTTATACTGGGACACATTATGGTGGGTACTATGGGAAAGGGGGAGAGGAGTACTATGGGGTCATCAACAGAGGCTCTGAGGGGTATTTTATACTTACAAATTATGGGGGACACTGAGGGCATCTACTGGGGAACTATATATGGGGCATTTTCTACTGGTACATTATGGGGGGCACTAGGAGGGAGGGGGGAGAGGAGCACTCTGGGGGCATTTACTGGGGGCACTATATAGGGATATTTTATACTGGCACATTATGGGGGCACTGTGGGGGCATTGGCTTAACTGGGGCATTACAAGGGGGTATTTTTTGCACTGTCACATTATAAGGAGATTTTTTATTATGGGGGGGCATTATGGTGGGCTTTATTATTCCCCCATGGTATGACCTCCTAGTAGCAGCACCAGCCTCTCCCTGCTCTGCTATCCCTCTGCCCCTTTTCCAAATCCTTATTATGAAATCTTTCTCATTAGGATAAAGCACATCAGCTCCACCGAACCCCCGGCCAAAGTGTTGAAGTGGTGTCCGAGATCCCCAAGGGCCAAGCCAAGTAATTGTAAGTTTTCATGTGAAATATATTTATGTTATACACATATAGCATACACTGTGCCACACAATATACAGTTTCTTCTGTATGAACGTCCACAAATTTAATCTCCAGAGTCAATACGGGACGTTAATGTCAGCAAGTGTCATGTGGGGGTGGGGGGGGCCTTATTGTTTTTCACCCCAGGGCCCCATTTCACCTAGAACCAGCCCTGACCAACACCACCACCAGTGTCCCTGAGCATCTTCACACTGTCTCATGTCCATCCCCAAACACTGGAAAGAAAGAGGAAGTACCCCCCTACCCACCTGCGAGCCCAGGCCCTGAATGGTAGAATTTCCAAATTCCAGGCTTTGAAATGCTGCCATTCTGTCTGGTGGAGACAGACAGTTTTAAAACGTTATGGCGGTGGCTGTCCCAGCCGCCACTACTTTTCCAGATGGGCCATCCCTGTAATGTATGAACGAGTGGCGGACAAAATCCGGTGTGCGCTGCGCAACGCCATCAGTGGCAAGGTTCACATAACCACTGATACGTGGACCAGTAAGTACAGGCAGGGACGTCATATCTCCATAACTGCCCACTGGGTAAATGTAGTGGCAGCTGGGCCTGAGGCGGAAAGTGGTTTGGCGCATGTCCTACCACCACCGAGGATTGCTGGAGGTTTCTCAGTGCCTCAGTTGCCTCCTACTCCACTTCCATAGGCAACCTGCTGGCCACAGGTTGCCTATGATTGGTTTTCTCTTTGCCTCACTAGCTCTATATACTCTGACAGATTCTGGATTTTTGACCTCGGCTTGTGTACCCTGACTCTGCCTCCTGCCGGACTCTTTGAACTTGAGGAGAATTTGTGGGTTTGACCCCTTTGTAGTAATTGGTAACGGCTATTAGTAGATAGCTACATGGCATACGTATTATAAAGAGATTTTCAAGAACTGAGCAAGGTTTTGTAGAATGAATGGGCAGGAGGAGTGGGCTCCATTGTGATGCTCTAGGCCCTCTCTTCCCAGTTTGACACCCTAGAAAAGAACTCAGGTCCATTTCATCTGCATAGACAGCCTTCCATAAGTTCTGCTTAGTTGACATAAACTTTCATTCTAATTTAGATTTACCATTTTTCTTTTGAAAGTGGAGTAATTACACCTGAGCAGCGCTTTAAGAGTGATGGATGAAATGCTAATCTCGCCTAACGGGGGAATAATCACTCATTTCATTCCTATTCTATCAAACCACGTCAGCTTCCAGCGCCTTCAACATCTCAGTACACAGGTTACTCAGCTGAATACAAGGCACTGGTAGATTTTCAGAGATTGTCAAGTAGAATTTTCTTATTTTATGCACATTTTTATTATGTTTAGTTATCAAAGAGCACCTGTCATCAGGATCCACCCTATCAAACCAGATATACTGCCTGGTAAGGTTGATCCTGCTGATTAAAATGGTACCTGTCTTGTGAAAATCGGTTGCAGCATTCCTGAGAAAAATTATTTTTATTCTATTTATGCAAGTTAGGCCCACTGTGCACCAAAGGGCGTGGCCAGCACTGGAAAGCTGAGGAGCTGAGGTATGTTGAGTGGCTAGGCCCCGCCCTTCTGTCCACTGTAGCCCTCACTGGCATAAAGAGTAATAGTTTTTTTTATTGGGAATGCCGCAACTGTTTTTCACAAGACAAGTATCATTTAATCAGTAGGAATAACCCTACCTGGCAGTATGCCTGGTTTTATGGGGTTGATCATGACAGGTGCCCTTTAAATCATTTAGATTTGGCAGTGTTCTCAGTGCAGGGCAGGGGTTCCCTCCCCCTGCTCTCTCCAGCATGCGGCGAGGGATCAGGACCGGGACCTGCGGGATCCCCCCTCTCACTGGGTGTCGGGAGGCCTGCGCGGCGAGGGAGTGTGCGGCAGAGCGGGCACGAGGCTGGGCTGGCAGCTGGATGGCAGGGGCCCAGACCTTAGGAGTCAGCAAGGGAAGTGGAGAGAGCTGGCAGGCAGCAACAAGAAGAGGAGCCATCTTCACCGCCATCGTGCGCACCCAGCACCGTGGAGGCTGGGGTGCTGGGATCCGGGTCTGCAGTGGTGTCGGCGCAGGAGGACGAGGCCTTGCTGAGGATGGATCTGCTGGAGTCAGGAGTCGCGGCTGCCGGGTTCACAGCGCCCGGGCAGCCAGGTAAGACCTCTGTGGGACCTTTGCATGCGGTAGTTAGTCCCCCTGGGGGGGGTGGGGGCAGGGGGGAGCAAAGGGGAGTTGGTTGGGGGGCTGAGTCAGTTGTTGGGGAGCTTGGTGGGTTGGGTTGCTGGTCTTGGAGGAGAGGGGTTGTCCCCATTGCCCGCCTGTGGGGTTGGGGGGGGCCCTACGGTGTCAGTGCAGGGGGGGTCGGGGGTTGGCAACGTGCAGGTTCGGGGGGGGGGGTCGGTATTGGTGCAATGTGTAGCGAAATGGGTGGTTTTTCTACACAGGTTACAGGAGAGGAGGAGCAAAAGCAGCCAGAGGAGCTAAAGGGCAATGAAGAAGATGAGGCAGAGGTCCCAGACACACAGTGGCAGTATGCAGTGGAGATGGAGGCACGGAGTCTCTCCGAGTCACTTGCGCAAATGGCCCGCTGCATGCTCACTTGCTTGGGTAGTGACAACCGAATTGTCACTATTCGGCAGAGGGATGACTTCTGGCTCTTCACCTTGTTGGACCCTCGCTACCGTTCCAAAATGGGGGCCTTTTTTACACCCACTGAGAGAGAGGATAAACTGAACTACTAGAGACATCCTATGTAGTCAGTTGGCCAATGCCTATCTGCACCAGCATCCATCCTCTCGCAGGTATGACGGGAGGGGCCCTTTGTGCTCTTGATCCACTGCCATGGCTGCTGTGGTGGGGTGGGGGTGTAGGAGCAGTACTAGCTCCATCAGCAGCAGCTGAGTCTAGATCCGATGATGAGCAGCTTTCTTAACGTGCCTAGTAGGGATGAGCGAACTCGAACTGTATAGTTCGGGTTCGTACCGAATTTTGGGGTGTCCGTGACACGGACCCGAACCCGGACACTTTCGTAAAAGTCCGGGTTCGGGTTCGGTGTTCGTTGCTTTCTTGGCGCTTTTGTGACGCTTTCTTGGCGCCTTTTGAAAGGCTGCAAAGCAGCCAATCAACAAGCGTCATACTACTTGCCCCAAGAGGCCGTCACAGCCATGCCTACTATTGGCATGGCTGTGATTGGCCAGAGCACCATGTGACCCAGCCTCTATTTAAGCTGGAGTCACATAGCACCGCCCGTCACTCTGCTCTGATCAGCATAGGGATAGGTTGCGGCTGCGACAGTAGGGCGAGATTAGGCAGATTAACTCCTCCAAAGGACTTGATTAATTGATCGATCTGCAGCTGTGGATCATTGAGCTGCTGATACTCAATTGCTCACTGTTTTTAGGCTGCCCAGACCGTTTGTCAGTCACTTTTTTCTGGGGTGATCGGCGGCCATTTTGTGTCTTGTGGTGCGCCAGCACAAGCTGCGACCAAGTGCATTTAACCCTCAATGGTGTGGTTGTTTTTTGGCTAAAGCCTACATCAGGGTGAAGCTGTCACATCAAGCGCATTTAACCAGCAATAGTGTGGTTATTTTTTGGCCATATCCCAGTCTAATTCTGTCAGTAAATCCATACCGGTCACCCAGCGCCTAAATACTAGGCCTCAAATTTATATCCCGCTAAATCTGTCGTTACCGCTGTACTGTTCTGGCTGGGCAAGTTATTTAGTGTCCGTCAAAGCAAATTTTTTGTTCTGGGTTGAAATACAATTCCCAATTTAGCAATTTCATAATTTAGTGGTTTCTGCTATATCAGAGCTATTTGAAATCTATCCCTAAAAGGGTATATAATATTCAAGGTGCACATAGGGTCATTCAGAATAACTTCACACACACGCTACTGTGCATTTCCAAGTCTAATTCTGTCAGTAAATCCATACCGGTCACCCAGCGCCTAAATACTAGGCCTCAAATTTATATCCCGCTAAATCTGTCGTTACCGCTGTCCTGTTTTGGCTGGGCAAGTTATTTAGTGTCCGTCAAAGCACATTTTTTGTTCTGGGTTGAAAAACAATTCCCAATTTAGCAATTTCCTAATTTAGTGGTTTCTGCTGTATCAGAGCTATTTGAAATCTATCCCTAGAAGGGTATATAATATTCAAGGTGCACATAGGGTCATTCAGAATAACTTCACACACACGCTACTGTGCATTTCCAAGTCTAATTCTGTCAGTAAATCCATACCGGTCACCCAGCGCCTAAATACTAGGCCTCAAATTTATATCCCGCTAAATCTGTCGTTACCGCTGTCCTGTTGTGGCAGGGCAAGTTATTTAGTGTCCGTCAAAGCACATTTTTTGTTCTGGGTTGAAATACAATTCCCAATTTAGCAATTCCATAATTTAGTGGTTTCTGCTATATCAGAGCTATTTGAAATCTATCCCTAAAAGGGTATATAATATTAAAGGTGCACATAGGGTCATTCAGAATAACTTCACACACACGCTACTGTGCATTTCCAAGTCTAATTCTGTCAGTAAATCCATACCTGTCACCCAGCGCCTAAATACTAGGCCTCAAATTTATATTCAGCTGAATTTGAATACAATACATTGGGCCAAATAATATTTTTGTTGTTGTGGTGAACGATAACAATGAGGAAAACATCTAGTAAGGGACGCGGACGTGGACATGGTCGTGGTGGTATTAGTGGACCCTCTGGTGCTGGGAGAGGACGTGGCCGTTCTGCCACATCCACACGTCCTAGTGTACCAACTACCTCAGGTCCCAATAGCCGCCAGAATTTACAGCGATATATGGTGGGGCCCAATGCCGTTCTAAGGATGGTAAGGCCTGAACAGGTACAGGCATTAGTCAATTGGGTGGCCGACAGTGGATCCAGCACGTTCACATTATCTCCCACCCAGTCTTCTGCAGAAAGCGCACAGATGGCACCTGAAAACCAACCCCATCAGTCTGTCACATCACCCCCATGCATACCAGGGAAACTGTCTCAGCCTCAAGTTATGCAGCAGTCTCTTATGCTGTTTGAAGTCTCCGCTGGCAGGGTTTCCCAAGGGCATCCACCTAGCCCTTCCCCAGCGGTGAAAGACATAGAATGCACTGACGCACAACCACTTATGTTTCCTGATGATGAGGACATGGGAATACCACCTCAGCATGTCTCTGATGATGAGGAAACACAGGTGCCAACTGCTGCGTCTTTCTGCAGTGTGCAGACTGAACAGGAGGTCAGGGATCAAGACTGGGTGGAAGACGATGCAGGGGACGATGAGGTCCTAGACCCCACATGGAATGAAGGTCGTGCCACTGACTTTCACAGTTCGGAGGAAGAGGCAGTGGTGAGACCGAGCCAACAGCGTAGCAAAAGAGGGAGCAGTGGGCAAAAGCAGAACACCCGCCGCCAAGAGACTCCGCCTGCTACTGACCACCGCCATCTTGGACCGAGCACCCCAAAGGCAGCTTCAAGGAGTTCCCTGGCATGGCACTTCTTCAAACAATGTGCTGACGATAAAACCCGAGTAGTTTGCACGCTGTGCCATCAGAACCTGAAGCGAGGCATTAATGTTCTGAACCTTAGCACAACCTGCATGACCAGGCACCTGCATGCAAAGCATGAACTGCAGTGGAGTAAACACCTTAAAACCAAGGAAGTCACTCAGGCTCCCCCTGCTACCTCTTCTGCTGCTGCCGCCTCGGCCTCTTCTGCTGCTGCTGCCTCGGCCTCTTCTGCTGCTGCCGCCTCGGCCTCTTCCTCCGCCTCTGGAGGAACGTTGGCACCTGCTGCCCAGCAAACAGGGGATGTACCACCAACACCACCACCACCTCCGTCACCAAGCATCTCAACCATGTCACACGGCAGCGTTCAGCTCTCCATCTCACAAACATTTGAGAGAAAGCGTAAATTCCCACCTAGCCACCCTCGATCCCTGGCCCTGAATGCCAGCATTTCTAAACTACTGGCCTATGAAATGCTGTCATTTAGGCTGGTGGACACAGACAGCTTCCAACAGCTCATGTTGCTTGCTGTCCCACAGTATGTTGTTCCCAGCCGGCACTACTTCTCCAAGAGAGCCGTGCCTTCCCTGCACAACCAAGTATCCGATAAAATCAAGTGTGCACTGCGCAACGCCATCTGTGGCAAGGTCCACCTAACCACAGATACGTGGACCAGTAAGCACGGCCAGGGACGCTATATCTCCCTAACTGCACACTGGGTAAATGTAGTGGCAGCTGGGCCCCAGGCGGAGAGCTGTTTGGCGCACGTCCTTCCGCCGCCAAGGATCGCAGGGCAACATTCTTTGCCTCCTGTTGCCACCTCCTCCTACTCGACTTCCTCCTCCTCTTCTTCCACCTGCTCATCTAGTCAGCCACACACCTTCACCACCAACTTCAGCACAGCCCGGGGTAAACGTCAGCAGGCCATTCTGAAACTCATATGTTTGGGGGACAGGCCCCACACCGCACAGGAGTTGTGGCAGGGTATAGAACAACAGACCGACGAGTGGTTGCTGCCGGTGAGCCTCAAGCCCGGCCTGGTGGTGTGTGATAATTTGCGAAATCTCGTTGCAGCTCTGGGACTAGCCAGTTTGACGCACATCCCTTGCTTGGCGCATGTGCTGAATTTGGTGGTGCAGAAGTTCATTCACAACTACCCCGACATGTCAGAGCTGCTGCATAAAGTGCGGGACGTCTGTTCGCGCTTCCGGCGTTCACATCCTGCTGCTGCTCGCCTGTCTGCGCTACAGCGTAACTTCGGCCTTCCCGCTCACCGCCTCATATGCGACGTGCCCACCAGGTGGAACTCCACCTTGCACATGCTGGACAGACTGTGCGAGCAGCAGCAGGCCATAGTGGAGTTTCAGCTGCAGCACGCACGGGTCAGTCGCATTACAGAACAGCACCACTTCACCACCAATGACTGTGCCTCCATGCGAGACCTGTGTGCCCTGTTGCGCTGTTTCGAGTACTCCACCAACATGGCCAGTGGCGATGACGCCGTTATCAGCGTTACAATACCACTTCTATGTCTCCTTGAGAAAACACTTAGGGCGATGATGGAAGAGGAGGTGGCCCAGGAGGAGGAGGAGGAGGAAGAGGGGTCATTTTTAGCACTTTCAGGCCAGTCTCTTCGAAGTGACTCAGAGGGAGGTTTTTGGCAACAGCAGAGGCCAGGTACAAATGTGGCCAGCCAGGGCCCACTACTGGAGGACGAGGAGGACGAGGATGAGGAGGAGGTGGAGGAGGATGAGGATGAAGCATGGTCACAGCGGGGTGGCACCCAACGCAGCTCGGGTCCATCACTGGTGCGTGGCTGGGGGGAAAGGCAGGACGATGACGATACGCCTCCCACAGAGGACAGCTTGTCCTTACCCCTGGGCAGCCTGGCACACATGAGCGACTACATGCTGCAGTGCCTGCGCAACGACAGCAGAGTTGCCCACATTTTAACGTGTGCGGACTACTGGGTTGCCACCCTGCTGATCCTGATCCACGCTACAAAGACAATGTGCCCACCTTACTTCCTGCACTGGAGCGTGATAGGAAGATGCGCGAGTACAAGCGCACGTTGGTAGACGCGCTACTGAGAGAATTCCCAAGTGTCACAGGGAAACAAGTGGAAGCCCAAGGCCAAGGCAGAGGAGGAGCAAGAGGTCGCCAAGGCAGCTGTGTCACGGCCAGCTCATCTGAGGGCAGGGTTAGCATGGCAGAGATGTGGAAAAGTTTTGTCAACACGCCACAGCTAACTGCACCACCACCTGATACGCAACGTGTTAGCAGGAGGCAACATTTCACTAACATGGTGGAACAGTACGTGTGCACACCCCTCCACGTACTGACTGGTGGTTCGGCCCCATTCAACTACTGGGTCTCTAAATTGTCCACGTGGCCAGAGCTAGCCTTTTATGCCTTGGAGGTGCTGGCCTGCCTGGCGGCCAGCGTTTTGTCTGAACGTGTATTCAGCATGGCAGGGGGTGTCATTACAGACAAACGCAGCCGCCTGTCTACAGCCAATGTGGACAAGCTGACGTTCATAAAAATGAACCAGGCATGGATCCCACAGGACCTGTCCGTCCCTTGTCCAGATTAGACATTAACTACCTCCACTTAACCATATATTATTGTACTCCAGGGCACTTCCTCATTCAATCCTATTTTTATTTTCATTTTACCATTATATTGCGAGGCTACCCAAATTTGAATGAACCTCTCCTCTGTCTGGGTGCTGGGCCTAAATATATGCCAATGGACTGTTCCAATGTTGGGTGACGTAAAGCCTGATTTTCTGCTATGATATGAAGACTGATTCTCTGCTGACATGAAGCCAGATTGTCTGTTACGGGACCTCTCTCCTCTGCCTGGGTGCTGGGCCTAAATTTATGAAAATGGACTCTTACAGTGGTGGGTGACGTGAAGACTGATTCTCTGCTATGATATGAAGACTGATTCTCTGCTGACATGAAGCCAGATTGTCTGTTACGGGACCTCTCTCCTCTGCCTGGGTGCTTGGCCTAAATTTATGACAATGGACTGTTGCAGTGGTGGCTGACGTGAAGCCTGATACTCTGCTATGACATGCAGACTGATTCTCTGCTGACATGAAGCCAGATTGTCTGTTACGGGACCTCTCTCCTCTGCCTGGGTGCTGGGCCTAAATATCTGACAATGGACTGTTGCATTGGTGGCTGACGTGAAGCCTGATTCTCTGCTATGATATGAAGACTGATTCTCTGCTGACATGAAGCCAGATTGTCTGTTACGGGACCTCTCTCCTCTGCCTGGGTGCTGGGCCTAAATTTATGACAATGGACTGTTGCAGTGGTGGCTGACGTGAAGCCTGATTCTCTGCTATGACATGAAGACTGATTCTCTGCTGACATGAAGCCAGATTGTCTGTTACGGGACCTCTCTCCTCTGCCTGGGTGCTGGGCCTAAATTTATGAAAATGGACTCTTACAGTGGTGGGTGACGTGAAGCCTGATTCTCTGCTATGATATGAAGACTGATTCTCTGCTGACATGAAGCCAGATTGTCTGTTACAGGACCTCTCTCCTCTGCCTGGGTGCTGGGCCTAAATATCTGACAATGGACTGTTGCATTGGTGGCTGACGTGAAGCCTGATTCTCTGCTATGATATGAAGACTGATTCTCTGCTGACATGAAGCCAGATTGTCTGTTATGGGACCTCTCTCCTCTGCCTGGGTGCTTGGCCTAAATTTATGACAATGGACTGTTACAGTGGTGGCTGACGTGAAGCCTGATTCTCTGCTATGACATGCAGACTGATTCTCTGCTGACATGAAGCCAGATTGTCTGTTACGGGACCTCTCTCCTCTGCCTGGGTGCTGGGCCTAAATTTATGAAAATGGACTGTTGCAGTGGTGGCTGACGTGAAGCCTGATTCTCTGCTATGACATGCAGACTGATTCTCTGCTGACATGAAGCCAGATTGTCTGTTACGGGACCTCTCTCCTCTGCCTGGGTGCTGGGCCTAAATTTATGACAATGGACTGTTGCAGTGGTGGCTGACGTGAAGCCTGATTCTCTGCTATGACATGAAGACTGATTCTCTGCTGACATGAAGCCAGATTGTCTGTTACGGGACCTCTCTCCTCTGCCTTTGTGCTGGGCCTAAATTTATGAAAATGGACTCTTACAGTGGTGGGTGACGTGAAGCCTGATTCTCTGCTATGACATGCAGACTGATTCTCTGCTGACAAGAAGCCAGATTCTCTGTTAAGGGACCTCTCTCCTCTGCCTGGGTGCTGGGCCTAAATATATGCCAATGGACTGTTGCACTGGTGGCTGACGTGAAGCCTGATTGTCTGTTACGGGACCTCTCTCCTCTGCCTGGGTCACAACCAGACAGCTGAGAAGCTCTGACAGAGGCCTTTCAGAACCTCCTCCTTGAGTTTCTGTGTTGTGGTATTCAGCTCCTCCTCTCGTTAGCCTATCTCAGCTGTCATGTGTTGGACTAATTGCTTCCCTTTAAATTCTTCCCCAGAAGGCTTTTCTGGGCGGCTTATACTACTTCCTGGAGTGTGTGTGCACGCTGACTCTGTCCTCCTGTTTGCTTCAAAGCTAAGTGTTGTACCTTTATCTGTTATTTTCTGTTTGCTGGATTCCAGGTGACCCTGACTTCCTCCGTATCTTGTGTAGGGAGCCGGTGGTCGTGTCCGCTCACTATTGTAGGGTGCTCAGGGCTTTATAGTCAAGGTTCGTGGATATGCAAACCTCCACCATTCGGATCTTTGCATAGGCTGAGCAGCCAGGGAAAGTGCCAGGTCTTCTGCAGGGGTCTCCCTTGGTTCCTTAGTTTTTGGATCCAGCGAGTCGTTTATACATGTTGCTTTGCCTTGTTTCCTGTACACCGTCCGTGACAGCCTAAATATCTGACAATGGACTGTTGCATTGGTGGCTGACGTGAAGCCTGATTCTCTGCTATGATATGAAGACTGATTCTCTGCTGACATGAAGCCAGATTGTCTGTTACGGGACCTCTTTCCTCTGCCTGGGTGCTTGGCCTAAATTTATGACAATGGACTGTTGCATTGGTGGCTGACGTGAAGCCTGATTCTCTGCTATGACATGCAGACTGATTCTCTGCTGACATGAAGCCAGATTCTCTGTTAATGGACCTCTCTCCTCTGCCTGGGTGCTGGGCCTAAATATATGCCAATGGACTGTTGCACTGGTGGCTGACGTGAAGCCTGATTGTCTGTTACGGGACCTCTCTCCTCTGCCTGGGTGCTGGGCCTAAATATCTGACAATGGACTGTTGCATTGGTGGCTGACGTGAAGCCTGATTCTCTGCTATGATATGAAGACTGATTCTCTGCTGACATGAAGCCAGAATGTCTGTTACGGGACCTCTCTCCTCTGCCTGGGTGCTGTGCCTAAATTTATGACAATGGACTGTTGCAGTGGTGGCTGACGTGAAGCCTGATTCTCTGCTATGATATGAAGACTGATTCTCTGCTGACATGAAGCCAGATTGTCTGTTAAGGGACCTCTCTCCTCTGCCTGGGTGCTTGGCCTAAATTTATGAAAATGGACTGTTGCATTGGTGGGTGACGTGAAGCCTGATTCTCTGCTATGACATGAAGACTGATTCTCTGCTGACATGAAGCCAGATTGTCTGTTACGGGACCTCTCTCTTCTGCCTGGGTGCTGGGCCTAAATTTATGACAATGGACTGTTGCAGTGGTGGCTGACGTGAAGCCTGATTCTCTGCTATGACATGCAGACTGATTCTCTGCTGACATGAAGACAGATTCTCTGTTACTGGACCTCTCTCCTCTGCCTGGGTGCCGGGGCCTAAATATCTGAGAATGGACTGTTCCAGTGGTGGGTGACGTGAATCCAGATTCTCTGCTATGGGACCTCTCTCCAATTGATTTTGGTTAATTTTTATTTATTACATTTTTATTTTTATTCATTTCCCTATCCACATTTGTTTGCAGGGGATTTACCTACATGTTGCTGCCTTTTGCAGCCCTCTAGCCCTTTCCTGGGCTGTTTTACAGCCTTTTTAGTACCGAAAAGTTCGGGTCCCCATTGACTTCAATGGGGTTCGGGACGAAGTTCGGATCGGGTTCGGATCCCGAACCCGAACATTTCCGGGAAGTTCGGCCGAACTTCTCGAACCCGAACATCCAGGTGTTCGCTCAACTCTAGTGCCTAGTGAAGAAACAACTCACCAGCAGCAGCAGCTAGACCGTCACCTGGAGCAGAACCTGAACCAGCAGGTGGTGGCATACTTGGACAGCACCCTGCCACCCCACATTGAAGATCCGCTGGACTACTGGGCAGCCAAACTGTATTTCTGACCACAACTGGCTGAGTTTTCCCTGGAAAAGCTGTCCTGCCCGACCAGTAGTGTGGCATTAGAGCGGGTCCACCTAAAATGTGGAGAGACTGACCTTTGTCAAGATAAATCAGGCGTGGATCAGCCAGATTTCCACCCAACTATGCCTGATGCATCAGATTAGATCATCCATGCTGCCTGACCCAAACCTTGACAAAAGAGACCGGTTTCTTCTAGCTATCTGCCTCAGCTACTATTCTGATGCTGCCACCCGCCTGATGCCACACATCTGATGCCAAGTGCTCCTTCTTACACCCACCATCATCAGAGGGTACTGTTATTTCCACCCACCTCTCCGCTCTTTCACCGGGTCACTTTGTGGTCTCCTGATGCTGCTGCCACCTCCCCACTCAGGTCTCCTCATGCTGCTGCTGCCACCTCCACACTATGTCAGCTTGCTACTCTGTGGTCTCCTCATGCAGATGCTGCTGCCACCTCCACACTATGTCACCTTGCCACTCTGTGGCCTCCTCATGCTGCTGCTAACTCAACATTATGTCACCTTGCCACTCTGCGGCCTCCTCCTGCTGCTGCCAGTTCCACACTATGTCAACTTGCCACTCTGTGGTCCTCGTTTTGCAGCTGCTAAATCAACACTATGTCACTGGGCCACTCTGTAGCCTCCTCATGCTGCTGCTAACTCAACACTATTCAAAATAATAAGATACAATCCCTGTTAAGATATTTTTCCCTCTAGCGCTGCAGATCCCAGGACAAAGTGAGTAAAAATGGTCCGCACAATATAAAAGTAGAAAAGGGATTGCGCTGCAGGAGAGAGTTCTTATTGTATACAAGTCAATTGATATAAATATTCTTTTGTCTATGAAAAATCCTCAGTCAAAAAGGTCCATCTGTACACATCAATCCCGACTATGGTGTGGAAACCTGAAATAAAATAGAAACTGCACTATGGTGTAGTAACTTCTCAAATGAGGTGTTCCCCTGTTAATAGGCTGTACTCACAAGACTTGCTCCTATACTTGTGTATTTTGATTGTGTATGTGCAGTGAAGCCCTTTGTCCGTGCGGCCCCTTAGGTGGCAGCTAAGGGAGATTTTACATCTACAAGCCACGGCACTAACCTGCATTCGTCCTACTGACCACTCCTGATCTACCTTCACATCAGTTTGTGAAGTTCTCTGGTGGATGACATCGTTGAGCCTGCTGTCTACGCGCAATAACGTTGGAGTCTTGTGAGTACAGCCTATTAACAGGGGAACACCTCCTTTGAGAAGTTACTAACCCATAGTGCGGTTTCTATTTTATTTCAGGTTTCCACACCATAGTCGTGATTGATGTGTACAGATGGACCTTTTTGACTGAAGATTTTTCATAGACAAAAGAACATTTATATCAATTGACTTGAATACAATAAGAACTCTCTCCTGAGGCGCAATCCCTTTTCTACTTTTAACTCAACACTATGTCACTGGGCCACTCTGTGGCCTCCTCATGCTGCTGCTGCCACCTCCACACTATGTCACTTTGCCACTCTGTGGTCTCCTCATGCTGCTGCTACCTCAACACTATATTATTGGGCCACTCTGTGGACCTCTCAAGCTGTTCTTTCACCCTCCCCACTCCATGACTGGCCCACTATTTTGCCTTTTTGGCCTGGTTGACATCATCATTTATTTGACCCTTCTTCTGATCATTCAGATTGAAGCAGCTGCAAGGCCTGTATCGTCCCATCAGAACTGGCTTATGATTTGGTAGTCAAAAGCAGGAATGGGTACAAAACACAGAAGACATGCAAAAATTCCATTCTTCCATTCGTCTCTGTTTTGGATCCACTCCAGTTTATTTTTTGGGGGCTTTAGCAATACTGATGGATTACTGACCAAATGCTGACCGAGTGAAGGTGGATGCTCAACAGAAAGGATCCATTTTGGGGGGTTATTGTTCTGACAGATCAGAGGAAGGGCAAAATAATCAGTGACGTCAACACAAATTTACTGCTGACACCCTCTATACTCCACTCCAAAAACATGTTTTTAGGAAAATATTTTTTTTCTTTATCTACATTGATGTTTGATATATCTTTAACTCATTTATTTCCAACAGCGGAGTTGAAGCAATCTGAACTGTACCACATATATGGGCATTATTTGGCACATTGAGAAATCCAATTGATCCTTCAAGATGTTTTTCTTTTCCTTTTTTTCTTTTTCCTTATTGAGAATGTTTATTTGGTTGTCACAGTTATGTGACGTCATTACAAGGTTGTTGGGCGGGCTATTTAAGTGTGTTTGTATTCGGGAGTCTTTACTGCTTGATAAAGACACGGATTGTGTCAAAACGTGTCACAAAATGAATATGTGGCAATAAAAAAAACATCTTACGAGACGCTATATGTGAGTGCCGGTCCTTCTTCATTGTTGTTATATGGGACTCCGACCCTATGATACGTGCACTGCTAATTTTATCTGCAGTGCCGACTGATTTAAATCCACCCTCTCCACTATGTCAGGGGAGCTCTACTTATATAAGTGTTTAATAGAACAGGTTCTGTAAACATCTATGTGGAATCAGCTGATGACAGTCTAAAAGGAGTGCGCTCTTTCACGCTACAGTAGGATGTTGGGCCTCTGCACGGTTAGTTATACCTGCCACTAACATCGACCTGTAAGGCTGAGTTCACACTTGAGTTATTTGGTCAGTTTTGGCCCCGTGACTGCCCAAATAAGTGAAATCTGCAAGGATTCAAAGAGCAACGCATGTAATTTGCGTGTCATACTGATTCACAGTATTATTTCACTACCACAACAGTCTTCCTATGCGTGTAACTGCAGGGCACAGTGTTCTACACCACTATACAGGCTCTCTGCAGCCAGGAAATAGGTGTTATTTAACGTGATTCGCCGGGAATAAATCTTGATCGAATAAAATCTTTTTCGGAAAATTTGGCGAACCGGCCGAACCAAATTTTTTAGAAATTAGCTCATTTCTAGACACAACCACCACCTCTCCCTTGGCACGTACTCTCTGGTCCTGGATGCATCCACACATTTGCCACTGGCACCTCAAGCTCCGTGCAGTACTTCTCCATATCCTTTCTCTCATTCAGCCTAGGGTCCTATCCTGCCAACCATCCCAAGATGTAAGGGGGTCAAAATTACAAAAAGGGATTTACCACCTTAAGTGGTATGTATGGCTCCTCACTCTAGGATGGAGGAAGGAACCAGTTGGACACAGATGGAGTTACAACAAGGATATTTATTAGTCTCAAATCTTGACAAGCTTAATGGTTACAGCAATTTTCAAAAGGCAACAAGCTCGGTGGTTAAAGCCTCAACAGAGTGCCATTCATAAACAATACATCATGTAGAGGGCCCCTATAGCCCTTCCTATATGCAATAGTGCCAGCAGAACATTCATTGAACACAATAGTGCCCCTCATAAACCGTAGTGCCAGCAGAGTGTAGAGGTATTCACTGTGAAGATCTCGGGCAGCAAAGGGATCAATGGGTACTTCTCTCGTCAAAATTTTGAGATGCTTAATTTCCTGTAGGTTTTGAGCTTCATTCCTTTGATACAGAGTTCCAAAATTCCTGCTTCTCTTTATTCAGTAGAGGAAATAATTCTGACTGCCTGCTGCCATCACTAGGGGGAGCTCATGCGATACCCAAATGGGAGCTGTTTAAATGCATATGCAGTAGGCTCCCCTTGTGGTAGATCTTGGGAATTACATTATCTATGGCAATGTTAAACTTTAAAAGACAGTCTCCTAAACATATAGTACCTGCAGTGCAGATGATGATAAACCTCTTTAGGCTATGAGATGACTGTAATATTAAAATCTGATCATTTGTCACAGCGTGCTAAGTATGTTTATTGTCAATGCATAAGTAATGGTTGTTTTAATGCTCTATTGTATTATTAGGAGCTCATGTTAACTAACCTTGTACCTTCCGGGCATGGAATGAATCAATTATTCAATTATGTCAGTAATATGCCTCTGACAACAAGATTCCCATCACTTACCTGTTAATACTTAATTCTGACTAATGACTTTCCACCCGCCAAGTAATAATTATAACTTTGGTAATTATAACAGTCATTCCTCAAAATGGAGAAATAATAAGTGATTCTTATTGTATAATTTGACAATTAAATAGCTATAGAAGAAAGAAAGAAAAGGTGGGAGGAGATGGAACGTGAAATCTGATTAATTTGGGAATGAAGAGGATTATGCCAAAAATGAATATAAAGATTTTTGTTAGTGTTGGATTTTAGGCCGACATGGCCACCATGTCAAATGTAGGGATCTTGAATTGGCGACCAAGTCAGTTCTTATCTTCTTATTGTTCAAGGTTTAGATACTGGGTGGGGGTGGAGTTTAGAAAAAAGGGGCGAGGACTTGTTTTTACAACACACCCCAGAGATAATGATCGGATTGAGATCTGAGAAACTTGGAAGCAGGACATCACCTTGAACTCTTTGTCAAGTTCCTCAAATAGTTCCTGAACCATTTTTGTAGTATGTTTGGGGTATTATCCTACTGAAGAAGGCCACTGAGATTAGGGACCACCACTGGTATGACTGGGTGTAATTGCCTGTATAGTGGTTAGGTAGGTGTTATTGTAACGTACCGCCTGCCGGGCTGATCAAATCCCAGGTCTATAGGAATGCCGAGTGGTGTGGTGTGGCCCTATATGTGTCACGGTGCTCCTACCTGGATACAGCAGGACCCCAGGCTTACGCTCCGAAACAAAAAGAGCTGAATAGTTGAGTTAGGGGATGAAGTATAACTTGAGTCCAGACCTTGGTAAACTTAAACAGCAGCTTTACTTGGGTAAACTTGATTCCAGACAATATTCAGGCTTTCTCTTGGTTCCAGCAGGCTTTGGTATAAAGTGGCGGGCAAACTTGGTAGCTGTGCTTTCTCTCTTTCTCTGCTAGGCTAAAACGCATGCTTAGTAACTCTACTTTCTTTCTCTCTGCTGTGCTAAACTCTTATTGGGTCTGTTTACTGGAATTTCGGTCGGTTCTGGTATCCTTGGATTGGAGTGCCTTTGGCTGTTAACCCCCTCCTGACACTCAGTAAGTAAATTAGCAAGGATTCAGGGTACTCTATGAGCTAATTCCCTCTGGGCAGACTCCTGCTGCAGCAGGTGGAACTTTCCCCTTGCTGCTACTTCTTTCAGGTCTTCTCAGCTCCAGTATTAAGTCTAAATAGAGTAATCTAGAACTGGAACCCCTCCCTTCTGGTAGGAAGCGGGACTGGTTCACTTCTGCCCAAAGGGGGGAGAATGGAATGGTAAGTTCTATTCTATCTAAGGATAGCTCTGCCATACACGCTGCCACCTGCTGATGAACCAGGCATATTACATAAACATAACAGTTTCATGACAATATTATCACTGCACAATGGTAAAGGACCTGGAAATAAATACAAAGATGACATTCATGTTAACCACTAGAGACAGTAGCAGAGTGCAGAAATGGTAATACCACTCCGGGGTATTACAGTATGTGTCCCATCCACGTGATGCTATGACCCAAGGTTTCCCAGTAGAACATTGCCCAGAGCATCTCACTGGCTCCGCTGACTTGTCTTCTTTTCATAGCATATCCTCGTGCCACAACGGTTACAAAAGTATGTCATAGCAAGACATGGTGTAAGGGGGAATTTTAGAAAAATTGCCCCCAATTTAATAATCATGTACCCCCACTCTAAGGCTACTTTCACATTTGCGGCATTGTGATCTGGCTGCCAGTTCTGACAGAGAATGGAGGGGATCGACCGGACACAAACAGCAGCATGTAGCGGTCTCGGTGCGGCCAATTCTCTGCATTTTTGCTGGATTGTGGCCGTATCTCCGCTGGACCCTATTATAGTTAATGCGGCTGGCGAGCATTTTGGTTGCATCTGACAGTGCCAGATCCAACAAATTCTGTGACAGCTTGCCAGAATTGCTACCGCATATGTGAAACTAGCCTCATACCGATGCACCATTTAGCAGAAAAATAGCACGCCTAAATGTCCATTCAGTTTCATATCCTTCCCCACTTGCTTCTTTCTACTTCTGAAGTTCTGCACTTGCCCCTGACTGCTAGACCACCATGGGGAGTATCTGTGCACAGCCCTCCAACGCTTTATTATACCATTAGCATAAAATAAGAGGAGCCCTAGACGACGTGACTCTGCTCCTGCCTCGTGTGTAGCACATTTTATAACTATTGCAGCTTGAAAAGTTCATAAAATATTAAGCAAAATCATGGTTGCTGACCTGGAATGAAAATGTAATGCAGTAGACAAAATAGTTCTCACACTGCTGGCTGCATGCTGCTAGACGGATGGGGTTATTGTTCCTTCACTGAAGATTTGAAGGTTTGGAGCACTGCCCCTGAGAACGGGAGATGAAGTACAGCGTGGATGTGCAGAGGGCAACTACACTGCAGTCTGATGCGAGTGCGGGGGACAAGGTGACGATAGACTCAACCTCCCCAGAGAGTCAATTAAAGACCATTTCCACTAAAATACACATTTTATATAAAAATGACAATTAAGTGAGTTTCCCAGTATTATAGTATTGCAGTTCTTGTTATGTTTTTGAGAAAACTGGGTGGTAACTAGGGATGAGCGAACCCGAACTGTATAGTTCGGGTTCGTACCGAATTTTGGGGTGTCCGTGACACGGACCCGAACCCGAACATTTTCATAAAAGTCCGGGTTCGGGTTCGGTGTTCGGCGCTTTCTTGGCGCTTTTTGAAAGGCTGCAAAGCAGCCAATCAACAAGCGTCATACTACTTGCCCCAAGAGGCCATCACAGCCATGCCTACTATTGGCATGGCTGTGATTGGCCAGTGCAAGATGTGACCCAGCCTCTATTTAAGCTGGAGTCACGTAGCGCTGCACGTCACTCTGCTTTGATCAGTGTAGGGAGAGGATGCAGCTGCTGCTGTTAGGGCAAGATTAGGCAGGGATTTACTCAGCAAAAACACTTAATGAAGTGATCGATCTACAGCTGTGAATTATTCAACTTCTGCTATTTAATTGCTCACTGTTTTTAGGCTGCCCAGAGCGTTTTTCTGTCACTTTTTTCTGGGGTGATCGGCGGCCATTTTGTGTCTTGTGGTGCGCCAGCACAAGCTGCCACCAAATACATTTAACCATCAATAGTGTGTTGTTTTTTTTTTGCTATATCCTACATCAGGTGCTTGGCTGTGCTTGCTATTTTATTGAGGGGTGAAATACAATTGCCAAAATAGCAGTACCCTAAATCTGGTGTTTCAGCTGTGACTAGTCAATTGTAATACTGTCTGCTGTCTGGCAAAGGATATATTTTTGTTCTGGGTTGAAATACAATTCCCAACTTAGCAATTCCCTAAATCAGTGGTTTCTGCTGTATCAGGCCAAGTTTAAATCTATCCATAAAAGGGTATATTAGATTGAAGGTGCGGATAGGCTCAACCTCAATAACTTCACACGCTACCGTGCATTTCCAAGTCTAATTCTGTCCGTAAACGTATACCTGTCATCCAGCGCCAAAATAATGGGCCTACAATTTATATTCAGCTAAATCTGTGGTTATTGCTGTGGCTGGTCAATTTATTTAGTGTCCGCAAAAGCACAGTTTTTGTTCTGGGTTGAAATACAATTCCCAATTTAGCAATTCCCTAAATCAGTGGTTTTCCCCTCCCCCACGACAGCACCATAGAGAGAGGGATCCACCCCCAGGGACAGGAAACCTACAGAAATAAAAGGGTGGAGCCTCTCCTCCTATTCAGTGGTTTCCTGTCCCTGGAGTGGGAGACCTACAGTTTCTCTTTCAGGTCTTACCAGCGGTCTTTTGTTTTGCTAGAGTTTCCTAGAGGGCCGTCGGTTGCTGCTGGGGTCCATCGCGCTGCTGGGCAGGCTGACAGGACCCTAGGGTACGGAGGTGCTCCGGGGCCCTCCGTATCTTGCGGCAGCCATGTGGGTAACTCTCAGGGAGAGCTCTGCCCCATGAGGAACGCTAGACCATGCGATCAGGTGGTATCCTGGAAGATGCGAGGCTCTGCCACCTGGATTCGGCTGGAGCAGCTGAGCGCCTCCGGGCATGTGGAGGTCACTTCCGGTATGCGCGGAGGGTATGACGCACTTCCGGTCTGACCTCCAGCTCCATAGACAAGTGGAACGCAAGCGCGACTTCCGGGTTAGACACTGGATGTGACGCGCTTCTAAAGCGGCAGGAAATGCCGAACTTTTTGTATTTAAAGGAGGCAGGCCAGACCAACAATGAGCTATACAGCGGTCTGCGCCTATCGATATCGCATGTAGGAGCCTCCTGGCGGTTGTTACATGGTTAACAGGGACTATGGGCCAGATGGATTGCTTATACCCCCTCTTCTTTTTTCTCTAAGTGTATAGACTCCATACCTCCTACCATCCGTTTTTTTCATGGAGGAAAAAGGAAGACAGGAATTTGCTGAGGGTGAAGTGAATCCCATCCCGGTAGTTCTTTGATCTTCAAGGGGTAAGTGGCTCAGTTTATGGTTGTTTTTATTAAAGTTATGCCTTGTGCTCTCTCCTTTCCAGCCTAAACCAAAGAAAATGCTGGCAAAGAGAAAAAACAAGGAGTGTGCGCTGTGCAGAACTTCTCTATCTTCCTCTTATGAGAATAAATTATGCCAAAAATGCATAGACAAGACCATTTCGGACGAATCCCCATCCTTATTGGAAAATATTAGATCGCTCATTAGGACGGAGGTTAAAAATACCCTTAAGTCAGGCAAGAAGGAATAAGGCGGTTAAGGATAAGAATGCAAGATCTGGCCTGCCTCAGGACTTCTCCCCAGACGACAGTGACACACCACAAGGGTCGTCCTTGTCTGGTTTATCATCTGAAGATGAGTCTATATCCAACACCTTTTTTCCTTCAGAAGATACAGACAAATTGCTGAAGGTTATAAGATCCACCATGAACATTGAGGATGTTAAGGAGGATAAATCTGTAGCAGACTCGTTGTTCGAGGGGTTACAGGAAAGGAAGGGTCGCTGCTTTCCCGTACATAGCAGCATTATGTCTTTGATTCAGAGAGAATGGAGGAAGCCAGGCAGGAAAGTATTTGCCTCTAAAGCTTTTAAACGAAAATATCAGTTTGAAGAAGCGGCCTCTTCCTCTTGGGGGAAAGCTCCTAAAATTTATGTGGCCATCTCTAAGGTGTCTAGGAAATCTTCTCTCCCTTTTGAAGATACGGGCATGCTTAAAGAGCCCTTAGATAAAAAGGTGGAAGGCTTCCTTAGGGGTGCCTGGGAGGCCTCTACCTTGTCCTTTTGTCCCGCTGTAGCAGCTACAGTTACGGCTAGGACTTTATCTCTCTGGTTACAGCAGCTAGAGGTGCAGTTAAAAGAAAGAGCCCCTAGGAATCAGATATTATCCTCGTTGCCAACGTTACAAAAAGCAGCTGACTTTCTAACAGATGCGTCGGTTTATTCCATTAAGCTTAACGCACAGTCAGCCTCCCTCACCAATTCTGCGCGTAGGGCTCTTTGGTTAAAAAGTTGGAATGGGGGGGATCTAGCCTCCAAACAGAGGTTATGTAATATCCCCTGTCAGGGAGAATTTTTGTTTGGGCCAGAGTTAGACGATCTGTTAGAAAAGGCAGCCGATAGAAAGAAAAGTCCCTAATCCTGCTGCTCTCTTTGGTTCCCGGAACAGGCAATCCTTTCGTCCCTATAGAAATTATGCAGGCAGAAGGCAGAGCAGGGATAAGGATCAGAGATTCCGATCCAGAAATTTTGGGGGCAAGGGATTCCTGTTCGGAAATCCTTCCTCTACTAATAAGAAACAACCCCAACAATGACGCCAGGTTAGAGGTGGGAGGAAGGCTAAAATTCTTTCAGGAAGCCTGGGGAAGGATTGCAGGGCCTTGGGTTCTAGATATTATTCGTTCAGGTCTAAAACCAGAATTCCATTCTTTGCCTCCGCAAAGATTCACCATTACAAAAAGCTTTTGTGTAAAAGGTTGGTTTCCCATAATAAAAGAAGTTTCAGACCTTATCAATAAAAATGTTTTGATTCCCGTTCCTCCAGAAGAACAATTCAAAGGGTTTTTCTCCCACCTGTTTCTGGTTCCAAAACCAGATGGTACTCACAGGACGATCATCAATCTCAGGGATTTGAACAAATTTCTGGTGTTCAAAAAGTTCAAGATGGAAACAATGAGGAATACGATACAGCTTCTTTTTCCTCATTGTTTCATGGCGGTGTTGGATTTAAAAGACGCTTACTTCCATATACCAATGCACCAGCGGTTTCAAAAATTCCTGAGAGTGGCGATTCAGATGGATGGTCAGATTCGGCAATTTCAGTTCCAGGCATTGCCCTTTGGCCTGACTATGGCCCCAAGAATATTTACAAAAGTGGTAGCGGAGATGATGTCGTTCATAAGAATCAAAGACATCTTGATAGTTCCATATCTGGACGACTTTCTGATTATAGCGGGTTCCAGGCTGGATTGCGAAAGGAATGTTCAGACGGTCATTCAGACCTTTCAAGAACTGGGTTGGATAGTGAATTACAAAAAGTCCAAATTAAAACCAGTCAGTATTCAGCGGTTCCTTGGCCTGATTTTAAACTCAGAGACTCAGAAAGTGTATCTCCCAGAAGAAAAAATTATAAAAATCTGGAATCAAGTCAGATCCCTCTCTTCCACATCCCTGACTCTTCGAAAGGCCATGTCAGTCCTAGGATCCCTTACCTCCTGCATTCCGGCGGTAGAGTGGGCCCAACTTCATTCCCATCAGTTACATTCGGAGATCCTGACAGCTTTCAAAAAACACAAGGGGATGTTGAATGTCAGGATAAAAATTTCAGACACAACCAGAAGGAGTCTATCTTGGTGGCTGGACAGGGACAATCTAGTTCAGGGGGTTCCATGGTCCTACCCAGATCCTATGGTCCTGACCACGGATGCGAGCCCTTGGGGGTCGGGTGCCCACATTCGACAATACAATTTTCAGGGTCTTTGGTCCCCAGTCCAAAAATCATACTCTTCCAACCGGAAAGAGTTGGTAGCTGTAAGACTATCCGTAAAAGCAGCTCTGCCACTATTAGGCACAGGCCATGTGAGAATTCTTTCGGACAATCAGACGAATGTGGCATATGTGAACCATCAAGGGGGGACAAGGTCAGCGTCCCTACGGTGGGAAGCAGAAAAATTATTAGCACTACTAGAGAAACAAGTCAGACACGTATCGGCCCTCCACATAAAAGGGAAGAAGAATATTCAAGCAGATTTTCTCAGCAGACATCCAGTAAAGCAAGGGGAATGGTCCCTGAACTCCTCAGTATTTTCCAGGATCATGGGGCATGCCAGTCATAGATCTCTTCAGTACAAGCCAGAACAAGAAGGTGGAAGTATTTTGTTCCCTAAATCCAACAGAATCCCCATATGGGGTGGATGCTTTTCTACTGAAGTGGGATTTTCCCCTAGCATATGCCTTTCCCCCCTTCCAGTTGATTCCAGCAGTCCTGAGAAAGATCAGAGAGGACAGGGCAAGGGTCATCCTTATTGCCCCCTTTTGGCCCAAGAGGGCATGGTTCACCCTGCTCTGGACGATGTCAGTCTCAGAACCATGGATTCTGCCGATCCTGCCAGATCTGTTGTCCCAAGGTCCAGTTTTTCATCAGACGGTCAATGGTCTCCATCTGACTGCATGGAATTTAAACGGAGCCTATTGATTAAAAAAGGTTTCTCCCAGGAGCTTATTACGACCTTGCTTAAAAGCAGAAAACCTGTTACCATTTCCATCTATGCCAGAACTTGGAAGAAATTTATTGAATTCAGTAAACTGAGGCCAGGGCATTTACCCTTGTCTGTCCCTATTTCCCAGGTTCTTGAATTTTTACAGAAAGGCCTTTCCCTAGGTCTTGCTAAGAGTACCGTTAAGGTACAGGTCTCTGCCCTGTCAGTTCTATTCAAGCAGAACTTGCCTCCAATCCATGGATCACTAGATTCTTCAAAGCGGTAGATAGGATGACGCCAGTTTCATCCCCTAGAGTTCCCCCGTGGGATCTTAATGTTGTACTTAACTCCTTAACCAAAGTACCCTTTGAGCCTATAGATTCTGTAAGCGTAAAGCTTCTTACTTTCAAGCTTGTTTTGCTAGTGGCCCTCACTACGGCTAGAAGGATAAGCGAGTTACAGGACATTTCCATTAACCCCCCTTTCACTACAATTCTGGAGGATAGAGTTATCATATTGCCTGATCCAGCCTTTTTACCCAAGGTGTCGTCTAAATTTCATAGGTCTCAGGAGATTATTCTTCCCTCCTTCTGTGACCATCCCAAAAACTCTGGAGAATTGACATTTCATACTCTAGATGTGCGGAGATGCCTAATTCAGTATCTAAAAATTACAAAGAAATGAAGAAAGTCTTCTGCTTTATTCATCCTCTTTTCAGGACCAAATAAAAGGAAGAAGGCTACCAAAAGTACCCTGTCTAGGTGGCTTAGACTGGGCATTATACAATCTTACCTGGAGGAGGGCCTGTCTCCTCCAGTTTCGGTGAAGGCTCACTCTACTCGCTCTGTTTCCACTTCTTGGGCAGAAAGGTCAGGGGCCTCTATCGAGCAAATTTGTAGGGCAGCCACGTGGTCTTCTCCCTCTACTTTTTTCCATCACTACCGTTTGGATCTGCACTCTTCTTCTGATCTTTCTTTCGGTAGAAAGGTTTTGCAAGCGGTGGTCCCTCCCTAGGAAGGGTTCTTCCTCTGTAATTCTCTCTATAGTGCTGTCGTGGAGGAGGGGAAAAATGATGATTACACTTACCGGTAATCGGATTTTCCAGACCCCACGACAGCACCCTTCCTAATTCCCTCCCTTGGTGGTGGTTTCAAAAAAAAAAAAAGAATAATTAAATTTTCAAAATTTGTATTGTTTATGTGAATATATGCTGTTCAGCTCAGACTGATTAATGGTGTAGGAGTCGCTCTCTTGCTCTGTAATCCACTAAATAGGAGGAGAGGCTCCACCCTTTTATTTCTGTAGGTTTCCTGTCCCTGGGGGTGGATCTCTCTCTCTATGGTGCTGTCGTGGGGTATGGAAAATCTGATTACCGGTAAGTGTAATCATAATTTTCTGCTGTATCAGGCCAAGTTTAAATCTATCCATAAAAGGGTATATTAGATTAAAGGTGCTGATAGGGTCATCCTCAATAACTTCACACGCTACCGTGCATTTCCAAGTCTAATTCTGTCCGTAAACGTATACCTCATCCAGGGCCTAAATACTAAGCCTACAATTTATATTCAACTAAATCTGTCGTTACTGCTGTGCCTTTATTAGTGTAATACGGTACCTAAATAGATAGCCAGATAGTGTTAGGTGCCTGTAAAAAAAAGTCCTGAATTTGAATTCAATACATTGGGCCAAATAATTTTTTTCTTATTGTGGTGAACGGTAACAATGAGGAAAACATCTAGTAAGGGTCGTGGTGGTGTTAGTGGACCCTCTGGTGCTGGGAGAGGACGTGGCCGTTCTGCCACAGCCACACGTCCTAGTGAACCAACTACCTCAGGTCCCAGTAGCCGCCAGAATTTACAGAAATATTTGGTGGGGCCCAATGCCGTTCTAAGGATGGTAAGGCCTGAGCAGGTACAGGCATTAGTCAATTGGGTGGCCGACAGTGGATCCAGCACGTGACATGAAGCCTGAAAACCAAGCCCATCAGTCTATCAGTCTGTCACATCACCCCCATGCATACCAGGGAAACTGTCTGAGCCTCAAGTTATGCAGCAGTCTCTTATGCTGTTTGAAGACTCTGCTGGCAGGGTTTCCCAAGGGCATCCACCTAGCCCTTCCCCAGCGGTGGAAGACATAGAATGCACTGACGCACAACCACTTATGTTTCCTGATGGTGAGGACATGGGAATACCACCTCAGCACGTCTCTGATGATGACGAAACACAGGTGCCAACTGCTGCTTCTTTCTGCAGTGTGCAGACTGAACAGGAGGTCAGGAAGGAAAACTGGATGGAAGACGATGCAGGGGACGATGAGGTCCTAGACCCCACATGGAATGAAGGTCATGCCACTGACTTTCACAGTTCGGAGGAAGAGGCAGTGGTGAGACCGAGCCAACAGCGTAGCAAATGAGGGAGCAGTGGGCAAAAGCAGAACACCCGCCGCCAAGAGACTCCGCCTGCTACTGACCGCCGCCATCTGGGACCGAGCACCCCAAAGGCAGCTTCAAGGAATTCCCTGGCATGGCACTTCTTCAAACAATGTGCTGACGACAAGACCCAAGTGGTTTGCACGCTGTGCCATCAGAGCTTGAAGCGAGGCATTAACGTTCTGAACCTTAGCACAACCTGCATGACCAGGCACCTGCATACAAAGCATGAACTGCAGTGGAGTAAACACCTTAAAAACAAGGAAGTCACTCAGGCTCCCCCTGCTACCTCTTCTGCTGCTGCCGCCTCGGCCTCTTCCTCCGCCTCTGGAGGAACGTTGGCACCTGCCGCCCAGCAAACAGAGGATGTACCACCAACACCACCACCTCCGTCAACAAGCATCTCAACCATGAAACACGGCAGCGTTCAGATCTCCATCTAACAAACATTTGAGAGAAAGTGTAAATTCCCACCAAACCACCCTCGATCCCTGGCCCTGAATGCCAGCATTTCTAAACTACTGGCCTATGAAATGCTGTCATTCAGGCTGGTGGACACAGACAGCTTCAAACAGCTCATGTCGCTTGCTGTTCCACAGTATGTTGTTCCCAGCCGGCACTACTTCTCCAAGAGAGCCGTGCCTTCCCTGCACAACCAAGTATCCGATAAAATCAAGTGTGCACTGCGCCACGCCATCTGGCAAGGTCCACCTAACCACAGATACGTGGACCAATAAGCACGACCAGGGACGCTATATCTCCCTAACTGCACACTGGGTAAATGTAGTGGCGGCTGGGCCCCAGGCGGAGAGCTGTTTGGCGCACGTCCTTCCGCCACCAAGCATCGCAGGGCAACATTCTTTGCCTCTTGTTGCCTCCTCCTCCTACTCGGCTTCCTCCTCCTCTTCTTCCATCTGCTCATCCAGTCAGCCACACACCTTCACCACCAACTTCAGCACAGCCCGGGGTAAACGTCAGCAGGCCATTCTGAAACTTATATATTTGGGGGACAGGCCCCACACCGCACAGGAGTTGTGGCGGGGTATAGAACAACAGACCGACGAGTGGTTGCTGCCGGTGAGCCTCAAGCCCGGCCTGGTGGTGTGCGATAATGGGCGAAATCTCATTGCAGCTCTGGGACTAGCTGATTTGATGCACATCCCTTGCCTAGCGCATGTGCTGAATTTGGTGATGCAGAAGTTCATTCACAACTACCCCGACATGTCAGAGCTGCTGCATAAAGTGCGGGCCGTCTGTGCGCGCTTCCAGCGTTCACATCCTGCCGCTGCTCGCCTGTCTGCGCTACAGCGTAACTTCGGCCTTACCGCTCACCGCCTCATATGCGACGTGCCTACCAGGTGGAACTCCACCTTGCACATGCTGGACAGACTGTGCGAGCAGCAGCAGGCCATAGTGGAGTTTCAGCTGCAGCACGCACGGGTCAGTCGCACTGCGGAACAGCACCACTTCACCACCAATGACTGGGCCTCCATGCGAGACCTGTGTGCCCTGTTGCACTGTTTTGAGTACTCCACCAACATGGCCAGTGGCGATGACGCCGTTATCAGCGTTACAATCCCACTTCTATGTCTCCTTGAGAAAACACTTAGGGCGATGATGGAAGAGGAGGTGGCCCAGGAGGAGGAGGAAAAGGGGTCATTTTTAGCAATTTCAGACCAGTCTCTTAGAAGTGACTCAGAGGGAGGTTTTTTGCAACAGCAGAGGCCAGGTACAAATGTGGCCAGCCAGGGCCCACTACTGGAGGACGAGGAGGACGAGGGTGAGGAGGAGGTGGTGGAGGATGAAGCATGTTCACAGCGGGGTGGCACCCAACGCAGCTCGGGCCCATCACTGGTGCGTGGCTGGGGGGAATTGCAGGACGATGACGATACGCCTCCCACAGAGGACAGCTTGTCCTTACCTCTGGGCAGCCTGGCACACATGAGCGACTACTTGCTGCAGTGCCTGCGCAACGACAGCAGAGTTGCCCACATTTTAACGTGTGCAGACTACTGGGTTGCCACCCTGCTGGATCCCCGGTACAAAGACAATGTGCCCACATTACTTCCTGCACTGGAGCGTGATAGGAAGATGCGCGAGTACAAGCGCACATTGGTAGACGCGCTACTGAGAGCATTCCCAAATGTCACAGGGGAACAAGTGGAAGCCCAAGGCGAAGGCAGAGGAGGAGCAAGAGGTCGCCAACGCAGCTGTGTCACGGCCAGCTCCTCTGAGGGCAGAATTAGCATGGCAGAGATGTGGAAAAGTTTTGTCAACACGCCACAGCTAACTGCACCACCACCTGATACAGAACGTGTTAGCAGGAGGCAACATTTCACTAACATGGTGGAACAGTACGTGTGCACACCCCTCCACGTACTGACTGATGGTTCGGCCCCATTCAACTTCTGGGTCTCCAAATTGTCCACGTGGCCAGAGCTAGCCTTTTATGCCTTGGAGGTGCTGGCCTGCCCGGCGGCCAGCGTTTTGTCTGAACGTGTATTTAGCACGGGGGGGGGGGGGCGTCATTACAGACAAACGCAGCCGCCTGTCTACAGCCAATGTGGACAAGCTGACGTTCATAAAAATGAACCAGGCATGGATCCCACAGGACCTGTCCATCCCTTGTGCAGATTAGACATTTATAACTACCTCCCCTTAACCATATATTATTGTACTCCAGGGCACTTCCTCATTCAATCCTCTTTTTATTTTCATTTTACCATTATATTGCGAGGCTACCCAAAGTTGAATGAACCTCTCCTCTGTCTAGGTGCCGGGGCCTAAAAATCTCTGACAGTGGCCTGTTCCAGTGTTGGGTGACGTGAAGCCTGATTCTCTGCTATGACATGAAGCCTGATTCTCTGCTATGGGACCTCTCTCCTCTGTCTGGGTGCGGGGCCTAAAAATATCTGACAGTGGCCTGTTCCAGTGTTGGGTGACATGAAGCCTGATTCTCTGCTATGACATGAAGCCTGAATCTCTGCTATGGGACCTCTCTCCTCTGTCTGGGTGCCGGGGCCTAAAAATATCTGACAATGGCCTGTTCCAGTGGTGGGTGACATTAAGCCTGATTCTCTGCTATGACATGAAGCCTGATTCTCTGCTATGCGACCTCTCTCCTCTGTCTGGGTGCTGGGGCCTAAAAATATCTGACAGTGGCCTGTTCCAATGTTGGGTGACATGAAGCATGATTTTCTGCTATGACATGAAGCCTTATTCTCTACTATGGGACCTCTGTCTGGGTGCCGGGGCCTGAATATCTGACAATGGCCTGTTCCAGTGGTGGGTGACGTGAAGCCTGATTCTCTGCTATGACATGAAGCCTGATTCTCTGCTATGACTTGAAGCCTGATTCTCTGCTATGACATGAAGCCTGATTCTCTGCTATGGGACCTCTCTCCTCTGTCGGGGTGCCGGGGCCTAAATATCTGACAATGGCCTTTTCCAGGCGTGGGTGACTTGAAGCCTGACTCTTTGCTATGACATGAAGCCTGATTCTCTGCTATGACATGAAGCCTGATTCTCTGCTTTGACATGAAGCCTGATTCTCTGCAATGGGACCTCTCTCCTCTATCTGGGTGACGGGGCCTAAATATCTGACAATGGACTGTTCCAATGGTGGGTGACGTGAAGCCTGATTCTCTGCTATGACATGAAGCCTGATTCTCTGCTATGGGACCTCTCTCCTCTGTTTGGGTGCTGGGGCCTAAATATCTGACAATGGCCTGTTCTAGTGGTGGGTGACGTGAAGCCTGATTCTCTGCTATGCCATGAAGCCTGATTCTCTGCAATAGGACCTCTCTCCTCTGTCTGGGTGCCGGGGCCTAAATATCTGACAATGGCCTGTTCCAGTGGTGGGTGACGTGAAGCCTAAATCTCTGCTATGATATGAAGCCTGATTCTCTGCTATGACTTGAAGCCTGATTCTCTGCTATGACATGAAGCCTGATTCTCTGCTATGGGACCTCTCTCCTCTGTCTGGGTGCCGGGGCCTAAAAATCTGACAATGGCCTGTTCCAGTGGTGGGTGACATGAAGCCTATTTCTCTGCTATGACATGAAGCCTGATTCTCTGCTATGACATGAAGCCTGATTCTCTGCTATGACATGAAGCCTGATTCTCTGCTATGGGACCTCTCTCCTCTGTCTGGGTGCCGGGGCCTAAATATCTGACAATGGCCTGTTCCAGTGGTGGGTGACGTGAAGCCTGATTCTCTGCTATGACATGAAGCCTGATTCTCTGCTATGACTTGAAGCCTGATTCTCTGCTATGACATGAAGCCTGATTCTCTGCTATGACATGAAGCCTGATTCTCTGCTATGACATGAAGCCTGATTCTCTGCTATGACATAAAGCCTGAATCTCTGCTATGGGACCTCTCTCCTCTGTCTGGGTGCCGGGGCTTAAATATTTGACAGTGGCCTGTTCCAGTGGTGGGTGACATGAGGCCTGATTCTCTGCCATGAGACCTCTCTCCAATTGATATTGGTTAATTTTTATTTATTTTATTTTTATTTTTATTCATTTTCCTATCCACATTTGTTTGCAGGGGATTTACCTACATGTTGCTGCCTTTTGCAGCCCGCTAGCCCTTTCCTGGGCTGTTTTACAGCCTTTTAAGTGCCGAAAAGTTCGGGTCCCTATTGACTTCAATGGGGTTCGGGGCGAACTTCTCGAACCCGAACATCCAGGTGTTCGCTCAACTCTAGTGGTAACCAATATGGTTTTCATCACAGCTCCCATGTTGGTCATCCAGCTTTCCAAACTACGGTACAAGGGACACATCTGCCTAATTATTCTGGGACGGAGTAGCTGACAATCTATATGGAAACAGGAAATCAAAAAATAGCGTAAAGGGGTAGTAACCCTGCCTGTTTACTAGTCTGCTTGCTGAGAGGGGAGATGATTCATTGATCGTTTTCTTGTTCCATTATATTATTGGATGTTGTTGTTTTGTTGACATTTTTGCATACCTTATATGTTTCTCTGCCTTCGGGATCATGCACACGACCGTATGTATTTTGTGGTCCGCAAAAAACGGATGCAAAAAAAAAATATATGGATGACATCCGGGTGCTTTCCATATTTTGCGGAACAGAACTGCTGGCCCCTAATAGAACAGTCCTATCCTTGTCCGTAATGCTATTTATTTACGGAACGGACATACAGAAACGGAATGCACATGGAGTAACGCCAGTTTTTTTTTGCGGACCCATTGAAATGAATGGTTCCACATATGGTCCGCAAAAAAAAAAAACAGAACGGACACGGAAAATAAATACGTTTGTGTGCCTGAACCCTTAGTTATTTTTTTGAGAGTGGTCAAGTGGCAACCAATTTGTTAGCTATTACAGTTCACATTTTAAATTGTACCTGAGTTAGTGAACTGTGAAGGAATGTTTTGTTTTTGGGGGGGCTTTGTCACATGTCATTTGGCCATTTTTATTTTTTTATTTAAAAATAAAATAATACAGGCTGTGACTCAGGATCAGTACAGGATAAATTATGTATGTACACAGTGACTGCGCCAGCAGAATAGTGAGTGCAGCTCTGGAGTATAATACAGGATGTAACCCAGGATCAGTACAGGATAAGTAATGTAATGTATGTACACAGTGACTGCACCAGCAGAATAGTGAGTGCAGCTCTGGAGTATAATACTGGATGTAACTCAGGATCAGTACAGGATAAGTAATGTATGTACACAGTGACTGCACCAGCAGAATAGTGAGTGCAGCTCTGGGGTATAATACAGGATGTGACTCAGGATCAGTACAGGATAAGTAATGTAATGTATGTACACAGTGACTCCACCAGCAGAATAGTGAGTGCAGCTCTGGGGTATAATACAGGATGTGACTCAGGATCAGTACAGGATAAGTAATGTAATGTATGTACACAGGGACTGCACCAGCAGAACAGTGAGTGCAGCTCTGGATTGTAATACAGGATGTAACTCAGGATCAGTACAGGATAAGTAATGTAATGTATGTACACAGTGACTCCACCAGCAGAATAGTGAGTGCAGCTCTGGAGTATAATACAGTATAATACAGGCTGTAACTCAGGATCAGTACAGGATATGTAATGTAATGTATGTACACAGCGACTGCACCAGCAGAATAGTGAGTGCAGCTCTGGAGTATAATACAGGATGTAACTCAGGATCAGTACAGGATATGTAATGTAATGTATGTACACAGCGACTGCACCAGCAGAATAGTGAGTGCAGCTCTGGAGTATAATACAGGATGTAACTCAGGATCAGTACAGGATATGTAATGTAATGTATGTACACAGTGACTCCACCAGCAGAATAGTGAGTGCAGCTCTGGAGTATAATACAGGATGTAACTCAGGATCAGTACAGGATAAGTAATGTAATGTATATACACAGTGACTCCATCAGCAAAATAGTGAGTGCAGCTCTGGAGTATAATACAGGATTTAACTCAGGATCTGTACCGGATAAGTAATGTAATGTATGTACACAGGGACTGCACCAGCAGAACAGTGAGTGCAGCTCTGGAGTATAATACAGAATGTAACTCAGGATCAGTACAGGATAAGTAATGTAATATATGTACACAGTGACTGCACCAGCAGAATAGTGAGTGCAGCTCTAGAGTATAATACAGGATGTAACTTAATGATTTTCCTAGTCTACGACGTAAAGTCATAGTTTTATTAAGACACGGAGGCGAATATTGCTTTCTCTTCCTTTACTGATCACCATAGCAGCAAGGAGAAACAAAAAACAAATGCAAATGGTCACCATAGTAACCCAAATGTCCCACCCCTACAGCCCCCATATAAGGCTGTGTCCAAGGTGGCACTTCCTCTTTCTCTGCGAACCAGTCCATAACAACCAATGAACAGCAACTCAGGAACAGTCCAAGAACAATCCGCGTCAACGAAACCCTCAGAATCCAAGCAGGAACTCTCCAGCGACAGGATCCACATCAGGAGACGGACTGGAACCAACATCCAAGACTCCCAGCACATCCAACGTGGAAGCAGCAGGAGCCGAAGGGAACAACCTCATCCAAAACAGGAGCAATCAAGGGCAGGAAGGCTCAACCTGAAAGAACAAGAGAGATAAACACCGATAAAGCGAGGTCATGGCACCAGCCAAAACCCATCTCCAGTGGACACACAGGTCCAGGCCGATGGTAAGCATACAATCAAGCACGAGCACATAATGGCGAACAACTGAACCCTCCCAGCGCACCAACAGACCCAAAACCTGCCTACCCACTAAGTAGAGGTAAGCGGCCAAACACACCCCCCCATACAACCAGAGTCCAGGGGAGGGAAGGGAGGGCAATATTCGCCTCCGTGTCTTAATAAAACTATGACTTTACGTCGTAGACTAGGAAAATCATTAAGTTTTACATCAGACACGGAGGCTTCATATTGCTAGTTCAAAGCTGGTTAACCAAGGGATCAAATAAATGAGGAGGAGGACGGAAATAATACTCACGGAACGTGGAGGAACTCGACCAGTCCGCCAATCGTAGGATGTCCTCCAGGCGAGCACCCGAGACCGCCAAGGAGGTAGACGTCGCCCCGCGCGCCGAATGAGCTGTAAACACCGAAGTGTCCACACCGGCAAGAGCCATAACCCATTTTAACCAACGGGCCAAGGTGGGACTAGTCACCGGGCCGAACGGGTGACGGATGGAGAGAAACAACTGCGGCACAGTCGGAGACCTGTGAGGACGAGTCCTGGCCTCGTACTCTTTCAAGCAAGCCACCGGACACAAGGCCGGGGAAGCTGGAAAGCTGGGATACGAGACGACCCGGATGTTCGTCTTCGTGCGTCTAGAAATGTTAAATGACACGCCCTCCGGGGTGAAGGATCTGGCGTCGTGGTCCAGAGCCCGCACATCAGAAACTCTTTTACAAGAAATCAAGCAAAAAGAGCGTGAGCAACTTCGCGGAAAGCTGACGTAAGGAAAGGTCAGCATTGGAAGGCCAAGAGGACAAAAAGGTAAGTACCAGGGAAACATCCCAAGTGGAAGAAAACCTCGGGCGGGGAGGCCGAGAAAGACGTGCGCCTCGGAGGAGGCGCGAAACGGAAGGATGCTGACCAGCCGGAACGCCATCAAACCCTAGGTGCGACGAAGAGATCGCCGAACGAAAAAGGTTGATCGTCCTGTAAGCCTTACCCCCTTCAAACAGAGAGGTGAGGAATTGCAGCAACTGAGCTACAGGAGCTGAAACGGGATCCAGGTCCCGTTCCAGGCACCAGCCAGCCCAAGTTCGCCAGGCCGCCCGATAAGATTTTCGGGTGCCGGGAGCCCAAGCGTCGTCCAAGAGGCGCCTAGCTGCCTCCGAAATTCCGTCGACCGCTCCTGGAGTCCTGAGAGCCGGCAGGCCATCAAACGGAGGGATCCGTCCAGGAGCAGGGGGTGGGGAGTCCCCTGAGGGCAGCGCAGGAGAGAGGTCGGGTTCGGTAGAAGGACTGGGATGTCCACCAGAAGCTCCAGGAGAGACGGGAACCATACCTGAGATTCCCAGAACGGGACTATCGCCACCAACTCCGCCCGATGGCGACGCACTTGGAGAAGCATCCGAGGAATCATCATGAATGGGGGAAAAGCATAGAGAAGGCCGGAGGACCAGTCCTGCAGAAACGCGTCCGCCGCCATCGCCTCCGGATCCGGGCGCCAACTGTAGAACCGAGGGAGGTGAGCGTTGAGCCGGGAGGCGAACAAGTCCACGGAAAAGGGTCCCCATCTGGACGACACCACCGAGAAAATCGACGGGTCCAACTGCCAGTCGCTGCCGTCCGTAAGATGGCGGGAACTCCAATCCGCCCGTACGTTGTGAAGTCCCGGCAGGTACTCGGCTTGCACCATGATGTCCCTGGAGAGACAATACGCCCAAAAATCCTTCGCCAACCCCGCCAGGGTGGCCGACTGGGTTCCGCCCAAACGGTTGATGTAGCGAACCGCTGAAATATTGTCCATCCGGAGACGGATACATGCATTGGCCAAACCGTTGGTAAAACTCTTGACGGCCAAAGAGCCGGCCAGCAACTCTAGGGCATTGATGTGCAAGCGCGTCTCGACCTGCGACCAAGGCCCCCCGGTGGAGACCCCGTCGCAGTGTGCTCCCCAGCCCTGAAGGCTGGCATCCGACTCGATGGTGAACTCCGGCTGGAAGCCAAAAATCGCCCTGCCGTTCCAAGCTTCCAGATTGGCGATCCACCAACGGATCTCTTCCTTGGCCTCCGAATCCAAGGCCACCAAGTCCGCAAAGGAGGACCCCGAGCGGAGGTGCGCAATCTTCAAGCGCTGCAGGGCCCGGTAATGCAAGGGCGCCGGGAAGACCGCCTGTATGGAGGATGCCAGTAGGCCGATGATGCGGGCTAGATGACGCAGGGACAGGTGGGCACTGGCCAACGCCCGCCGCAGTTCCTTGCGAATGGACCGTAACTTGTCCCCCGGCAGGCTGAGGGATTCCGAGATCGAGTCCACCGTGAAGCCGAGGAAGTCCAACCTCTGGGAGGGAGTGAGCCAAGACTTCTCCAAGTTGAGTAGGAAACCGAGCGACTCCAGGAGATCCGACGTCCATCGGAGGTGTTGCAGCAGCGACGATCTGGACTGATGCATCAGGAGGATGTCGTCCAGATAAATTATGAGGCGCACCCCGCGACTCCTCAGCCAGGCCATGACCGGACGCAGGAGCTTGGTGAAACACCACGGAGCCGACGACAAGCCGAATGGAAGGCATGTGAATCTCCAAACCTCGCCCTTCCAGAGGAAACGAAGGAGATCCCTGGACTGGGGGGCCACCGAGACCGTCAGGTACGCGTCCTTCAGATCCAGCTTCACGAGCCAATCCCCGGGGGAAAGGAGGTCCCGAAGTAGATGGATGCCCTCCATCTTGAAGTGACGGTACCGCACGATGCTGTTTAGCGCCCGGAGATTGATGACGGGACGCATCTGCCCCCCTTTCTTCTGGACTAAGAAAATGTTGCTTATCACCCCCCTTGAGTGACCGTGAGCTCTCTCTATGGCCCCCTTGAGGAAAAGGGAAGAGAGCTCCTCGTCCACCCGAGCGGAGTCCGATCCCCTCCGCAGAGGGGCCGGCGGGAGCTGCACCGAGCAAGGGGCGTCTATGAGCTCTATGGAGAAGCCCCTGACCGTCCCCAGAACCCACGGGTCTGATGTGATTAGTTCCCAAGCGGGTAAAAAATGCCGAAGCCTGCCCCCTACATAAGGTACCGAAGAATCCCCGACCGGGGTCTGACTTACCGGAAGACTTGCGGGGAGCCGTGTTTCCTCGGAAGGAACGGGAGCGCCATTGTCCCCCTCTGGATGGGAAGAACGTCTGGGGAGACCGCTGGTCTTGAAACGCAGCTCGCTGGGAGAAGGAGCCTCTGGAAACACCCCTGCCTCGGGTGCTGGAACGGCCGGACAGACGGCCCCTGTTGCTGCCGGCCCTGTGAGAGACCCGGCCCTGGAAGACTTTGCGCATAGTGGCCTGCGCCTTGTCCAGAGCGGAAAACGTGCCGACGAAGCGGCTGAGGTCCTTAATAAAGGAGTCCCCAAAAAGTAGGCCTTCCGCCTCTTTGCCCGTCTCCGTCTGGGCGAGATTGATGAGCTTGGGGTCTATCCTAAGCAGGATGGCCTTGCGCCTCTCCACAGATAGGGACGCATTGGTTCCCCCGGCGATGCAAATCGCCCTCTGGGCCCAGCCCGTGAGCTCCTCCGGGTCAATGTGGGAACCCTCCTGTCTGGCGGACTCCGCCAACTCCATGATCTTTGCCAGTGGGCCGAAAATATCCAGAAGCTTATCCTGGCAGCCTCTAAGGGCCGAATCTAGACCCTTCTTGGCATTCCACCCAGACTTAGACAAAAACTGGGTCATCTTTGGGTCCACGACGGGCGTGTCGCAGACCTTATGGGGTATAATGGGCCGAGGGCACTCAGCCCGTAGTTTACTGCGCGCCTCTTTGGACAGAGGACGGCGGGCCCAATGCTCCAGATAGCTACTAATCTGGGACTCGGGGAGCCACTCCGCTGATCTGGGATGATGGAGGGCCTCAGGGTCAAACATGGGGGCCCCGGAGGAGTCCAAAGGTAAATTGTCAGCTGAGGTAGTGGAGGAACCTCTAGCTAAAGGCATAGCAGGGGGAGTGGCAATGGGGTCGGACCCCCGAGGGGAGTCATCCTCCACAGAAAAATCAGAAGCCTCTGCTGGATCCTCCGGGCCCGAACCCAGATCCGAGTCAGAGACGGCATCTGCTAGGGCTCTAGCGTGCTTCCACACCCGCGATTTGTCAGCCTGGCGGGGACAAGCTCTCTTACGCGACCTCAGCGCGTCGTCTGTGGTGGTCATCAACCCACCGGTCATCGTCTCCTGTCCAACAGGAGGTTCAGGAGCAAAAGAGTGCTGTGCAGTCTCAGGTGGAGCCAGTCTGGCCCCAGCTAGGGGGTGTGCAGACAGGGCCTGGGAGATGGTCTGGGACAAAACCGTGGACATGGACCCCATGGCCTGCAGGATTGCATCAGACACAGAGCGCTGGATGAGATTGCGCCTGTGAGTCTGAGCCAGGGGGACTAATATTGCCAGAGGTTCCACCCCTAGGGGGAGATTGGGCCGAGGGGTCCATGCTGCTTAAGCAAAAGAAACAGGGCACCTGTAAAGAGAGGGCAAAGAGGAGAGCCGGAGGCCAAGAAAAACGCAGCGCCAGTTAACTAAGGGGTTAATCACCCCAGGAGCGAGAGGACAGGAGCGCTAATACAGAGGAACCGGCAGCCGTCACGCAGGAGACCGGATGAAGCGAGATCTCGCGGGAACGGGAACCAAAATGGCCGCCGGAATCTCGCGAGATCTCGCTCCAGTCAGCCAGAGCGAGCGCGAAAGCGGGAAGAAAAAGGGCGCCGACCAGAGCGAAGACGCGCGCAAGGTGAGGGGCGTGCCTGAGGGGAGAGCCCAGCACAGGGGAGGTAAAATGGCGGCGAAGCCAGAGAATCGGCCCGGCACTGTGTGGAGTCCCAAGTAAAAGTCCCAGGGGATAAACAAAGTTAGACCACCGAAGCGACGGCACTGCACATAACCCTGCTTCCTGCTGTAGCAGAGAGGGGATGAGCGGAAGGGGCCCCAGGGAAAACGCCGCGCACGATCAGGTCCCAGAACTACTGGGGTAGGCAGAGGATGCCCCGACAGGGGAACAAAGATAAAATATATCTTTATATCTCGCTGCCTAAACGTCAACACCTAAAGGAGAAAACAAAACCCCAGGGGAGAAATATAACCCGGGGAATAGCCAGAATTAAACACTTAGGGAATAACAGCCAGCAGATAAAATAAAATGTCACTTATCTGGTGAGCAGCAAGAAAGAGGAAGTGCCACCTTGGACACAGCCTTATATGGGGGCTGTAGGGGTGGGACATTTGGGTTACTATGGTGACCATTTGCATTTGTTTTTTGTTTCTCCTTGCTGCTATGGTGATCAGTAAAGGAAGAGAAAGCAATATGAAGCCTCCGTGTCTGATGTAAAACTCAGGATCTGTACAGGATAAGTAATGTAATGTATGTACACAGTGACTGCACCAGCAGAATAGTGAGTGAAGCTCTGGATTGTAATACAGGATGTAACTCAGGATCAGTACATAACATAGTATATAAGGCCGAAAAAAGACATTTGTCCATCAAGTTCGGCCTGTTATCCTGCAAGTTGGTCCAGAGGAAGGCAAAAAAAAAAAAATCTGTGAGGTAGAAGCCAATTTTCCCCACTTAAGGGGGAAAAATTCCTTCCAGACTCCAATCCGGCAATCAGAATAACTCCCTGGATCCCCGACCCCTCTCTAGTAGCTATAGCCTGTAATATTATTACGCTCCAGAAATACGTCCATGGCCCTCCTGAATTCCTTTATTGTACTCACCATCACCACCTCCTCAGGCAGAGAGCTCCATAGTCTCACTGCTCTTACCGTAAAGAATCCTCTTCTATGTTTGTGTACAAACCTTCTTTCCTCCAGACGCAGAGGATGTCCCCTCGTCACAGTCACAGTCCTGGGGATAAACAGATGATGGGAGTGATCTCTGTACTGACCCCTGATATATTTATACATAGTAATTACATCTCCCCTCAGTTGTCTTTTTTTCTAAAGTGAATAACTCTAATGTTGATAATCTTTCAGGGAACTGTAGTTGCCCCATTCCAGTTATTACTTTAGTTGCCCTCCTCTGGACCCTCTCCAGCTCTGCTATGTCTGCCTTGTTCACAGGAGCCCAGAACTGTACACAGTACTCCATGTGTGGTCTGACTAGTGATTTGTAAAGTTGTAGGACTATGTTCTCATCACCGCCATCTATCCTTTTGATGCAATCCATTATCTTATTGGCCTTGGCAGCAGCTGCCTGACACTGGTTTTTACTGCTAAGTAAAGTATGATAAGTAATTTATATACACAGTGACTGCACCAGCAGAATAGTGAGTGCAGCTCTGGAGTATAATACAGGATGTAACTCAGGATCAGTACAGGATAAGTAATGTAATGTATGTACACAGTGACTCCACCAGCAGAATAGTGAGCGCAGCTCTGGAGTATAATACAGGATGTAACTCAGGATCAGTACAGGATAAGTAATGTAATGTATGTACACAGTGACTCCACCAGCAGAATAGTGAGTGCAGCTCTGGAGTATAATACAGGATTTAACTCAGGATCAGTACAGGATAGGTAATATATGTACACAGTGACTCCACCAGCAGAATAGTGAGTGCAGCTCTGGGGTACAATACAGGATGTAACTCAGGATCAGTACAGGATAAGTAATGTAATGTATGTTCACAATGACTGCACCAGCAGAACAGTGAGTGCAGCTCTGGGGTACAATACAGGATGTAACTCAGGATTAGTACAGGATAAGTAATGTAATGTATGTACACAGTGACTGCACCAGCAGAATAGTGAGTGCAGCTCTGGAGTATAACACAGGATGTAACTCAGGATCTGTACCGGATAAGTAATGTAATGTATGTACACAGTGACTGCACCAGCAGAATAGTGAGTGCAGCTCTGAAGTACAATACAGGATGTAACTCAGGATTAGTACAGGATGAGTAATGTAATGTATGTACACAGTGACTCCACCAGCAGAATAGTGAGTGCAGCTCTGGAGTATAATAAGTCATGGTCACTACAACCTTTATTGCTGATTAATCTGATATACACTCACCTAAAGAATTATTAGGAACACCTGTTCTATTTCTCATTAATGCGATTATCTAGTCAACCAATCACATGGCAGTTGCTTCAATGCATGTAGGGTTGTGGTCCTGGTCAAGACAATCTCCTGAACTCCAAACTGAATGTCAGAATGGGAAAGAAAGGTGATTTAAGCAATTTTGAGTGTGGCATGGTTGTTGGTGCCAGACGGGCCGGTCTGAGTATTTCACAATCTGCTCAGTTACTGGGATTTTCACGCACAACCATTTCTAGGGTTTACAAAGAATGGTGTGAAAATGGAAAAACCTCCAGTATGCGGCAGTCCTGTGGGCGAAAATGCCTTGTTGATGCTAGAGGTCAGAGGAGAATGGGCCGACTGATTCAAGCTGATAGAAGAGCAACGTTGACTGAAATAACCACTCGTTACAACAGAGGTCTGCAGCAAAGCATTTGTGAAGCCACAACATGCACAACCTTGAGGCGGATGGGCTACAACAGCAGAAGACCCCACCGGGTACCACTCATCTCCACTACAAATAGGAAAAAGAGGCTACAATTTGCACGAGCTCACCAAAATTGGACTGTTGAAAACTGGAAAAATGTTGCCTGGTCTGATGAGTCTCGATTTCTTTTGAGACATTCAAATGGTAGAGTCCCAATTTGGCGTAAACAGAATGAGAACATGTATCCATCATGCCTTGTTACCACTGTGCAGGCTGGTGGTGGTGGTGTAATGGTGTGGGGGATGTTTTCTGGGCACACTTTAGGCCCCTTAGTGCCAATTGGCCATCGTTTAAATGCCACAGGCTACCTGAGCATTGTTTCTGATCATGTCCATCCCTTCATGACCACCATGTACCCATCCTCTGATGGCTACTTCCAACAGGATAATGCACCATGTCACAAAGCTCGAATCATTTCAAACTGGTTTCTTGAACATGACAATGAGTTCACTGTACTAAAATGGCCCCCACAGTCACCAGATCTCAACCAAATAGAGCATCTTTGGGATGTGGTGGAACGGGAGCTTCGTGCCCTGGATGTGCATCCCTCAAATCACCATCAACTGCAAGATGCTATCCTATCAATATGGGCCAACATTTCTAAAGAATGCTATCAGCACCTTGTTGAATCAATGCCACGTAGAATTAAGACAGTTCTGAAGGCAAAAGGGGGTCCAACACCGTATTAGTATGGTGTTCCTAATAATTCTTTAGGTGAGTGTATAAACTTATAAAAATAACTTATAAAAATAAATAATTCAGAAAAATAGATCCCTTAACTGTAATCTGTGGGGAGCTTAAAAACAAGTTTTCAATCTCCCTGCAGCTCCACCAAAGGGGACACGAAGAATTACACAGTGGAATAAATGATGTAGATGATGCACTTTCTAGGTAATGTATCCTGGGTAATAGATAAGAGTCCTGACTGGGTAACATCCCCTCTCAGAATTTCCTTGTAGCTCCTGTCCTGACCTCCCAGCACTGACGAGGTTGCATAGCATTATGTCAGTGTTATCTAATACATTCCAGAGCTCTAAGAGCTGACTCATACTCACTCTGCAGGTCCAATGCGTGGAACTCGCTCATCTGAAAGGGGCCTAAGATCAATTTCCAATCCAATTGAGCATTCTATCCTGTCTGTTACAACTCTCAACTGAGAAGTGGACGCTAGACACACAATCAATTTGGCGCTCTCTAATCTGAGGAGTGAAGTCTAAACAATCTTACAGTTTTCCACCCTTAGCCACAAAATAAGGTATGAATGTTCTCTGTTTGATCCCTTGGTCACACTCACCAAGTAATTTACCAATTAGTGGCAAATTGGTGGTAACATGGGATTCGAAGGAGAAGCGTAGTCAGAAACTTAGTCATCACATAGAGAGTGTTCTAGTGAAAAACCAGAGAATGAGACAAAGACGTAAATAAAAGATGGCCCAGGGAATAAACATTTCCGACTACAAGGAGGAAGACGAAGACTGTCAGAGGCCAAATTCCTCCATAACAATGCCCATGGTCCTGATTAGGGTTGAGCGAATCGACTTCTCATCAAACATCCGAAGTCGATTCGCATAAAATTTTGTTTCAATACTGTACCTTCGAACTGACCCCGAGTTCGGGAACTGTTTTTTTACTGTAGAAATCAATTTATAAAATGATGACGTTAAGTCTCGCAAGAGTTTGCGAAGTAATAACTTCAGCTCATCAGAGCCAATACATTCTAATACTGTATAGAGCGCTCGCTCCGTACAGTATTGAAACAACGTTTTATGTAAATCGGCTTTGAATGTTTCATCCGAAGTCAATTCACACATCCCTAGTCCTGATCTTATCAGAGCTCTCAAGTTGATCAGATGTGGGAGGTAGAGAATCCATAGCTACAGTAAATTGTTTCTGGATTGGGAACATTTTAGTAACATTGCTACTGTTTTTACTGTTCATTCCCCTTTAAGTGTCACATTCGACATGCTGCCTAATCCGTTCCAGGTAACATCGGGTTTCTCTCCAATGACACAATATCTTTTAATCATCTAATGTTTTGTCAGAATATTGACAGGAAACAAAACTCAAAGGAAAAAATTTAGCACTGGCCGAGAAAGTGATTCTGACAGATGTGTGACACTTCAAAGCCAAAACGCCTATAAATCCCATACCAACCTAAAATAAACAACCTCGTCTGGAGGCACCAGTGGAATAATAAAGAAGCCTTCAGATCTGAAAGCATGGGAGCTGTGGCATTGTGTGTCAGCATCATGGGGCATTATTATTTTACAGAGTGGAATATCGAAAATAATGCACCAAGTATACCTTCACTACCAGCAAATAACATAACAAGGAAAGAAGTAGCACATATTCAAAGTGAAATAGAGCATATAGAGCATTATTAAAGGGGTTGTCTGTTGATCAATTTTTTTAAAGGGTCAGAATTACTTAAAAAGATAAAAAAAGAAGTCAAGGCGGTCAGATCACTGTCCTCCTGTGCTCCCTTCACGATACTGTCTGATTCTCCCACTGGTCTCCACTCCCTGGACACTCTCCCTATAGAATTGTGACTAGTTGGTCTATCACTGGCTGAGGCGGGTCATCATGTAACACCCCAGAGTGGTGTTATCACTTCTGCACCTTGCTACTGTCTTTATTAGTCTAACCTCATGTCATCTTGTGTATTTATTCCAGGTCCTCCACAATGTGCATTTCTATTTTGTTTGCAACTGTTTTATTCACATGTAATATGCCTAGTTCACCAGCAGGTGGCAGAAAACACGGCAGAGCTGTACTTAGATAGAATGGAACCTTCCATTCCATGCTCACCCCCCTCTGGAGAGAAGTGGGTGAGTCCTCTTTCCTGCAGGAAGGGTGGGGACCAGTTAGAGTTAGTCTAGCTTACTCCCTGCTAGGAGAAGGGTGTACTGGGACACGTCTCTGCTGGAAATGCCCAAGCCAGCCAGAGCACCCTCAGCTCTGCTGGCCATGGAGGCCAAAGCTTAGAGCCTCAGGAGCCAGGAGGGAAGTTCTCTGGCCTAATCTAAAGACAGACCATACAAAGAGAAGTGCAGCATACAAGAAGAAGAAAAGTCATACAGCCAGCCTGTCAGTACAGCAGAGCCAGAGAGAAAAAGATGTAGCAGAGTCAAGTTTGCCTGCCAGTTTCATGGTAAAGCCTGCTGGGACCAAGACAAAGTCTGTAAACTGTTTTGGAGAACGTTTATGCAAAGTAAAGCTGCTGTTCAACTACATACAAGGTCTGGACTTAATCTTTCTTTCAAATCCCTCAATTATCCCCCCTATTTATTGCTTCGGAGCCAAAGCCTGTGGTCCAGCCGTATCCAGGTAGGAGCACCATGACACACATAAAGGGACATTTAGGCCGCACTAAACCACTCAGCTTTCATATACCTGGGTCGCATTACATAGAGGGCCCAAGGGGAGGCGCCCGTTGCAATTACTGAGACCAATGATTGGCTGAGTGGTCACACTTCCTGTGTGAAGAGGGACCAGGAAGTAGAGAGTGTCACTGGAATGGGAGCAACAGGCCCATCAGTAGGATTATTTTTTAAATAAATATGACCCTTTTTCAATCATGTTCTGACCAGAGAGGATAGCATTAGAAAATACTCTGGTGGGCCCATGTACTGGCATAATAATCCATAACTGTATGACCAGCAAAGGACAAGAAGGTTTAAGAAATCTAAATGAAGAGGTACCACAGGACCCTCTGGTGGTTCCAGGCTCTGCAAAATAATGGGTCCAGCAAAAGACAACTCCATTTGGAGTCTCTATGGTTACAGAATGAAACAGTCCCTATTTAGTCTGATCCTGTATTCGTGTGATGTCTCCTCTTCCACCTAACCTACAGAAAATGGTGTATAAAGAGCATAGTACAGGTCCTTCTCAAAAAATTAGCATATTGGGATAAAGTTCATTATTTTCTGTAATGTACTGATAAACATTAGACTTTCATATATTTTAGATTCATTACACACCAACTGAAGTAGTTCAAGCCTTTTATTGTTTTAATATTGATGATTTTGGCATACAGCTCATGAAAACCCAAATTTCCTATCTCAAAAAATTAGCATATTTCACCCGATCAATAAAAGAAAAGTGTTTTTAATACAAAAAAAGTCAACCTTCAAATAATTATGTTCAGTTATGCCCTCAATACTTGGTCGGGAATCCTTTTGCAGAAATGACTGCTTCAATGCGGCGTGGCATGGAGGCAATCAGCCTGTGGCACTGCTGAGGTGTTATGGAGGCCCAGGATGCTTCGATAGCGGCCTTAAGCTCATCCAGAGTGTTGGGTCTTGCGTCTCTCAACTTTCTCTTCCCAATATCCCACAGATTCTCTATGGGGTTCAGGTCAGGAGAGTTGGCAGGCCAATTGAGCACAGTAATACCATGGTCAGTAAACCATTTACCAGTGGTTTTGGCACCTGAGCAGGTGCCAGGTCGTGCTGAAAAATGAAATCTTCATCTCCATAAAGCTTTTCAGCAGATGGAAGCATGAAGTGCTCCAAAATCTCCTGATAGCTAGCTGCATTGACCCTGCCCTTGATAAAACACAGTGGACCAACACCAGCAGCTGAAATGGCACCCCAGACCATCACTGACTGTGGGTACTTGACACTGGACTTCAGGCATTTTGGCATTTCCCTCTCCCCAGTCTTCCTCCAGACTCTGGCACCTTGATTTCCGAATGACATGCAACAGTCCAGTGCTGCTTCTCTGTAGCCCAGGTCAGGCGCTTCTGCCGCTGTTTTTGGTTCAAAAGTGGCTTGACCTGGGGAATGCGGCACCTGTAGCCCATTTCCTGCACACGCCTGTACACGGTGGCTCTGGATGTTTCTACTCCAGACTCAGTCCACTGCTTCCGCAGGTCCCCCAAGGTCTGGAATCGGTCATTCTCCACAATCTTCCTCAGGGTCCAGTCACCTCTTCTCGTTGTGCAGCGTTTTCTGCCACACTTTTTCCTTCCCACAGACTTCCCACTGAGGTGCCTTGATACAGCACTCTGGGAACAGCCTATTTGTTCAGAAATTTCTTTCTGTGTCTTACCCTCTTGCTTGAGGGTGTCAATGATGGCCTTCTGGACAGCAGTCAGGTCGGCAGTCTTACCCATGATTGCGGTTTTGAGTAATGAACCAGGCTGGGAGTTTTTAAAAGCCTCAGGAATCTTTTGCAGGTGTTTAGAGTTAATTAGTTGATTCAGATGAGTAGGTTAATAGTTCGTTTAGAGAACCTTTTCATGATATGCTAATTTTTTGAGATAGGAATTTTGGGTTTTCATGAGCTGTATGCCAAAATCATCAATATTAAAACAATAAAAGGCTTGAACTACTTCAGTTGGTGTGTAATGAATCAAAAATATATGAAAGTCTAATGTTTATCAGTACATTACAGAAAATAATGAACTTTATCACAATATGCTAATTTTTTTAGAAGGACCTGTATATGTGGTGGAAGTTCTCCTTACTAGTCCTGTAAGCTAGTGAACCACGTTTTTATTAAAAGAGTCCCATGACCATGGTCTGATCATATGCTGAGACCTGCAGGATGATCTATTATCCGGCTATAGGTGTTACATTTTTCTGCAGTGTCGCCACAGGAGAAATTAAGTATTACACCGTTGTCAGTGAAATTAGTGATGAGCGGCATAGGCAATATTCAAATTTGCGATATTAAGTTAATTTTTGGCAGAATATTCACCATAAATTCGCAATTTCGAGAATTCGTGATCTCCAGTCATTATTTACTAAATAGGGAAAATTGGCAGTGTGATATATTCGCGATAAGAAATGTGCGATTAGAATATTCGCGATCAAAAGCTGATTGTCAGTCATCTATTCAACATATTGGAAAGGTAGAGGAATATAAACGTTTCCTTGTCTCAAATTTTCATAGAAATGTGTTCACACTATTGAACTTAAATCATCAAATGTGTCCATGTTATAGTTCCACTTTTTGTTTTTTTGTTTTTGTTACTGCTTGTAACTGAATCATTTACCTTGTACAATCCTATATTGTCTATGTACGACTTATGCTTCCATTCGATTGTACAATTACGAATACTTCAAATAAAAGTTAAAAAAAAAAAAAAAAAAAAAAAAGAATATTCGCGATCAACACTAAGAGGTAGGCAACTTTCCTATTGGTTGCTAGGGATGTTGCTAAGTGCCGATATTTGCGATAAATTTGCGATTAGAATATTCGCGATCAACACCATTCGCGAATATAAATGTATAGCACTATATTCTAAATACTCGTGAATTCTCAAAGTGGCGATATTCGCAATTCGAACATTCGCGATCAACACTAATTGAAATCAATAGGCTATTTGTGCAGTGCCTTAGAGATAAGTGAATCGATGCTGAACTAGTCAGATTCATCACAAATTTCACAAAAATTCTACTGCTGAACGAATCCAAAGTTTTGGTGATTCACTTTGGACAAATTGTTCAAATCTGTGCATGCACCATTTTACAGTAAGAATGAGAAGGAAAAATGACAGGAAGCAAGAAGATGAAGGACACATGACCTTGGGAGGGAGAGGACTTGCCCTGATTGGATCAGAGGCTGACAGACAGGGGGCAGGATTCTGTCAGGTCTAGAGATTAGAGAATTTCTCAAAAATTAGATTCGGCCGATTCGCCAAATTTTCCGAAAAGATTTGATTTGATTTATTCGTGGTGAATCGCGTTAAAAAACGGCTATTTCCTGGCTGCAGAGAGAGCCTGTATAGTGGTGTAGAACACTGTGCCTTGCAGTAACACGCATAGGGAGTCTGCTGTGGTAGTGAAACAATACTGTAATATAGAAGGACTCCTGTACTCCACTTTGAGTTTCAGTATAAAGCTTTATTTAGTGCGGTTCCAGTCAAAAAACGCTTTCGGCTGAATAGCCTTCTTCAGTGTAACCGGATTGTGGCCGCAAGGTGTGCAAAGCTGTTCAAAACTGGCCGCAAGGTGTGCAAAGCTGTTCAAAACCGGGTAGCCATAGTGTGGCTACCCGGTGTACAGGCCTCAGCCTCCCGGACAACGTGCCTAAGGGACATAGAGCCCAACCAAGAGCAGCGTATCCTGCCACCCACTGAGGGAATTTAACCCCACTCAGCTTTGCACACCTTGCGGCCACAATCCGGTTACACTGAAGAAGGCTATTCAGCCAAAAACGTTTTTTGACTGGAACCGCACTAAATAAAGCTTTATACTGAAACTCAAAGTGGAGTACAGGAGTCCTTCTATATTACATATATCTGGTTTGGGAACCATCTCCTAATACCCACGCTATCCAATTGGAGAACTATCCAACCTTATAACGTCCAACAGTGAAACAATACTGTCAGTATAGAAGAGATACTCTTAACAAGCTCTGCCTCTAAGGCCACCAGGTGTAAGGCAGCTATCCTATAAGTCAATGTTCAGCTCTTAAAATAAGCCTTGAGACAAAACTTGGATATTAAATAAACCAGCATCTCATCTGCAGACAACGGTTTCAGGGTGATTGCCCCTCATCAGTGCAGAGCAGAGAGTACTGGCTTAACTGGGTGAGAGGCCTGTGTCCGGGTAAGGGGGGAACTAACTCTCCTTAGGGAGAGAGCACCTTAATTAGTGTGAGGAGAATTATAGGCCATACACGCTCCTCTGGAATTCTGGGAGGGAAGGGATGCAAATGAGCTCTTAACAAACTCTGCCACTAATGCCACCAGATGTAAGGCAGCTATCCTATAAGTCAATGTTCAGCTCTTAACCAGCTCAGCTCCCCTAGCTTAAACCCCCTTAATGACCAGACCACTTTTTACAATTCTGCACTACACTACTTTCACGGTTTATTGCTCGATCATACAACTTACCACCCAAATGAATTTTACCTCCAAATGCGTAAAAAATGCCCTGTGAAATCCTAAAGGTGCTCTTTAGAATTTGGGCCCCTTTGCGCACCTAGGCTGTAAAAAAGTGTCACACATGTGGTATCGCCGTACTCAGAAGAAGTAGGGCAATGTGTTTCGGGGTGTACAGGTCCTTCTCAAAAAATTAGCATATTGTGATAAAGTTCATTATTTTCTGTAATGTACTGATAAACATTAGACTTTCATATATTTTAGATTCATTACACACCAACTGAAGTAGTTCAAGCCTTTTATTGTTTTAATATTGATGATTTTGGCATACAGCTCATGAAAACCCCAAATTCCTATCTCAAAAAATTAGCATATCATGAAAAGGTTCTCTAAACGAGCTATTAACCTAATCATCTGAATCAACTAATTAACTCTAAACACCTGCAAAAGATTCCTGAGGCTTTTAAAAACTCCCAGTCTGGTTCATTACTCAAAACCGCAATCATGGGTAAGACTGCCGACCTGACTGCTGTCCAGAAGGCCATCATTGACACCCTCAAGCAAGAGGGTAAGACACAGAAAGAAATTTCGGAACGAATAGGCTGTTCCCAGAGTGCTGTATCAAGGCACCTCAGTGGGAAGTCTGTGGGAAGGAAAAAGTGTGGCAGAAAACGCTGCACAACGAGAAGAGGTGACCGGACCCTGAGGAAGATTGTGGAGAAGGACCGATTCCAGACCTTGGGGGACCTGCGGAAGCAGTGGCCTGAGTCTGGAGTAGAAACATCCAGAGCGACCGTGTACAGGCGTGTGCAGGAAATGGGCTACAGGTGCCGCATTCCCCAGGTCAAGCCACTTTTGAAGTAATAATGCTCTAAATCTAGATACAAAGGGTAGTCGTAGAACTACTTTATCAAATCACCGAAGTACGACCACCTAAAATTTAACTTTTATTCTGGTCAGTTAAAAAATATATATTAATTCCCTAAAGGAAGAAGAATACTACAACAAAACACGACAAAGACAAAATACAATTAACACACGAAAGAGCAGGACCAGGCAAGCACATAGGAGGAAGAAAGGGGAGGAACGCATCAGGGCAACCCGTGCCATGACCATATCTGTCCCTGCGATGTCCCTTTAAATCTCCTCAGCCCGGAGATGTGTCTTGATGGTAGACACACTCCGTCCGCGTGCCTGTGCTGTCTGTCCTTATAATGCCCTTTATATACTATCCCATATGGATATTTGGGCAATAGTATAAAAATTGGATATTGGTTTTACATTTACGTGTCCCGACGCGTTTCCCCCCTTCCTCTCATTGAAGGGGTTCATCAGGGGACAAAGAATCGATGTCAATCAAACACATTAAGTGTTAAACAAGTATCCGCAAAGATGGATCATTAAACTGGAGGCCACATCCAAGAAAAGTACACTAGATAAAGGTCCGCACACAATTATAATGAGATAAGCAAACTCACCAGCAGCAACAAACATATATAGATATGTATACTTAGCTGATCCACTAGATAAAGATCCAAGTAAGCGGTCCTAGATGCACATCTTGCGAGGGCCTCCAGGGGGCAAGAATATGTTGTAAGCCACTTTTGAACCAGAAACAGCGGCAGAAGCGCCTGACCTGGGCTACAGAGAAGCAGCACTGGACTGTTGCTCAGTGGTCCAAAGTACTTTTTTCGGATGAAAGCAAATTTTGCATGTCATTCGGAAATCAAGGTGCCAGAGTCTGGAGGAAGACTGGGGAGAGGGAAATGCCAAAATGCCTGAAGTCCAGTGTCAAGTACCCACAGTCAGTGATGGTCTGGGGTGCCATGTCAGCTGCTGGTGTTGGTCCACTGTGTTTTATCAAGGGCAGGGTCAATGCAGCTAGCTATCAGGAGATTTTGGAGCACTTCATGCTTCCATCTGCTGAAAAGCTTTATGGAGATGAAGATTTCATTTTTCAGCACGACCTGGCACCTGCTCACAGTGCCAAAACCACTGGTAAATGGTTTACTGACCATGGTATTACTGTGCTCAATTGGCCTGCCAACTCTCCTGACCTGAACTCCATAGAGAATCTGTGGGATATTGGGAAGAGAAAGTTGAGAGACGCAAGACCCAACACTCTGGATGAGCTTAAGGCCGCTATCGAAGCATCCTGGGCCTCCATAACACCTCAGCAGTGCCACAGGCTGATTGCCTCCATGCCACGCCGCATTGAAGCAGTCATTTCTGCAAAAGGATTCCCGACCAAGTATTGAGTGCATAACTGAACATAATTATTTGAAGGTTGACTTTTTTTGTATTAAAAACACTTTTCTTTTATTGGTCGGATGAAATATGCTAATTTTTTTAGATAGGAAATTTGGGTTTTCATGAGCTGTATCCCAAAATTATCAATATTAAAACAATAAAAGGCTTGAACTACTTCAGTTGGTGTGTAATGAATCTAAAATATATGAAAGTCTAATGTTTATCAGTACATTACAGAAAATAATGAACTTTATCCCAATATGCTAATTTTTTGAGAAGGACCTGTATTTTTACAATGAGTATCTTTTAGGAGGGCATTTTTAGGCATTTGGATTCCAGACTTCTTCTCACGCTTTAGGGCCTCTAACATGCCAGGGCAGTATAAATACCCCACATGTGACCCCATTTTGGAAAGAAGACACCCCAAGGTATTCCGTGAGGGGCATGGCGAGTTCATAGAATTTTTATTTTTTTGGGCACAAGTTAGCGGAAATTATTATTTTTTTTTTTCTCACAAAGTCTCCCTTTCCGCTAACTTGTGACAAAAAGTTCAATCTTTTATGGACTCAATATGCCCCTCAGTGAATACCTTGGGGTGTCTACTGTCCGAAATGGGGTCATTTGTGGGGTGTGTTTACTGTTCTGGCATTTTGGGCGGGGCTAAATTGTGAGCAACCCTGTAAAGCCTAAAGGTACTCGTTGGAATTTCGGCCCCTTTACGCACCTAGGCTGAAAGAAAGTGTCACACATGTGGTATCGCCGTACTCAGGAGAAGTAGGGCAATGTGTTTTGGGGTCTATTTTTACATATACCCATGCTGGGTGAGAGAAATATCTTTGTAAATTGACAACTTTGTATAAAAAATAAAAAAAAAGTTGTAATTTACAGAGATATTTCTCACACACAGTATGGGTATATGTAAAAATACACCCTAAAACACATTTCCCTACTTCTTCTGAGTACGGCGATACCACATGTGTGACACTTTTTTGCAGCCTAGGTGCGCAAAGGGGCCCAAATTCCAATGAGTACCTTTTAGGAGGGCATTTTTAGGCATTTGGATTCCAGACTTCTTCTCACGCTTTAGGGCCCCTAAAATGCCAGGGCAGTATAAATACCCCACATGTGACCCCATTTTGGAAAGAAGACACCCGAGGTATTCCGTGAGGGGCATTGCGAGTTCCTAGAATATTATTTTTTGGGCACAAGTTAGCGGAAAATGATTTTGTAAGAGAAAAAAAAAAAACTAACATTTTCCGCTAACTTTTCCAAAAAAAAAAAAAATATTATAGGAACTCACCATTCAAGGAGAAATAACCCGGCCGCCCGCAGGACGCAATCCTGCTTTAGGCGGTCGGGTAGCGGTTAAAATAAGCCTTGAGACATGACTTGGATATTAAATAAGCCAGCACCTAATCTGCAGACAGCTGTTTCGGCGTGATTGCCCCTCATCAGTGCAGAGCAGAGAGTACTGGCATAACTGGGTGAGAGGCCTGTGTCCGGGTAAGGGGGGAACTAACTCTTCATGGGGAGAGAGCACCTTAATTAGTGTGAGGAGTCTTATGTGAGTCAGTATGACATGCACATGGCATGCTTCGCTCTTAGGCCCCTTGCAGACGAGCGCGTCCAGATTAGGTACAGATACGTTACGGATGCGTTCAATGAAAACTGCGCGATTTCACAAGCAACTCCATTCAGCTTTGTTTGCGATCGCGTTCATTTGTTCAGTTTTTATCGTGCGGGTGCAATGCGATTTAATGCGTTTTGCACACGCATGATAAAAATTTTATATTTACAAACAACATCTTTTAGCAACCATCCGCGAAAAATGCATCGCATCTGCACTTGCTTGAGGATGCAATGCGATTTTCACTCAGCCCCATTCACTTCTATGGGGCCAGCATTGCGTGAAAATCGCAGAATATAGAACACACAAATGATGTGTAAAAAAACAACGCTCATGTATACAGACCCATTGAAATGAATGGGTCCGCAATTGCGTGCAGGCGCAATGCGTTTGCATCACACATTTCACCCTTGTGGAATACTCGCTCATGTAAAAGGCGCCTTAGAATCACTGCACACTTCACTTATTTGGTCAGTTACGGGGCCAAAACTGACCAAATAACTCAAGTGTGAACTCAGCCTTACAGGTCTATGTTAGCGCCAGGTATAAAGAACCGTGCAGAGGCCCAAAATCCTACTGTAGTGCGAAAGAGCGCACTGCTTTTACACCGTTGTTGGCGGACTCCACATAGATTTCTACAGAACCTGTTCTATTAAACACTTAAACAAGTAGAGACCCCCGACAGAGTGGAGAGGGTGTCAGTAGTAAGTGTGTGTTGACGTCACTGATTATTTTGCCCTTCCTCTGATCCGGCAGAACAATAACCCCCCCAAAATGGATCCTGTCTGTTGAGCATCTGCCTTCACTCAGGCAGGATTTGGTCATTAATCCATCAGTATTGCTTAAGCCCCAAAAAAACAGGAGTGGATCTAAAACGGAGATGACAATTGAATGGAATATTTGCATGTCTTCTGTGTTTTGTACCCACTCCTGCTTTTGGCTACCTAATCATAAGCCAATTCTGATGGGACCATGTCACGGATCAGCGGATGTGAACCCACTGTGCTACTGACTGGCTGTACCCTGGAGGGGTCTGACTAAGCAACTGCCTGGTCTTCGCTAGAGCCTCTGATAGTGAGTATAGACTTGGGCTGTTAGGGTAGTTCCCAGGTGCCACTCCAGAGCAGTCCCAGAGTCAGTAGCAGCTGGTCCAGGCGGACCAGAAGATACCTGAGATAGGTACCAGCAGTACAGGCATGGAAGACAGGCAGTCTCATTACCAGGAGCAAAAAGCAAGAACCAAAGGATAAGGCAGAGACGTAGTCAGACAGGCAGAAGGTAAGGGCAGGTGGCACATGTATAGGTCAGGCAATCTAGGTCGGCAACGGGAGAGACAAAGCAAGCAAGCAGGCAGGGATCAGACGATAAGCAAAGTTGAGGGAACACAGAGTTGAGGGAACACAACCTGCATTAATCGCATTGCGATTACAACTTTCTCAAATCCGACAGTACATTCTAGCATGGAGCCGTTCCCATGGTGATGGGGACGCTCCATGAGCACGAAAGTCGGCAGAAGCTCTAAGTTTAAATCTCAATGCGATTAATTCAAGTTCTATAAATCGCATTGCGATTTCAACAGAACTTCTGCTGACTTCCGTGCTCATGGAGCGTCCCTATCACCATGGGAACGACTCCATGCTAGAATGTACTGTCGGATTTGAGAAAGTTGAAATCGCAATGCGATTAATTCAAGTTCTATAAATCGCATTGCGATTTCAACTTACTACACTCTGCGTCAACTATGTAATTTTCCATGGGAGTTTTGCCATGGATCCCCCTCCGGCATGCCACAGTCCAGGTGTTAGTCCCTTTGAAACAACTTTTCCATCACTATTGTGGCCACAAAGAGTCCCTGTGGGTTTTCAAATTCGCCTTCCTATTGATGTCTATTGCGGTTCGCCTGGTTCGCACGTTCGCGAACATTTGCGGAAATTCACGTTCGCCGTTCGCGAACGGAAAATGTTATGTTCGCGACATCACTACTAATGAGCAGTGAGTGAAGGACGCGCTCCTGGTGTCAGCTTCCTCACTGTGATGTAGTCGGCGCAGGCACAGTGAGGAAACCGGCACCAGGAGCGCATCCTGGACTGACTGCGCCTACGCCGAATACAGAAGTGGACGGCACAGGCACGGGATTTCTTCAGCAATCCTGCTTACTTGGATGTCACTTAAGAGGAGCGAGGCAGTTAAAACGGAGGACCTGGGCGGGATAAATGGTAAGTAGACCGAGCCTCTAGGTGCTGAATCAATGCCCTCATAGCACCTAGAGGCTCATTAGCATATTTTAAAAGTGTGTTTTTTAGGAGAAGGGCGGCAGGGACAAAAGTATAAAGAACACTGTTATATACTGCTGACATTAGCACATTGCTAATGTCAGCCAGCTACATAACAGAATTTCTGATGATAGAAACCCTTTAATATTCGTATTGATTGTTGTAGCATAAAAATGTCTGAGCCTAGTATTACCATGCCATTGTTAGAGGATACAAAGATAGTTAGGATAGAAGTTGAAGAGCAAGAGAACCTGTCTGAGGTAGAAGAGTCTGATGCAGCATTAGTCTTGCCGCAAACAAATATAGCCCAAGCAGATGAACTAAGACGTTCATCATGTGCCAGAAAACCAACCCCAAAGATGCTGGAAAATATGGAGCAAGAAGCAGCACTGAGTTCACCAGAATGTATGATAAGTGGAAATTATACATTAAAGACATTCGTAAAAAGCTAAAGCAAGAAAGTCTAAAAGAGAACTTAAGTGATATGGTAGAGACAGTAGAAGAATCTGAATCTGAGCTTATGGCAGCATATGTCAACCTGCAATCGTTTAATACACCTTCCCAGAATATTGTAAGGAACATGGACACATGTATGGCAGACACTAACGGTTTAGTAAAGCTCATGAGAGAACTTTTATCTGCAGCTAATTATGATGAAGTTAAAGCAAGAAGTAGAATGAATGAGCTTTTTATTAGAGACTATGCTAGGTCCTTAGGGGGAACCACGATCTCAAGTGTGACTTCCTTCGCTAGCAGAAGTGCCACCCATATATCAGTGTCCTCAAATACTTCAGCCAAAAGAAAGGAATTAGCTGAACAACTTGGTGTCAAGAGAGCATAAATTGAAATGGAAGCTGCCATCGAGGCACTGAGCTGTCAAATGGAAGCACAGCGCCATCAAATGGAAGCTGAAATGGATGCACAGTGCCATCAAATGGAAGCTGAAATGGAAGTACAGCGCCAACAGATGAAAAGTCTGGAAAGGCAGAAAAAAGCTAAGATTATAGAAGCCAGACTCAGAGTACACGAAGAGGATATGAATCAGAGTAGTGATAGGTTCAAATCTGTACTAAGTGAAGAAAAAGACTCCTATTTTCCTTCATTCGCTCAAGAGAATGAAAGGAAATCTCCAGCATGTAGTGAAGAAATAAGTCATTATCCTTCTATCCCTGCTCAGAAAGACCAAGAGAGGCCTAGTCCAGTTTTAGGAAAAAGGTGTGTGGATTTACCCTCTATCTCTACCGGAAAAGGAGAAGAAAAGGACTCACCTAATTCAGAACTAAGTGAGAAAATAGAACCGGATGATTCAATTCCTAGATGCCACGGCAAGGCTCAGGAGAATGTTACAACCATTGTCCCAGCAAGACCACAGACAACAGTCCTAGCTAGACTTCTCTTTCCAGAACCCACTGTATTTTCAGGAGACGTACTGAAGTTCATAGAGTGGAAGGCAAGTTTTGAAATGATTATTGAGCATCATTGCTTCAGTCCAGCCGACAAGTTATTCTACATTTAGAGATATGTTGGTGAGGGAGCAAAGAAAGTTCTTGAAGGTAACTTCTATAGAAAAGACAAAGAAGCCTACAAGCAAGCTTGGGAAAAAATTAAATGCAAGATATGTAGGGCTGCAGCTAACGATTATTTGAATAATCGATTAGTTGTCGATAATTTCATTAATCGATTAATCAGGAAAAACACCAAAATGACAAAAAAGGGGTTTATATGATTTTACTTGAAAAATTATGTTCAAAGGCCATATTAAAACAAATTTAGGAGTTACATAATTATTAAAATTTTGCATTACAATGTAAAGACAAGTTATGGGGATCTATGGATGACACTATTATGGGGGATCTGTGGATGGCGCTGTTCCGAGGGTCATCTGTAGATGGCACTGTTATGGGGGATATGTGGAGGACACACTGTTATGGGGGATCTCTGTGGATGACACACTAATGGGGGATCTGTGGATGACAACCTTACAAATACAATAAAGCTTCAGTAACAGGCAGAGCAGGTGGCGGCGTAACGTCACTCACTCCCATGACGCCCCTGCTCCGCCCACTTTATGAATGGAGCAGGCGCATCACGTGAGTAAGTGACATAACGCCGCTGCCCGCTCTGCTTGTTACCGGAGCTTCATTGTAAGTTAGTAAAGATGCGCTGATTTAAAGTTGAAGTAAAAGTTACTGCTGGTTAAGGACCCTGACCGCCCGCTCCTGCCCCGCATAGCAACGAATCAGCCGATTATTCGATAACGGGATTCATTGACAACGAATCCCGTTATCAAATATTATCGATAACTTCAATTAATCATTGCAGCCCTAAAGATATGGTCATCCTTTCTTAGGACAAAGAGCTTTTAGAGAGAAATTGAATAACTGGCCTAAAATAGGTGCTAATTGCTAAAGAACACTTAAGACCTCAAGAGTATAGTGACTTCCTGAAAGCATGTAGCAATGCCATCCCACATGTTCAAGGTCTAGAAGTACTGAACGACTATCTAAAAAACCACAGGATGCTAGCCAAGCTACCTGAAGAAGTGGCTTCTAAATGGAAACGCTATGTGACTGAACAGTTAGATCTAGCCAAGAACTTCCCAAGTTTTAAAGAGTTCTCTGAGTTCATCAATAAGGAAGCACGGATAGCATGTAATCCAGTAACATCATCTTATGTCTTAAAATCCTTAGAAGAAAGGCTTGTGAGAGATATAAGACGCGCAAGAGCAACTAGCTTTGCAACCAACACAGCAGCTAAAGGTCCAGATACCTACGAGAGCAAGTCCAAAGTCACTACTGGGATCAGTAGAGAGACAGAACCAACAAATCTTCAGACTACCTTCAAATGTATATTCTGTGGAGAGAACCACTCCATACACAAGTGCCAACAATTGAAGGAAAAGTCCCCAGAAGAAGAAAATAAATTTGTACTTGATAACCAACTGTGTTTTGGATGTCTAAATAAAAGGCCATGTTACTAAGAAATATAAAAGAAAGGCCACATGCAGCGTTTGCAAAGGACACCATCCTACACCACTAAATGAAGAACGTCCAAAGAAAGATAAATCCTCAATACCTAAAGATACTGAGGAAGCAAAGAAAGTATCGGTATTCTCTTGCAGAGTGAGGTAAGGAGAAAGCAACGGCACATCAATGGTTGTACCAATGTGCATTTCAAATCCTAAAAGGAGGAACAAGAAGGTAAACACCTATGCGCTACTGGATGCCCAGAGTGACGTCAACTTCATTGATCAAGAAATCTGCAAGAAATTACAAGTGGCTACAGAACCAGTGCCTGACTGGAGTTGGCAGCAGCAGCACCATGAGGAGGCCACAGAATGGCAAGGTGACATAGTGTGGAGGCGGCAGCAGCAGGAGGAGGCCACAGAGTGGCCCAGTGACATAGTGTTGATTTAGCAGCAGCATGAGGAAGCCACAGAGTGGCAAGGGGACATAGTGTGGAGGTAGCAGCAGCATACAGAGGCAATAGAGTGGCACAATGATGGAGTGTGGAGGTGGCAGCTGCATGAGGACACCACAGAGTGGCCCAGAGACAGAGTTGTGAGTTGGCAGCAGCATGAGGAGACCACAGAGTGGAAAGATGACATAGTGTGGAGGTGGCAGGAGCAGCAGCATGAGGAGGCCACAGAGTAACCCAATGACAGTGTTGATTTAGCAGCAGCATAAGGAGACCACAGAGTGGCCCAGAGACAGAGTTGAGAGTTGGCAGCAGCATGATGAGACCACAGAGTGCAAGATGACAGGTCTAGCTGCTGCTGCTAGTGAGTAGTTTCTTCACTAGACGAGTTAAGAAAGCTGCTCATCATCAACTTTAGACTCAAGCTGCTGCAGATGGAGCTGGTCATGCTCCTACCCACGCACACCACCACAGCAGCACCGAGAGCCCCCCGGTCAGATCTGCAAGAGGATGGACGATGGCGCAGATAGGCAGCGGCCAACTGACTACATAGGATGTCTCTATAGTAGTTCAGTTTGTCCTCCCTCTCAGCGGATATAAAAAAGGCCCCCATTTTGGATGGATAGTGCAGGTTCAACAAGTTGGAGAGCTCCAGCTCCCTGCTCCTCCGGCTGCTCCTACTTCTCCTCTCCTGTCAACTGTGTAAAAAAAACACCCAGTTTGCTACACATTACTCCAAACTGACTGCTACCACCGCTGCGAAGCGGGTGGTCTACCCCGGACACGTTTAGCCCCCGACATCCCACTGCTTCCACCCTGCTAACTCCCGGACACTCTACAGACTTGCTGGCTCCGCCGCTGCCTCATGTGCAAGCTGCCACCCCCTTCTCCCGATGATAATGAAGCCCCTTCGTCACCCGGCTCCCAATTCCGATCGGCTACATCATGATCGAGTACTGTCTGCGTGTCCTGCTCAACGGTCTCTGAGCCAGGAGCCTAACCGCTTGCAACACCAGCTCCCACACCACTCTCCTCTAGTGTTGAGTGGCATAGGCAATATCCGTTTTTGCGATATTTTGTAAATAAAAAAAAAAAAATTGCGAATTCTAGAATTCGCGATCTCCAGTCATTATTTTTGCTATTGCGCAAATCGGCACTAATGATGCGCTACTCATCACTACTTGCCCGCCTAGCAGAGAAAGTGGCGGATGTCTCCTCCAGATATAGGCTGGGCAGTAGCTGCTGACTGTCCTCTAGTAGCTCGTCCTCGCTGTATAGTTTAGCTGAGCCCGCAGCATATAATACTTCTCCGGCTGAGGGGAACAGAAAAGGACAGAGGCAGGTTGAGGACAGGTGAGGGCACAGGGCCTGCTCCCGGGCCATGCCAACTAAGGGTTGTGTCTGACAAGCCCACCGACTCTTAACTGGGGGTGTCTGATGTCACTTGGGACAAAGTGGATGACCGAGTCAACAATTCAAGAACCGCTGGGTTGCTAGTCAAGACACGACTGCTAGCTGATAGGGATGAGCGAACTCGAACTGTATAGTTCGGGTTCGTACCGAATTTTGGGGTGTCCGTGACACGGACCCGAACCCGGACATTTTCGTAAAAGTCCGGGTTCGGGTTCGGTGTTCGTCGCTTTCTTCGCGCTTTTGTGACGCTTTCTTGGCGCTTTTTGAAAGGCTGCAAAGCAGCCAATCAACAAGCGTCATACTACTTGCCCCAAGAGGCCATCACAGCCATGCCTACTATTGGCATGGCTGTGATTGGCCAGAGCACCATGTGACCCAGCCTCTATTTAAGCTGGAGTCACATAGCGCCGCCCGTCACTCTGCTCTGATTAGCGTAGGGAGAGGTTGCGGCTGCGACAGTAGGGCGAGATTAGGCAGATTAACTCCTCCAAAGGACTTGATTAACTGATCGATCTGCAGCTGTGGATCATTGAGCTGCTGATCCTCAATTGCTCACTGTTTTTAGGCTGCACAGACCGTTTGTCAGTCACATTTTTCTGGGGTGATCGGCGGCCATTTTGTGTCTTGTGGTGCGCCAGCACAAGCTGCGACCAAGTGCATTTAACCCTCAATGGTGTGGTTGTTTTTTGGCTAAAGCCTACATCAGGGTGAAGCTGTCACACCAAGTGCATTTAACCAGCAATAGTCTGTTCATTTTGTGGCCATATACAAAATCAGGGGCAAGCTGCGCCTGTCACCAAGTGCATTTAACCCTCAATGGTGTGGTTGTTTTTTGGCTAAAGCCTACATCAGGGTGAAGCTGTCACACCAAGTGCATTTAACCAGCAATAGTCTGTTCATTTTTTGGCCATATACTAAATCAGGGGCAAGCTGCGCCTGTCACCAAGTGCATTTAACCCTCAATGGTGTGGTTGTTTTTTGGCTAAAGCCTACATCAGGGTGAAGCTGTCACACCAAGTGCATTTAACCAGCAATAGTCTGTTTATTTTTTGGCCATATCCCAGTCTAATTCTGTCACTAAATCCATACCGGTCACCCAGCGCCTAAATACTAGGCCTCAAATTTATATCCAGCTAAATCTGTCCCTAGTGCTGTAGCTGGGCGAGTTATTTAGTGTCCGTTCAAGCACATTTCTTGTTCTGGGTTGAAATACAATTCCCAATTTAGCAATTTCATAATTTAGTGGTTCCTGCTATATCAGAGCTATTTGAAATCTATCCCTAAAAGGGTATATAATATTCAAGGTGCACATTGGGTCATTCAGAATAACTTCACACACACCCGCTACTGTGTATTTCCAAGTCTAATTCTGTCACTAAACCCATACCTGTCACGCAGCGCCTAAATACTAGGCCTCAAATTTATATCCAGCTAAATCTGTCCCTAGTGCTGTAGCTGGGCGAGTTATTTAGTGTCCGTTCAAGCACATTTCTTGTTCTGGGTTGAAATACAATTCCCAATTTAGCAATTTCATAATTTAGTGGTTTCTGCTATATCAGAGCTATTTGAAATCTATCCCTAAAAGGGTATATAATATTCAAGGTGCACATTGGGTCATTCAGAACAACTTCACACACACCCGCTACTGTGTATTTCCAAGTCTAATTCTGGCACTAAACCCATACCTGTCACCCAGCGCCTAAATACTAGGCCTCAAATTTATATCCCGCTAAATCTGTCCTTAGTGCTGTAGCTGGGCGAGTTATTTAGTGTCCGTTCAAGCACATTTCTTGTTCTGGGTTGAAATACAATTCCCAATTTAGCAATTTCATAATTTAGTGGTTTCTGCTATATCAGAGCTATTTGAAATCTATCCCTAAAAGGGTATATAATATTCAAGGTGCACATTGGGTCATTCAGAATAACTTCACACACACCCGCTACTGTGTATTTCCAAGTCTAATTCTGGCACTAAACCCATACCTGTCACCCAGCGCCTAAATACTAGGCCTCAAATTTATATCCCGCTAAATCTGTCCTTAGTGCTGTAGCTGGGCGAGTTATTTAGTGTCCGTTCAAGCACATTTCTTGTTCTGGGTTGAAATACAATTCCCAATTTAGCAATTTCATAATTTAGTGGTTTCTGCTATATCAGAGCTATTTGAAATCTATCCCTAAAAGGGTATATAATATTCAAGGTGCACATTGGGTCATTCAGAATAACTTCACACACACCCGCTACTGTGTATTTCCAAGTCTAATTCTGGCACTAAACCCATACCTGTCACCCAGCGCCTAAATACTAGGCCTCAAATTTATATCCCGCTAAATCTGTCCTTAGTGCTGTAGCTGGGCGAGTTATTTAGTGTCCGTTCAAGCACATTTCTTGTTCTGGGTTGAAATACAATTCCCAATTTAGCAATTTCATAATTTAGTGGTTTCTGCTATATCAGAGCTATTTGAAATCTATCCCTAAAAGGGTATATAATATTCAAGGTGCACATTGGGTCATTCAGAATAACTTCACACACACCCGCTACTGTGTATTTCCAAGTCTAATTCTGGCACTAAACCCATACCTGTCACCCAGCGCCTAAATACTAGGTCTCAAATTTATATCCCGCTAAATCTGTCCTTAGTGCTGTAGCTGGGCGAGTTATTTAGTGTCCGTTCAAGCACATTTCTTGTTCTGGGTTGAAATACAATTCCCAATTTAGCAATTTCATAATTTAGTGGTTTCTGCTATATCAGAGCTATTTGAAATCTATCCCTAAAAGGGTATATAATATTCAAGGTGCACATTGGGTCATTCAGAATAACTTCACACACACCCGCTACTGTGTATTTCCAAGTCTAATTCTGGCACTAAACCCATACCTGTCACCCAGCGCCTAAATACTAGGCCTCAAATTTATATCCCGCTAGATCTGTCCTTAGTGCTGTAGCTGGGCGAGTTATTTAGTGTCCGTTCAAGCACATTTCTTGTTCTGGGTTGAAATACAATTCCCAATTTAGCAATTTCATAATTTAGTGGTTTCTGCTATATCAGAGCTATTTGAAATCTATCCCTAAAAGGGTATATAATATTCAAGGTGCACATTGGGTCATTCAGAATAACTTCACACACACCCGCTACTGTGTATTTCCAAGTCTAATTCTGGCACTAAACCCATACCTGTCACCCAGCGCCTAAATACTAGGCCTCAAATTTATATCCCGCTAAATCTGTCCTTAGTGCTGTAGCTGGGCGAGTTATTTAGTGTCCGTTCAAGCACATTTCTTGTTCTGGGTTGAAATACAATTCCCAATTTAGCAATTTCATAATTTAGTGGTTTCTGCTATATCAGAGCTATTTGAAATCTATCCCTAAAAGGGTATATAATATTCAAGGTGCACATTGGGTCATTCAGAATAACTTCACACACACCCGCTACTGTGTATTTCCAAGTCTAATTCTGGCACTAAACCCATACCTGTCACCCAGCGCCTAAATACTAGGCCTCAAATTTATATCCCGCTAAATCTGTCCTTAGTGCTGTAGCTGGGCGAGTTATTTAGTGTCCGTTCAAGCACATTTCTTGTTCTGGGTTGAAATACAATTCCCAATTTAGCAATTTCATAATTTAGTGGTTTCTGCTATATCAGAGCTATTTGAAATCTATCCCTAAAAGGGTATATAATATTCAAGGTGCACATAGGGTCATTCAGAATAACTTCACACACACGCTTCTGTGCATTTCCAAGTCTAATTCTGTCACTAAATCCATACCGGTCACCCAGCGCCTAAATACTAGGCCTCAAATTTATATCCAGCTAAATCTGTCCCTAGTGCTGTAGCTGGGCGAGTTATTTAGTGTCCGTTCAAGCACATTTCTTGTTCTGGGTTGAAATACAATTCCCAATTTAGCAATTTCATAATTTAGTGGTTTCTGCTATATCAGAGCTATTTGAAATCTATCCCTAAAAGGGTATATAATATTCAAGGTGCACATAGGGTCATTCAGAATAACTTCACACACCCGCTACTGTGCATTTCCAAATCTAATTCTGTCACTAAACCCATACCTGTCACCCAGCGCCTAAATACTAGGCCTCAAATTTATATCCCGCTAAATCTCTCGTTACCGCTGTCCTGTTGTGGCTGGGAAAGTTATTTAGTGTCCGTCAAAGCACATTTTTTGTTCTGGGTTGAAATACAATTCCCAATTTAGCAATTTCATAATTTAGTAGTTTCTGCTATATCAGAGCTATTTGAAATCTATCCCTAAAAGGGTAGATCATATTGAAGGTGCACATAGGGTCATTCAGAATAACTTCACACACACGCTTCTGTGCATTTCCAAGTCTAATTCTGTCACTAAATCCATACCGGTCACCCACCGCCTAAATACTAGGCCTCAAATTTATATCCCGCTGAATTTGAATACAATACATTGGGCCAAATAATATATTTGTTGTTGTGGTGAACCATAACAATGAGAAAAACATCTAGTAAGGGACGCGGACGTGGACATGGTCGTGGTGGTGTTAGTGGACCCTCTGGTGCTGGGAGAGGACGTGGCCGTTCTGCCACATCCACACGTCCTAGTGTACCAACTACCTCAGGTCCCAGTAGCCGCCAGAATTTACAGCGATATATGGTGGGGCCCAATGCCGTTCTAAGGATGGTAAGGCCTGAGCAGGTACAGGCATTAGTCAATTGGGTGGCCGACAGTGGATCCAGCACGTTCACATTATCTCCCACCCAGTCTTCTGCAGAAAGCGCACAGATGGCGCCTGAAAACCAACCCCATCAGTCTGTCACATCACCCCCATGCATACCAGGGAAACTGTCTCAGCCTCAAGTTATGCAGCAGTCTCTTATGCTGTTTGAAGACTCCGCTGGCAGGGTTTCCCAAGGGCATCCACCTAGCCCTTCCCCAGCGGTGAAAGACATAGAATGCACTGACGCACAACCACTTATGTTTCCTGATGATGAGGACATGGGAATACCACCTCAGCATGTCTCTGATGATGACGAAACACAGGTGCCAACTGCTGCGTCTTTCTGCAGTGTGCAGACTGAACAGGAGGTCAGGGATCAAGACTGGGTGGAAGACGATGCAGGGGACGATGAGGTCCTAGACCCCACATGGAATGAAGGTCGTGCCACTGACTTTCACAGTTCGGAGGAAGAGGCAGTGGTGAGACCGAGCCAACAGCGTAGCAAAAGAGGGAGCAGTGGGCAAAAGCAGAACACCCGCCGCCAAGAGACTCCGCCTGCTACTGACCGCCGCCATCTGGGACCGAGCACCCCAAAGGCAGCTTCAAGGAGTTCCCTGGCATGGCACTTCTTCAAACAATGTGCTGACGACAAGACCCGAGTGGTTTGCACGCTGTGCCATCAGAGCCTGAAGCGAGGCATTAACGTTCTGAACCTGAGCACAACCTGCATGACCAGGCACCTGCATGCAAAGCATGAACTGCAGTGGAGTAAACACCTTAAAACCAAGGAAGTCACTCAGGCTCCCCCTGCTACCTCTTCTGCTGCTGCCGCCTCGGCCTATTCTGCTGCTGCCGCCTCGGCCTCTTCCTCCGCCTCTGGAGGAACGTTGGCACCTGCCGCCCAGCAAACAGGGGATGTACCACCAACACCACCACCACCACCTCCGTCACCAAGCGTCTCAACCATGTCACACGCCAGCGTTCAGCTCTCCATCTCACAAACATTTGATAGAAAGCGTAAATTCCCACCTAGCCACCCTCGATCCCTGGCCCTGAATGCCAGCATTTCTAAACTACTGGCCTATGAAATGCTGTCATTTAGGCTGGTGGACACAGACAGCTTCAAACAGCTCATGTCGCTTGCTGTCCCACAGTATGTTGTTCCCAGCCGGCACTACTTCTCCAAGAGAGCCGTGCCTTCCCTGCACAACCAAGTATCCGATAAAATCAAGTGTGCACTGCGCAACGCCATCTGTGGCAAGGTCCACCTAACCACAGATACGTGGACCAGTAAGCACGGCCAGGGACGCTATATCTCCCTAACTGCACACTGGGTAAATGTAGTGGCAGCTGGGCCCCAGGCGGAGAGCTGTTTGGCGCACGTCCTTCCGCCGCCAAGGATCGCAGGGCAACATTCTTTGCCTCCTGTTGCCACCTCCTCCTTCTCGGCTTCCTCCTCCTCTTCTTCCACCTGCTCATCCAGTCAGCCACACACCTTCACCACCAACTTCAGCACAGCCCGGGGTAAACGTCAGCAGGCCATTCTGAAACTCATATGTTTGGGGGACAGGCCCCACACCGCACAGGAGTTGTGGCGGGGTATAGAACAACAGACCGACGAGTGGTTGCTGCCGGTGAGCCTCAAGCCCGGCCTGGTGGTGTGTGATAATGGGCGAAATCTCGTTGCAGCTCTGGGACTAGCCAATTTGACGCACATCCCTTGCTTGGCGCATGTGCTGAATTTGGTGGTGCAGAAGTTCATTCACAACTACCCCGACATGTCAGAGCTGCTGCATAAAGTGCGGGCCGTCTGTTCGCGCTTCCGGCGTTCACATCCTGCTGCTGCTCGCCTGTCTGCGCTACAGCGTAACTTCGGCCTTCCCGCTCACCGCCTCATATGCGACGTGCCCACCAGGTGGAACTCCACCTTGCACATGCTGGACAGACTGTGCGAGCAGCAGCAGGCCATAGTGGAGTTTCAGCTGCAGCACGCACGGGTCAGTCGCACTACAGAACAGCACCACTTCACCACCAATGACTGGGCCTCCATGCGAGACCTGTGTGCCCTGTTGCGCTGTTTCGAGTACTCCACCAACATGGCCAGTGGCGATGACACCGTTATCAGCGTTACAATACCACTTCTATGTCTCCTTGAGAAAACACTTAGGGCGATGATGGAAGAGGAGGTGGCCCAGGAGGAGGAGGAGGAGGAGGAGGAAGAGGGGTCATTTTTAGCACTTTCAGGCCAGTCTCTTCGAAGTGACTCAGAGGGAGGTTTTTGGCAACAGCAGAGGCCAGGTACAAATGTGGCCAGCCAGGGCCCACTACTGGAGGACGAGGAGGACGAGGATGAGGAGGAGGTGGAGGAGGATGAGGATGAAGCATGGTCACAGCGGGGTGGCACCCAACGCAGCTCGGGTCCATCACTGGTGCGTGGCTGGGGGGAAAGGCAGGACGATGACGATACGCCTCCCACAGAGGACAGCTTGTCCTTATCCCTGGGCAGCCTGGCACACATGAGCGACTACATGCTGCAGTGCCTGCGCAACGACAGCAGAGTTGCCCACATTTTAACCTGTGCGGACTACTGGGTTGCCACCCTGCTGGATCCACGCTACAAAGACAATGTGCCCACCTTACTTCCTGCACTGGAGCGTGATAGGAAGATGCGCGAGTACAAGCGCACGTTGGTAGACGCGCTACTGAGAGCATTCCCAAATGTCACAGGGGAACAAGTGGAAGCCCAAGGCCAAGGCAGAGGAGGAGCAAGAGGTCGCCAAGGCAGCTGTGTCACGGCCAGCTCCTCTGAGGGCAGGGTTAGCATGGCAGAGATGTGGAAAACTTTTGTCAACACGCCACAGCTAACTGCACCACCACCTGATACGCAACGTGTTAGCAGGAGGCAACATTTCACTAACATGGTGGAACAGTACGTGTGCACACCCCTCCACGTACTGACTGATGGTTCGGCCCCATTCAACTTCTGGGTCTCTAAATTGTCCACGTGGCCAGAGCTAGCCTTTTATGCCTTGGAGGTGCTGGCCTGCCCGGCGGCCAGCGTTTTGTCTGAACGTGTATTCAGCACGGCAGGGGGCGTCATTACAGACAAACGCAGCCGCCTGTCTACAGCCAATGTGGACAAGCTGACGTTCATAAAAATGAACCAGGCATGGATCCCACAGGACCTGTCCGTCCCTTGTCCAGATTAGACATTAACTACCTCCCCATAACCATATATTATTGGACTCCAGGGCACTTCCTCATTCAATCCTATTTTTATTTTCATTTTACCATTATATTGCGATGCTACCCAAAGTTGAATGAACCTCTCCTCTGCCTGTGTGCTAGGCCTAAATATATGCCAATGGACTGTTGCAGTGGTGGCTGACATGAAGCCTGATTCTCTGCTATGACATGCAGACTAATTCTCTGCTGACATGAAGCCAGATTGTCTGTTACGGGACCTCTCTCCTCTGCCTGGGTGCTGGGCCTAAATTTATGACAATGGACTGTTGCAGTGGTGGCTGACGTGAAGCCTCATTCTCTGCTATGACATGCAGACTGATTCTCTGCTGACATGAAGCCAGATTGTCTGTTACGGGACCTCTCTCCTCTGCCTGTGTGCTAGGCCTAAATATATGCCAATGGACTGTTGCAGTGGTGGCTGACGTGAAGCCTGATTCTCTGCTATGACATGCAGACTGATTCTCTGCTGACATGAAGCCAGATCCTCTGTTACGGGACCTCTCTGCTCTGCCTGTGTGCTAGGCCTGAATATATGCCAATGGACTGTTGCAGTGGTGGCTGACGTGAAGCCTCATTCTCTGCTATGACATGCAGACTAATTCTCTGCTGACATGAAGACAGATTCTCTGTTACGGGACCTCCCTCCTCTGCCTGGGTGCTGGGCCTAAATATATGCCAATGGACTGTTGCAGTGGTGGGTGACGTGAAGCCTGATTCTCTGCTATGACATGCAGACTAATTCTCTGCTGACATGAAGACAGATTCTCTGTTACGGGACCTCTCTCCTCTGCCTGTGTGTGTGCTGGGCCTAAATATATGCCAATGGACTGTTGCAGTGGTGGCTGACGTGAAGCCTCATTCTCTGCTATGACATGCAGACTAATTCTCTGCTGACATGAAGACAGATTCTCTGTTACGGGACCTCCCTCCTCTGCCTGGGTGCTGGGCCTAAATATATGCCAATGGACTGTTGCAGTGGTGGCTGACGTGAAGCCTCATTCTCTGCTATGACATGCAGACTGATTCTCTGCTGACATGAAGCCAGATCGTCTGTTACGGGACCTCTCTGCTCTGCCTGTGTGCTAGGCCTAAATATATGCCAATGGACTGTTGCAGTGGTGGGTGACGTGAAGCCTCATTCTCTGCTATGACATGCAGACTGATTCTCTGCTGTCATGAAGCCAGATTGTCTGTTACGGGACCTCTCTGCTCTGCCTGTGTGCTAGGCCTAAATATATGCCAATGGACTGTTGCAGTGGTGGGTGACGTGAAGCCTCATTCTCTGCTATGACATGCAGACTGATTCTCTGCTGTCATGAAGCCAGATTGTCTGTTACGGGACCTCTCTGCTCTGCCTGTGTGCTAGGCCTAAATATATGCCAATGGACTGTTGCAGTGGTGGGTGACGTGAAGCCTCATTCTCTGCTATGACATGCAGACTGATTCTCTGCTGACATGAAGCCAGATTGTCTGTTACGGGACCTCTCTCCTCTGCCTGTGTGCTAGGCCTAAATATATGCCAATGGACTGTTGCAGTGGTGGCTGACGTGAAGCCTCATTCTCTGCTATGACATGCAGACTAATTCTCTGCTGACATGAAGCCAGATTGTCTGTTACGGGACCTCTCTCCTCTGCCTGGGTGCTGGGCCTAAATTTATGACAATGGACTGTTGCAGTGGTGGCTGACGTGAAGCCTGATTCTCTGCTATGACATGCAGACTGATTCTCTGCTGACATGAAGCCAGATCCTCTGTTACGGGACCTCTCTCCTCTGCCTGTGTGTGTGCTGGGCCTAAATATATGCCAATGGACTGTTGCAGTGGTGGCTGACGTGAAGCCTCATTCTCTGCTATGACATGCAGACTGATTCTCTGCTGACATGAAGCCAGATTCTCTGTTACGGGACCTCTCTCCTCTGCCTGTGTGTGTGCTGGGCCTAAATATATGCCAATGGACTGTTGCAGTGGTGGCTGACGTGAAGCCTCATTCTCTGCTATGACATGCAGACTAATTCTCTGCTGACATGAAGACAGATTCTCTGTTACGGGACCTCCCTCCTCTGCCTGGGTGCTGGGCCTAAATATATGCCAATGGACTGTTGCAGTGGTGGCTGACGTGAAGCCTCATTCTCTGCTATGACATGCAGACTAATTCTCTGCTGACATGAAGACAGATTCTCTGTTACGGGACCTCTCTCCTCTGCCTGGGTGCCGGGGCCTAACTATCTGAGAATGGACTGTTCCAGTGGTGGGTGACGGGAAGCCAGATTCTCTGCTATGGAACCTCTCTCCAATTGATTTTGGTTAATTTTTATTTATTTAATTTTTAATTTAATTCATTTCCCTATCCACATTTGTTTGCAGGGGATTTACCTACATGTTGCTGCCTTTTGCAGCCCTCTAGCTCTTTCCTGGGCTGTTTTACAGCCTTTTTAGTGCCGAAAAGTTCGGGTCCCCATTGACTTCAATGGGGTTCGGGTTCGGGACGAAGTTCGGATCGGGTTCGGATCCCGAACCCGAACATTTCCGGGATGTTCGGCCGAACTTCTCGAACCCGAACATCCAGGTGTTCGCTCAACTCTACTAGCTGACACCAGGAGCTCAGGCCTCTCGATGTGACCCCTGCTGCCACGGCCCCTTACCATGCTGCGACCTGTGCCTGCGCCAAAATCATTTAAGCCTCTGCCCCTGTGCAGGGCCTGGCACTTCTCTGTCTGACATACTGTTAGATCAGATAAGTAAATAAAAAGGAAATTAATACACCCCAAAAAAGACTTCACCACTAAACGACAAACAATACTTTTTTTGCCAATAATACAAGCCAAAAAAGGCTTTATAATTAGAACATATAACTGCACCACTGAACGGCAAATAATACTTTTTTTTGCCACTAATACACGCCAAAAAGGGCTGTAATTTTCTCACTTCACCACACAACGGCAAATAATACTCTTCTTTTGCCACACATACACGCCAAAAAAGCTTTAGAACATAAAACTGCACCTCTGAACGGAAAATAAGCCCTTTGTTTCCCACTTATACACGCCATAAAAGGCTTTAGAACATATAACTGCATCGCACTAGGGTCAATAAGACGTAGAAATACTTCCTAGTAATACACCCTGTTATTGGCTGTATCACACAGCACTTGCACCCCAATAATAAGAATGTTTTGCTGGAATTGCAGAGGTATCATCTATTGCAAACCTGAAAACAGCTGTATAATGGCAATTTGGATCCCTAGTCAGTGCAAGCAAGGTGTAATAGGATTGTTCCTATTACCCAGGCTGTACACTCCCCTATCTTTCCCTGAACTTTTATTCAGCAAAATAAAAGTTTTAGTCTTTCCTAGCACTGTCCCTAGTGCCTGCTGACGTCTCTCCCTACACTAAATACACTGAAAAATGGCTGAATCCAAGATGCCTGAGGCTATTTATAGGGCTGCGACATCACAGGGCTGGCTGCTGATTGGTTGCATGCATGGCATTGTGGGTGATCCCTCGTTCCCAGAGTTCTTTGCTCCATGTCCTAACACGTGCAGCAGCTGTTTTAGGAAAAAAATGCGATTCATTACCACGAAGCATGAGGAAATTCGGATCAGATGTTTCCTGAAATTCGGATCGAATTCCACTCCGTCAACTTTGATTTGCTCATCTCTAGTCAGGTCCTTTGTCATGGACCAACCTGGCAGCACTTCTGTGGCAGCTGACATGGGAGCTGCATAGCCTATCAGGGAATTAGGGCGTCGTGACAATCAGACGTGGCTACGGTGTCACATGCTTCCTTCCAGAGGTTTAAACAGGCAACTGCTGGACATAGTTGCCTGTGATTGTTGTTCTTGCATCACTAGCATTGTTAATACTCTCTGGAGTTGTTATCTGACATGGATCTTTATTTGACCTGACTTTGATTTCGTCTAATGATTTTGCTAAATGTTCTCTATGTTTTTTCTTGTTTTTTTTTTACATGCCTTGGTGTGTTTATTTATGGTATTGCTTTCTAACTTAATTAGTCTCCCTATCCCTTCCAACCTGGTTACTCCCCATGCACTTAGTCAAAATAGGGACCGTCGACAAGTTGGGGGCCGCTACTAATGGAGGATCATCCAAGTACGTAGCGACAGTGGTGTGGGTTGAAATCGGGGCTGCATTCTCCCCTAACTATCATTATATCCTTGCCATTCTATGTGTAGCTTGCAATCTCAGTATGAGTGTTGGCTGTGTCTGCCCAAATGGAAATTATAGATACTAGCAGTCTAGGTGCAGTATGGAGAGTATAGGGACAGTATAGGGATATAACTAGATTGATATAGGGTTAAATCAGGGAAAGCAAAGAGAGGGAGGGACTGGTCACTCAGGGTTGTGTGTTTCATACAGCTGCTGGCAAGTGATAACATTCATGTTGCACTGCAAATTCTGCAATCAAATCAACAAAATCTTGCAACAACCTCCATTTTATCTGTTGGACAGCCAGGCAGCCTTTATAAATTAAGTTTTAGTTAACGTATTGAGTCAAGACACAGTACCTTACTAGGGAACGTGTTGTGCTGCAACAATAGCATTTATATATTAGTTTCAGTTAATGCATTGAATTGTGTCAAGATACCGTGCATTATACCAGTTTCAGCTGCTGCTGCTTCCAGTTAGGATTTTTCAAGGCTCATTCACAACAAGCCACTGTTTCTTCTGACACACTACCACTTAAGTGTGAATAAGCACAGATAGGCATCTTCCCACATTAAAGGGCATTTGTCAGGCAGTGAAAATGACATCAGCCCTGGCACTGTCAATCAAAGGGCATGGAAGTTGCAGAGAGATCAAGCCTCTAGGTGTAATAGCAACGCCCCCGTTGCGCCTAGAGGCTCATTTGCATATATTAAACATATTTTTTCTCAGCAATGTGGGTACATATGAACATGGGACCAACACAGATGCCTTCAGCTGCCAAGCGTGCATGCAACACGTCAGCCAGTTTCATAAGTTCAAATCTGCTGACAGGTCTCCTTCAAGGTAAAATATTTGGAATGCTTGTTGAGAACAGGATACTGTTTTTCCCCCCAATAACACTGTGTTTGTTTAAAAATTATCTACCCCCAATATGAGACAATTTTTGGAACTTTTTTCATTTAAAAAAAAGGCAATTGTGACAGCAAATTGTGTTTTTAAACAGGCTGTTTGGTAACACCATTAGCCATATGTTTACCCATATCTATAAAAACAAGTGTCACTTTGACATTATTTGCTATTGCCGTCATTATATTAAAGAGTTTAAAAGGGGTAGGGGGAGAGATGAAAAATGTGAAAAATAGAAAAAAAAAAGAGTTCTAATGAGTCCCTTGAGTGTCTTATATCAACTTTCAGGCCAATAGGAGTATATTGGATTTGGGTAGAATTGATTCAGACATGAATCAAATCAATTTTTTTTTTAAATTTGACGAATCGGAAAATAAACTAATTCAAGAACTGCGCTCATCTCTATAGTGCATGGATGTGAAGGGTCCTGCAGAATGAGAGGTGTTTTGTAGCCTCTCTCAGTTCTGGCTAATGCATGAGGATTTTCCTTTTAGAGGTTATTCAGACCAAACAAGCTTGTTCTAGTAACAGGTTCTCTTTAAAGCATCAAACAAGGTAAAATCATTTTTATTTCCTTTTTGAAATAAGCCATATTACCAGGAAATATCTAAATGAGTAAAACATTTTATCTACTGTGCCAGTGCTTTTTAATTTATTTCAATAGGCTTAGTGAAGTCGGCCGGGGCTATTTTTTAATGTTTAATAGCATTTGAAAATGTAATTGCTAAATATGTCTTTTCATATTTTTTTTTGCTTCGAAATATGCAAATTCTGTCTCCTAAAGTAACAATTTGTTTAACTTAGTAATTTATTGAACTCGGCTCCTTCACACTAGCAGATTGGAGAGGATTGAAAAAAAATAAATGCTTTGTCTAGCGTAGAACTTAATGTTCTAAGACACACATGCTTATGTTTGTCAAAAACACCGGTTGCCTTAAGGAAATGCTTATTTCTTAAAAAAAAAAAAAAAACATAAATAAATAACAAAAAACTTCTAAGAATTTTATTATAATGAAACAAATCACATTTTTCGAGAGAGGTTTGTTTGGCCCTCTGGGATTGTGAATGTTAAGTTTTACATAAAGTCTGTTGTGGTCAGCGAATTGTGCAAATTTGAATACAGCATTTCCAAATGAGAAGAAATTGGTTGTAGTAAATATTCATCATCAGTAACAAACTATAGGGTGAGTACATGGGGCACATCTCCTGAGGCCTCCATTACTTTGAGGACCGAGATCCCACCATGATCTAGGTGGCCACACTTGCGGCTCTATATTTTGAGGTTTAAATGAATAGTTAAATTAGCAATCTCTATAATTACCATAGGTGGAAACGTATTAAAGGTGTTGGTACTTAGATACTGATAGCCTATCCTCAGGATAGGTCATCAATATATGATTGTGGGGGTCTGACTATTGACACCCCCACCAATCAACTGTTTCAGGCAGCTGCTGGTGCCAGAAACTCAGCAGTGGACAGAACTGGAAGTGCAAGGTTTCAACCACTGTGTTGTGGCCATGCCAGGGTACTTCAGCTCAGCTCTAATTCCAGTGGGATGAGACCCTAACCAATCTATTATTGATGACCTATCCTGAGCCCTGGAAAACTGCTTTAGTACAAGTATTCATACACCAATACTAATCACAAGTGCACTGGAGTAAAATTTGCCAAGTTGAGGTTTAAAGATACCCTTGCCCCTTCTACTTAAGCGTCGGTGCAGTGGTGGTAATACCACCTAAGTTGAGTTGTTATAGGAATGTTTCTGAGGAGATGCCAGCATTGCAGATGTGTTTTTTCATGTGATTATATCTCCCCGAACATAAGCATGCCATTTAACTATGTTTGATAGGCTATGTGATATGTCATGCTGTGTACCTTCCAGCTGATGAAATGTTCCAGTGAGGTGAGCAGATGTAATGTGCATTATTATAAGTGAAATGCACTGTGAGTACTGAGGCATAGTGTATTAAAGATACTACAGGCTACCTGTGGTGGCCTAATAATACTTTAAAGGTCATATAACTTGGGCAGGATGTCGATGGGCATTATAATGGAAACGTATTGTTTATTGGAAAAGTTGCACTGCGTTGTGTTTGTATATGATGGCACATTGGTGGAGATGGAATAGCCTGACAAAAAAATGGCTAAGCCGAGTCACAGGTCAATATGAGGGTCATGCTGGAGCTGTCCTCAAATATATAGCATGCTCACCAGAGGCATATAGAGTAATGTAGACAGGCCTCGTGGTCAGAAGCAGGAAAGCAAGTACTGAGAGTGTGGGAAATGTTGCAGATTCCTGCTTCTAGCTAGCTATAAGTAGAGGTAAGTTGCAAAAGCCATAAAGGTGCACAACCTCAGGGTCTAGATAAGGCAGAGAGGCAACTGAGAACCACCAAAGAGAAGAAGCTGGAGCATAAGGGTAGAGGTAGCCACCTAGCTCCCTCAGCTTAAAAGTAACTTAAGCCTACATAATTTTGCAGGGTTTAGACTAGGACCAGCCAGCCGCCACTGAGTATGCAGTGTGTGTTTGTGTGAAGTGTGCAGAGGCATCTAAATATGATTTCATACTGCATGCAGAACTGCATGCTAAGCGGGAGGAGATACTGCTGATTGTGTAACTCTGTATATATTGTGCAGGACCATGCCACGTGAAGGAAGCACCATGGTATTGCTGCTGACATCCATATCTCCATTGCTGCCCATCAGAGGAGACACTTTTCAGTTTGTCAACATGCAGAGAAGTTGGGTGCAAACCAAACCAAAGGGGAGATAGTAAACTGTTATTATTTATTTAAAGGGGTTATTCCATAATTAATGTTAAAAATGAAAACCAGACATCATATAGTTAGGGTTTACCGGACCCGTGGATGTTCGGGTTCGCCGGGTTTGGACGAACTTCGGGTCAAAGTTCGGGTTCGAACTTGACCCGAACCCCATTTATGTCAATTGGGACCCGAACTTTGGTGCACTAAAATGGCTGTAAAATAGTCATAGTAAGGGCTAGAGGGCTGCAAAAAGAAGGAAAATGTGGGTAAGAGCAGGACAATTGCCCTGCAAACAAATGTGGATAGGGAAATGACTTAAAATAACAGAATATAAAAAAAATTATAATAATAATCTTGAACTAGGAGGTCGAGGTTAAAGTGGAGTAGGAGGTTGAGGATGGTAGACGTGGAGGGGTAGGTGGAAGCGACGGTGGAGGAGGAGGTAGCCAACACTGTTTTTGTTGTTTTATTATTATAATTTATTTTTTATTTTTTTATTTGGGAAGACCCCAAAACATTGGGAAATAGAAAACAGAATGCAAAGAGAAAGTGCGCTGGAGTCTAACAATGCCCGGGTGCGGCCGGTATACTTGTTTATTCAGCACAGGGTACAGACAAGTTCTGTGGGATCCATGCCTGGTTCATTTTAATGAATGTGAGCTTGTCCACGTTGGCTGTGGACAGGCGGCTGCGCTTGTCTGTGATGACCCCCCCTGCTGTGCTAAACACACGTTCGGACAATGCACTGACCGCCGGGCAGGCCAGCACCTCCAAGGTGTAAAGGGCTAGCTCAGGCCATGTACCCAATTTGGAGACCCAGAAGTTGAATGTCGTAGACCCATCAGTCAGTACGTGTAGGGGTGTGCACACATACTGTTTCACCATGTTGGTGAAATGCTGCCTCCTGCTAAGACGTTCCATATCAGCTGGTGGTGCTGGTTGTTGTGGCGTGCTGACAAAGCTTTTCAACATTTCGGCCATGCTAACCCTCCCTTCTGAGGTGCTGGCGGTGCCCTAGTTGTGTTGGCGACTTCTTCCTCCTCCTCTACCTTCGCCTTGTGCTTCTGATCACGCTCCAGTGATGGAATTAAGCACAGCACGTTGTCCTTGTAGCGGGGATCCAGCAGGGTGGCCACCCAGTAATCAGCACTGATTAGAATGTGGGAAACTCAGCGGTCGTTGCGCAGGCCCTGCAGCATGTAGTCGCTCATGTGTGCCAGGCTGCCCAGAGGCAACGAAAAGCTGTCCTCTGTGGGAGGTGCATCGTCTGTGTCCTCTGTATCCCCCCAGCCACGCTCCAGTGATGCTCATGAGCTGCTTTGGGTGCCACCCTGCTGTGAACACGGTTCCTCCTCCTCATCCTCCAGAACAATATCCTGGCTGGATAGTTGTATACCTGGTCTCTGTTGGTGCAGGAACCCACCCTCTGAGCCACTTGTCAATGACTGGCCTGATAACCGTGGAAATTACCCCTCTTCCTCCTCCTTTTCTCCTGTGCCACATCCTCTTCCATCATCACCAGAAGCGTTTTTTCAAGGAGACATAGAAGTGGGATAGTAAACCTGAGGATGGCATCATCTGCACTGGCCATGTTGGTGGAGTACTCGAACCAGCGCAACACGGCACACATGTCCCGCATAGAGGCCCACTCGTTGGCGGTGAAATGGTGCTGTTCTGCAGAGCGACTCATCCGTTCGTGCTACAGCGGAAACTCCACTATCGCCTGCTGCTGCTCGCACGTTCTGGTCAGCATGTGCAAGGTGGAGTTTCACCTTGTGGGTACGTCGCATATGAGGCGGTGAGCTGGAAGGCTGAAGTTACGCTGCAGAGCAGACAGGCGAGCAGCAGCAGCAGGGTGAGAATGCCAAAAGCGCGCACAGACTGCCCGCACTTTCTGCAGCAGCTTTGACATATTAGGGTAATTTTTAAGGAACCTCTACACCACCAAATTCAGCACATGCGCCAGGCAAGGGATGTGTGTCAAACCGGCTAGGCCCAGAGCTTCTATGAGATTTTGCCCGTTATCACACACCACCAGGCCGGGCTTGAGGCTCAGTCCTGAGCTCCTGCGCGGTGTGTGGTTTTTCCCCCAAACAGATGAGTTTCGAAACAGCCTGCTGACTTTTCCCCCTGAAATTTGGTGGTGCAGGTGTTATGCTGACCGGATGAGGAGGCTGTAGAGGATGAAGCGGAGTAGGAGGCAACTGGAGGCAACAAGAAACGTCCTGCAATCCTCGGTGGCGGAAGGACATGCACCAAACTGCTATCTGCCTTAGGCCTAGCCGCCACTGCATTAACGCAGTGTGCAGTTAAGGAGATATAACGTCCCTGCCCGTGCTTACTGGTCCACGTATCAGTGGTTATGTGGATCTTTCCATAGATGGCGTTGTGCAGTGCACACCTGACTTTGTCTGCCACTTGGTTGTGCAGGGCAGGGATGGCTCGCCTGGAAAAGTAGTGGCGGTTGGGAAACACGTACTGTGGGACAGCCACCGCCATAAGGTTTATAAAAGTCTCTGTCTCCACCAGACGGAATGACAGCATTTTAAAGGCCAGAAATTTTGAAATGCTGGCATTCAGGGCCAGGGATCACTGGTGGGTAGGGGGGTACATCCTCTTTCTCTCCAGTGTTTGGGGGATGGACAGCTGAACGATTCCATGGGAAAGTGTGGACATGCTAGTTGACGGAGGTGGGGGTGGTGGCGTTGCTGCCACATCCTCTGTTTGCGGGGTGGCAGGTGCCACTGTCACTCCAGAGGGGGAGAAAGAGGCCGAGACTGCAGCAGAAGAGGAAGCAGGAGGAGCCTGAGATCTTTCATGGTTTTTGAGGTGTCTACTCCACTGCAGCTCGTGCTTTGCACTTAGATGCCTGGTCATGCAGGTTGTGCTCAGGTTGAGAACGTTTATGCCTTGCTTCAGGCTCTGATTGCACAGCGTGCAAACCACTCGTGTCTTGTCATCAGCACATTGTCTGAAGAACTGCCATGCCAGGGAACTCCTTGGAGCTGGCTTTGATGTGCTCAGTCACTGAGTGCTGTGGGCAGAAGCAGGTTTACTGGCTAAGGGAAGGTCACTCTGCTTTTGCACCCTGCTCTCTCTTTTGCTGTGCGGCTGGCACTGTGCGACTAACACCTTTTCCTTCGAACTGCACACGTCACTCGCATGACCTTGATTCCATTTGGGGTCTAGGACCTCATCATCCTCCACATCTGGCAGGCGCTCGACTGTATAGGGAGGGTGCTCAGGGACTGATGATCCTCCCCCTCCCCCTTTTTCCCCTAAGGGCGTTTAGGGAGTCTGGCACCGTCACGGTAATGGTTAAGTAGGTGACAGATTAGGGCCATTAAGGGTTAATTCACTGGGGATCCTCCTTGGACAGGATGGGGGCGGTGCAGGAAATCCTGACGGTTACATATACCCCCTCTCTGTTCTGGTCACTTCCTCTTGCAGGTGGAAGCTAATTGGCCCTCCCTCCCTTTGTGGTTATTCTTGGGAGGCGGGTCGAGGTGCACGGGTATGATCAGTTATGGTTACTTGGTTATTCTGTTTTGTTTTTCTATTCTTAAGAGCCCCCGCTGGGAGTCCAGCGGTTTGGATATCGCTCCGATGATTACGGCTTTTGAGAGCTGCAAATTCTGGTCAAGTTTATGAAGTCACAGGTGCCGGCATATGAGTACAGCGGAGATACGGTGGTAGCAGATGGCGTACTTGCCCACTGGGAGTGCAGCGGTTGGCATACCGCTCTGATGATTACGGTTTAACTTTCCCGCTGGGAGTCCCTCGTTTGGCATACCGCTCCGATATTATGGTTTATTAAGGTTTGTCGCTTTAATAAAGAAGCTGTGGCTGATCACCACCCAGCAATAAAGTGGCACAGTTGTCAGTGCTTTTTATTATGGGTCAAGGTTGGGTAAAGGGGCAAATGGTGAGTTAAAGGTGGTACCCCCTCCCCTGTTTCCCTGGATACCAGCAGTCATCTTCCACCCTCCTCACCCCTGCCCTCCTTGCCGGTCTGCACACTGCAGAAAGCCGCAGCAGTTGGCACCTGTATTTCGTCGTCATCAGAGACGTGCTGCGGGGGTCCTACCATGTCCACATCCTGAAACATAAGTGGTTGGGCATCAGTGCACTCAATCTCTTCCACTTCTGGGGCAGGGCTAGGTGGATGGCCGACGGAAACCCTGTCAGCAGAGTCATCAAAAAGCATAAGAGACTGCTGCATGACTTGGGGCTCAGTCTGCTTCCCTGATTTGCAAGGGGGTGAGGTGAAAGACAGATGCCCATGGGCTGCAGGTGCCAACTCTGCACTTTTAGCAGGAGACCAGGTGGGAGACAATGTGAAGGAACTGGAGGCACTGTCAGCCACCCAATCTACTACCGCCTCTACTTGTTCTGGCCTCACCATTCGTACACCGGTATTCGGGCCTGCAAAATAACACTGAACATTCTGTCACCTACGTGCATCTGAGGAAGCTGTTTCATTTGGGTTTGTAGCTGGCACAGATCGACCACGTCCACGTCCTCTCCCTGCAACAGGAGCTCCACCAACACCAGCAGCACCACGACCAGGGCCACGTCCCTTATTTCATGCTCTCTCATACTTTGAGGTCATCCACTGAACTAACAGATGGATTAACTATATTTATTTCCCTGTCATGTATACAGTGCAGGTGTACCTCGGGCAAACAATGGGTATATGTCACCCACCGAACTAACAGATGGAATAACTAGATTTATTTCCCTCTCACGTATACAGTGCAGGTGTACCTCAGACAAACAATAGGTATATGCAGGGCACGATTTAGGGGGGGCAAACTGGGCAATTGCCCAGGGCCCCCAATGTGGAAGGGGGCCCCTGCTTAAAGCTCTTCAGCTGAACGTCCACGGAAGCCAGCGGGCGTTCAGCAGAAGAGCGCTCAGTGCAGAGACGCGGCCAGCTATTCTGTGCAGCTGCCAGCGAGCTCCGTGTACTCGTCGGCCGCACAGTGATGGAGAAGGGAGAGAGCATCCCTCCCTCTCCCACTGTGATGCGGCCCGCCACTGCCACCAATGAAATCGCTCGTCTCGGGCCCGCACAGTGATGGAGGAGGGAGAGAGCGTCCCTTCCCCACTCTGATGCAGTCGCCACTGCCACCAATGAAATCACAAGGGGAGGGGCCTCTGAAGCTGAAGCACCAATGAAAAATGCTAATAATTTAAAAAGGAGGAGAAGGGAGGGAATACAAATGAACCAGAGTCCTCCGCTGGCTGTTTCTGAGGTGAGGCTAGCCAGCCAGAGAGTGCCCAGTGAAGCAGCAGAATCTCCACAAGACCACAACCACCACAATTGCTATTTGCCAGTCCCAGTCATTAGCAGCCCAGGCCCCTGACCCCACAGGGTGAAGCAGAAGGACACATACTCATCAGGTATCCCAGACTGTCCATACTGTACCCAAATGATTAGCCTGCCTAAAAATAAAGGCAGGCACAAACATAAGTACCAGATGGGCTAGCAACATTGGGGTTATTGTGACTCATTAACCCCAATCTTTCCACTGCCATGTGTTAAAACATGATGGGGGTCACTTATTTTTAATGTGAGGCACATGCTTTTCTCAATTTGTTCCCATATGCCCAACATTAAGGCCTGTGCGTGATGCCTTAATGTGAGACCGTAAATTGTGTCCCCCAATGCACGGAAACGGCCATGTGCAAAAAGCCTAATACTAAGTCACCTCCAAGTACCTCCTGAAATAATGGGCAACATGGGGTTAATGTGAGTTACATAATACAGATGAGTCTCTTACTATTAGGGCTCATTCAGACGGCTGTAGTGTTTTACGGTCTGCAAAACACGGATACCGGCCATGTGTGTTCCGCATTTTTTAGACTGCTCACGGTCAGCACTACGATAGAAAATGCCTATTTTACGGACAAGAATAGGACATGCTCTATCTTTTTTGCAGGGCCGCGGAACGGAACAACAGATGCGGACATCACACGGTGTGCTCTCCACATCTGTGTTGTTGGTACATTATTACAATATTTGGGGGCCCCACTTTTTATTTTGCCCAGGGCCACATATTGTCTAAAACCGGCCCAGGATATATGTCACCCACCGAACTAACAGATGGAATAACTATATTTATTTTCCTGTCACGTATGCAGTGCAGGTGTACCTCAGACAAACAATGGGTATATCTCACCCACCGAACTAACAGATGCATTAACTATTATATTTTTGTGTCAGGGGTACAAAGACGGTGCATGGCACCCACAAAAAAATCACTATAGGTCACCCACAGACTTAACAGCCAGATTAATTATTACATTTCTGTGTCAGGGGTGCAAAGATGGTGCCTTGTACCCACAAAAGATCGCTATAGGTCAAACACAGAATTAACAGCCAGATAATTATTATATTTCTGTGTCAGGGGTGCAAAGCTGGTGTATTGCACCCACTAAAAAATCACTATAGGTCACCCACAGTATAAATAGCCAGGTGAGATTCCTAACACTTTCCCTCACTTCAGCTGCCTACTTCCTGTCCCTGCACTACTCAGAGCTGATGGGCTGGGTCACATGATGCACCGGCCAATCACAGCCATGCCATTACTAGGCATGGCTGTGATGGCTTCTAAGTGCCCACAGCTTAAAAGCTTATTGATTGGCTGCCCTGCAGCCTTTCAACAAGCTTTAATGCTTGAACACCGAACTCGACCGTAAACTTTTACGGTACTGACCCGAACTTTGGATCCAGAGATCTCCCCATTTATTGCTCTGCTAGATTTATAGCAGTCTCACGCTCAGGAGGAGTGTCTTTTCTGCTGCAGCTCAGGGGACGTGTCCATGCCCTCCCTATCACAGCTCAGGAGGCAGCTAAAGAATGAAAGCAGGACAAAGAAATAAGGAAAAACACAAACAGCAGGTGGCGCTATACAGATCGCTTTTATTGAATAACTCAGTTGCTATGCAAATTTTTTAATTACATGCAATTACAAAAATATTTAGATCCAGGTGCTGGTTCGAAAAAAACTATAGAATATTTTTCATGGGATTACTTGGTCATAGGTTAGGGCATGTATTCTAATCTAATACAGGGGGAAATTTATCAGAACTGGTGTAAAGGAGAAATGGCTTAGTTGCCCATAGCAACCAATCAGATTCCACCTTTCATTTTTCAGAGCTATTTTGGAAAATGAAAGGTGGAATCTTATTGTTTGCTAGAGTATGTGCAACTAAACCAATTTTCTTTACACCAGTGTTAATAGATCTCCCCCACAGTCCTTAACAGCATATCTAAGCACCTTTTAATCTGAAGGGTGCTTTTCCCTAAATTAGATTAGTATGATACCTGTGTAAAGAATATACTTTCCAGAATACAAGTTCTGTGCAGACACTGAACAAGCAGGAAGTGCTTCAGTAATGAAACGTACAAAATTGTGAATGTAGCTCTGATGTATAATACAGTTAGTAACTCAGGATAAGTACTTGGTAAGGGTACTTTCACACTAGCGGCACGGACCTCACCCGCCAGAACAGCCTGCTGGATCCGTCCTGTCGCTAGTGAACGCGTGCCACCGGACTACCACTCTGGCCCCATTGACATGCCGTACTTTTATTCCGGCGGCCTCTCAGCATGCGCTATCGTGCTGCGGCCGGAACTCCGTCCCGCCCCCATTATAGTCAATGGGGCCACACTGGTAGTCCGGGGGCACGCGTTCACTAGCGGAGGTCCGTGCAGCTAGTGTTAAACTAGCCTAAGTGACGAAACAGGGGGCTCATGGCAAAGATCATGCCCCATTTGATTTTGCCCGTCTGGACAGAAGGGTTCATGAGATGATCTACCCTTTAAATACCTTACTTTGACTTGTGCCAAATCCTCATTTTTACTAACTACCGTTCTTCAGGAGTGCAAAGTCTTTCACAGGTTCTTACCACCCAATAGCAAACAAGATGGACCAGGCAGGAATACGTCCTCTCTCTCCAAGAGCCCCATATTATCTACATCTTTTACCACTATGCTATGTAATGTCCATCTTTGTCAGCAGGCATCCATTTTTGGGGGGGACTGAGATATTGGTGACCAATCGTCAGGAAAGCTCAGCTTTCTTTCATTTATTAAACAGGAGTTGAGCCGCAGTACTCCAGTATGGACACCCCCTCACCCAACAATCTGATACTGATGACCTATCAAGATGATAATTGTCCTCAATTTCTAAGTCCAGTAAACCCCTTTATTGGATTCTTGCTGTTTTTGAAGCTAATAGTGATGCTTGTTAGGGCTCTTGGCCATGGTGATCGTATCTATTAGGAAAAAGTACTCTGCTTATATAATAAGAGGGTGTCGTAAAAACACTGTAATTGAAAGCACAGACTTTATAAAGACAGATTTTGAAATTGCTTTAGATTACAGTAAGCCATCGAGATCATCCTTGCATCAGTAGAAAAAGAATGGTCCATGCATTTCATACGCGACCCTGGCCTGCAGCTGCTAATAGCGTTAATGGCTTGTAAACTACCTAGGAGCATTCACAGGAGGGGAAAACTTTTTATAATAACATTATGCCTGAAGTTATAGAAGAGGATTATTGTGTTCTAATCAAAGCTATTAACCTTCGAACTTGTAGCTCACAAGCCAGTGGCAAAGTCATTAAGAAAACTCCTGGCTCCATAATGCAGTTTTTTATTCCTCTAATATGTTATAATGGAGTTTACTTAAGAATAAGCCTGAATTACTCCGCTACATCTACAAAGTTTTTATTAAAATTTCTTGTGCCATTCATTCCTTGCACGCACACGCCTTTGCAGATGTTCCAAAATGGAAATTTATATCAATAGTAATGACAGGTCTTGAAAACTGTATTTTCTCTTAAAGATGTTTCATCAGTCATCTGACTGGCTATCTCATTTAGAATGGCTTGTACAAGAAATCTCCAGCAATAAATACTGGTGACTTATGCTTCAGTTTCAGTTAGAATAATCTGTTTGTAATGAACATGAGGTCAAAGACTTCATGGAGGTAGGATGTTGATTGCAAGTTGTATGATTGAAATTATTATCCTCGAGCAGGGAGAGGTGTTAGATTTACAGGTGTGTGTGTAACCACTGAGTAAACCAACAAATTTGGCTTTGGGCTAATCTTAAGAGTGTTATCCTGGAAGTCCCCTGGTATCTACTTTTTAACCTATATACAGGAATCTGGACTTCTCTGCAGGGGAGCCACCAGGCTGCTACCTCTTGGTGTAGTCTCTGTGTGGTTAAGACCTGACCCATTGAGGTCAGAGACACCAGTGCGGGGCACCGAGGGGTCAGGCATATTCATAGTAGGGGACAGGCTGTGGTCAGTGCTGGTAGAGTACATGCAATACGTTAAATGGTCCGAGGTCAAGACAGGTAGCTTAGGGTCAATTCTAGAGATGAGCGAATTTTTCAAAATTTGATTCAGCTGGGTTGCTGAATTTTTTGAAAAAATTTGGTTCGATCCGAATTTATTTGTGGTGAATCGCGATGAAAGAAACGACTATTTCCTGGCTGCAGAGAGCCTTTATAGTGGTGTAGAACACGGTGCCTTGCAGTAACAGGCATAGGGAGTCTGCTGTGGTAGTGAAGCAATACTGTGAGTCCGTATGACATGCAGATGACAGGAGTCGCTCTTAGAATCACTGCGCACTTCACTTACTTGGGCAGTCACGGGGCAAAAACTGACCAAGTAACTCAAGTGTGAACTCAGCCTCACAGGTTGATGTTAGCGCCAAGAAGAAGCGCACTCCTTTTACACCATCGTCAGCTGATTCCACCTAGATGTCTACAGAACCTGTTCTATTAAACGCTTATACAAGTAAAGCCCCCCTGACAGAGTGGAGAGGGTGTCAGCAGTAAGTTTGTGTTGACGTCACTGATTATTTTGCCCTTCCTCTGATCCGTCAGAACAATAACACCCAAAAAACGGATCCTGTCTGTTGAGCATCCACCTTTACTTGGTCAGTAATCCATCAGTATTGCTAATGCCAAAAAAAAATAGGAGTGGATCCAAAACAGAGATGACACGTGAATGGAATATGTGCATGTCTTCTGTGTTTTGTACCCACTTTTGTCTAACAAATCACAAGCCAATTATGATGGGACCATACAGGCCTTACAGCTGCTACACAGACAGGATCCGTTGTGCGTCTCATTTTTTCTTCCTTCTGACAGATCAGAAGAAGGGTCAAATAAATGATAATGTCAGCCAGGCGGAAAGGCAAAATAGTGGCCCAGTCATGAAGTGTCTAAAATACTCTCTTTCGCAGAGAGAAATCATGATGTGGGGAATAGTGATGAGTATTCGGCACAAACACATTGCTATATTCGTGTGCTCGGCCGAGCACCCGAGTATGATGGAAGTCAATGGGATACAACCAGGCACCCCTTGCTCGGAAGAGAAAACGGTGTCTGATTCATAAAAAAAAAAGTTAGAAATTGATGGAAACCCCATAAAAATGGTTTGGAAACAGCATTAAGAGAATAGCTGGATGCGTCTTAGACTCCTATTATATATGACATACAATAGACAACCACACAAAGGCTATATGCTAAAAGCCAGGTATGTGCAAGTGATCAATCTATCCATGAAACAGCCATGAAACAGCTAACAGTTTGTTTCATGGTAAACCTCAAACTTATTTTGTATCTCTTGGATGGCTTGGGTGGACCTGCTCACCTAGATCAATATCATTAGGGCGACAACATGTCCTAACATAATATTCAATAACCTTTCTATACAGTTTTGTCATGTAAAAAATAATTTGCATAAACATGGGCATATGGGAAAGACATGCAAATGAGCAGAATCTGCCTTATTTTTCAGCTGTCATAAGACTATGAAAACCAATAGATGGCGCTATTGAGTTATGAACAGCGCCCTCTATTGGATTCACAGTCTTATGACAAGTCTAATATTCTTGTCAGAAGACTATGAAACCAATAGAGGCCGCTGTTCATAACTCAATAGCTATCTATTGGTTTCATAGTCTTCTGACAAGAATATTAGACTGAGTCTTATGACAAGTTTATTAGTGTAACCTTTTGCATGAAAAATTAGCGATTAGAATATTCGCGATTTACACTAGGATGATATCTGACACTGAAAAAGCTTGGTAATAACTCAGTGATAAAATTGTGAGTGAATAGTCTTGTCATAACACTATGCAACTAATAGAGGGCGCTGTAATCATGACTCATGAACAGCGCCCTCTATTAGTTGCATAGTTTTATGACAAGATTATTCTCTGTTGTGAGTAAATAGTCTTGTCATAACACTATGCAACTAATAGAGGGCGCTGTTCATGAGGGATTCTGCTCATTTGCATGCCTTTCCCATATGCCCATGTTTATGCAAATTAGTTTTTACACGACAAAACTGTATAGAAAGGTTATTGAATATTATGTTAGGACAATCGGACAACTTTTTGTCGCCCTAATGATATTGATCTAGGTGTGCAGGTCCACCCAAGCCATCCAACAGATGCAGAATAACTTTGAGGTTTACTGGTTCTCAGTCAGATGAGAGCCGGTTTGGAATATCTCATAGTGCACAAGGCTGCCATTGTAAGGTATGTTGGCTGTTATCTGTCTCATGGATAGATTGATGGCTTGTACATACCTGGCTTTTGGCATATAGCCTTTGTGTGGTTGTCTAGGATTCTAAGATGCATCCAGCTATCCTCTTAATGCTGTTTCTAAACCATTTTGATGGGATTTCCATCAATTTCTAACCTTTTTTATGAATCAGACACCCTCTTCTCTTCCGATCAGAGGGTGCTTGGGTGTCACGGTCTTTGGTTGGCACTGTGATACTGTTTCCACACTTATGGTTGCCTGTGGCAATGTGTTGCTGTGAGAGCATGGGGTGGCAGTGTCTTGGCCTTCTGGGTGATATGGTTGCCACGCATACTGTTGCTGGTGGTAATGTGTGGTTTGGTATGCTTGTGTGTGCACTTCCCCTTTAAGTGGCTTCCTTCCTCTGTCTGGGGTTGGAAAGGGTTAACTACCTTCTTAGTGTTTTGTGAACACTGGGTTTATGTGTGTGTGTGGGTGTGGCTGCTTGGGCTATTTAGCCTCTGCTGGATGCCTGAAGCTCGGTGTTCCTCCAGCCTTAGTGTATGCTGGTGGTTCACTGTTCCTGGATTTTACCATCGTTGCTGCAGCAGGTAAGTGTTTGATGTTCTGTTGTTACACCGTGTTCTTACCTGCTGTGCAGTTGCTGCATTGTCTTTCTCCCTGTCAGCTACTGGGCCGCTGGAGACGCCTTTCATCCGTGGTGATGGATGAAAAGGAGGTCTCTGCCCTGTCACGATGTTGAGGGCGATGCAGGGATTCCTAGACCTCTAGGTTCGTGGTTATGAGCCCCCTTACCATTGAAGGCGGCTCATACAGCCAGGAGACTAGGGCTATTTTAGGGAAGCTTTAGGAGGTGACCATCTCCCTTTTCCCTGCCAACGGCCTAGTACCTGGTGACATTGTACGGTGGGGAGTTTCCCCCACTCCCCACCGTGACACTGGGGTTCTCCCATTGACTTCCATTGTATTAAATTGTATTCGAGCACCCGAATTATTCGGCCGAGCAATCCGATCTGCTGAGCATGCTCGCTCATCACTAGTGGGGAACAGAGAGTTACTGGCCGTTAAGTTGGCTTTTGAGGAATGGCGTCATTGGTTGGAAGGCGATCCTATCATGATGTTCACAGATCACTAAAACCTGGCTTACCTGGAGTCGGCTAAACGACTGAACCCGAGGCAGGCCAGATGGTCTTTGTTTTTCACCAGATTTAATTTCACTATCACCTACTGTATCATCCTGGGGTTAAGAACATCAAGGCAAATGTCTTGTCATGTAGTTCTCCTGGAGGTGGTGATTTAAAAAAATCTGAGTCCGATACTGTTGGAAGGGTTGGTGATATCCGCTCTTTAACCTGACCTAGAGGTGAAGGGGTTAGAGGCCCAGGGAGATGCACCAGATTCTTGTCCCACTGGAAAACTGTTTGTGCCATCGGAACTGCGTCACAAGGTGTTTGAGGAACATCACTGTAGCAAATCCACTGCTGATCTCATCTCTCGTACATTCTGGTGGCCAGGGTTGCGTAAGTGTGTTGAGGAATATGTGTCAGCCTTTAGTACCTGTGCACGCTCTAAGGTGACACATACTCGACCTTCCAGGTCTCTACTTCCGTTGCCCATCCCGTCCAGACCATGGACTTAGACATGGATTTTATCACTTATCTACCTAATACTTCAGGAAAGACAGTTATTCTGGTGGTAGTTAATCGCTTTAGTAAAATGGTGCACTTTATAGCGTTGCTGGGCCTACTTAATGCTAGTACACTTTCACAAGTGTTTGTTGACCACATTGTGAAACGCCATGGCATTCCCTCTGACGTGGTCTCGGATAGTGGAACTCAGTATGTTTCCAGATTCTGGAAAGCGTTTTTTACTCAGCTGGGGGTACAACTGTCCTTTTCTTTGGCGAACGGACAGACGGAGCACCTAATCAGAGTCTGGAGACTTACTTGAAATATTTTGTCTCTGAGAACCAGGAGGAGCTGTATTTTTTTTTGTCTTTGGCAGAGTTTGCCATAAATAACCGTAGACAGGAATCCACTTGGAAGTCGCCGTTTTTTGGGGCATATGGGTTTCACCCGCAGTTTGGCACATTTTCCGGTTCAGATACTTCTGGTATCCCTGGGGAGGAACGTTTTTCCTCATCATTGTCATCTATAAGGCGGAAAATTCAAGATAACTTGATGAATATGTGCAACAAGTATAAACGTGTGGCTGACAAGAAACGTATGAAAGGTCAGGACCTAAGAGTGGGTAATTTTGTGTGGCTGTCCACAAGTTGAAGGTACCTTCTTGAAAGTTGGGTCCAAGATTTATTGGTCCATGTAAGATCACTGCCATTATTAATCCTGTAGCTTTTTGTCTTGAACTCCCTCAGGCCCTGAAAATTCATAATGTGCGTCATAAATCTTTGTTGAAGAGCTATGTTGAACCTTTGAGCCGTCTTCCTTGCCACCCATTCCTGTAATGGTGGACGGTAGTGTGGACGGTAGTTTGGAATTTCAGATCGCCAAAATAATTCACTATCGAGTTCTCCGTAGATCTCTTCAGTATCTTGTTCATTGGAAGGGTTATGGACCAGAGAAGAGGATGTGGATACCGGCATCTGACGTGAATGCCAGTCATTTGGTGAAAGCTTTTCACGGGTCTCATCTGGATAAGGTCGGTCCTGGGTGTCCAGAGGTCACCCGTAGAAGGGGGAATACTGTCATGGACGTTCCTGCGACAGGTGGAAGGAGATTGGAGAGACTGGCAACACGTGGGTTTGATCGGACATGTTTTCCGTTTGGATCAAATTACGTCTGTGTTGTTTCTGGCGCTTGCCACATCTTCTTTCCCCAAATGTGGCTATTAGGGTAATTTAACCTTCTCTATTTATAGTTGTTGCTCCCACAATGCTGTGTGGTTTATAGCTTCTGTTTGGACCTTTGGATAGTTAGTGGGAGAGTCAGTGTAGGTTATATCCTGATATAGTGTAGCTGATGTTAGGTAGTGTGATAGGTTCTGCTGTCCATACATACATGCTACAGACATAGTGCTGTGATGTCACAACAATACATAGTGCACCAATCAGTAATATGTAGTCAGACCTGCTAAAATATGAAGTTTCATGTATTGGTCCAAAATATTCGCATCATTAGTGCAAACGTGAATATGTTGGAGCACTCTATCTGCATATAAAGCCATTTTTAATGTTCTGCCATACCAACCATTTTCTCCAGTCTCAGGAAACATCTAGCAGCTTGGAAAATGTAGCAAAAGAGACCCACGCATTACGCGAATATTACATTGCCGATTTTCACAATCAAGAAAATAATCGGGAATTCTTGAATTTGCGAATATATGACAAATATTCGACAAAATATTTGTGAAATATCGCAAATTTGAATATTGCACCTGCCACTCATCACTACTGTGTTCCTGGTGCTTCCATTGCTCCTTTGAAGTTAAGTCTTTCCTTTCCCTTTTGTATTTTGTTTGGGTTCTGTGTGTTGCTTTTCCCTATTGTTTGTATTAGGCATGAAGGAGACTCCTGTTCGTCCTTCCTTTTGGAGGAACAGGTAGTCTCGTCCCTGCCATTTGTACCAGTGTCCTATAGGGGTTAATAGGACTCGTGGTATTCCTGCGTATGAAGTAACCTACCTTTGGGGTCTGTTCATACTGGTAGTCAGTCAGGATTTTGGTTAGGGTTTTCACTAGGAGGTGTCTATTTTCCTTCTCTAGTTCTCAGGCCTAATTCCCTGTTCCCCCCTTCCCTCCTATGTTCGGGGTGGTGTTTCCCTCCCACACCGAAGCATGACACCACTCTTTGGCCTCCTCATGCTGCTGCTGCTGCTGCCACCTCCACACTATGTCATTGTGCCACTCGTTGGTCTCCTCATGCTGCTGCCAAATCACCACTCTGTGGTCTCCATGCTGCTGCCACATCACCACCCTGTGGTCTCCTCATGCTGCTGCCACATCACCACTCTGTGGTCTCCTCATGCTGCTGCTACCTTAACACTATGTCACTGGGCCATTGTGTGGTCTCCTCATGCTGCTGCCACCTCACCACTATGTCTCTGGGCCACTCTGTGGTCTCCTCATGCTGCTTCTTCCTCACCACTATGTCACTGGGCCACTATGTGGTCTCCTCATGTTGCTGCCACCTCACCACTATGTAATTGGGCCACTCTTTGGACTTATCATGCTGTTCCCACCCTCCCCACTCTGTGACTGGGCCACTAGTGTCCCTGTTTGGCCTTGTTGACATCATCATTTATTTGAACCTTCTTCTGATCTGTCAGAAGAAAGGAAGAATGAGATGCAAAATGGATCTTGCCTATGTAGCAGCTGTAAGGCCTGTATGGTCCCATCAGAATTGGCTTATGATTTGGTAGCCAAAAGCAGGAGTCGGTACAAAACATAGAAAACTTGCAAATATTCCATTCATGTGTCATCTCTGTTTTGGATCCACTCCTATTTTTTTGGGCTTTAGAAATACTGATGGATTACTGACAAAATGCTGACCGAGTGAAGGTGGATGCGCAACAGGACCCATTTTTGGGGGGTTATAGTTCCGACGGATAAGAGGAAGGGCAAAATAATCAGTGATGTCAATACAAACTTACTGATGACACCATTTATACTCTGTCAGACGGGCTCTACTTGTATAAGTGTTTAATAGAACAGGTTCTGTAGACATCTATGTGGAATCAGCTGACGACGGTGTAAAAGGAGTGCGCTCTTTCACACTATAGTGGGATCTTGGGCCTCTGCACGGTTCTTTATACCTGGCGCTAACATCGACCTGTAAGGCTGAGTTCACACTTAGAGTTAGTTGGTCAGTTTTGGCCCCATAACTTCCCAAATAAGTGAAGTGTGCAGTGATTCTCAGAGCAACGCCTGTCATGTGAGTGTCATACTGACTGACAGTATTGTTTCACTACCACAGCAGACTCCCTATGCGTGTTACTGCAAGGCACAGTGTTCTACACCACTATACAGGCTCTCTCCAGCCAGGAAATAGCTGTTTTTTAATGTGATTCACCATGAAAACCGTAAATTTGGATCGAATCTAATCTTTTAAGAAAATTCAGCGAACTGGCCAAATTGAATTTTTGAGAAATTCGCTCATCTCTAGCTATAATTTATGTGGAAAGCAGTCAGCAAGTGTTCAGTTTTCCCGCAGTGCCACTAAACGAAAAAAAAAACATTGCATTCAGTTGAATTTAGATGAAAAGAATTGTGAAATCTGAATAAGGGTAGCTATCCCTGAAACTTGTTAAAGGAGTTATACTGTGAAAAAAATATTCAATATTTTTTTTGCCAGCATCTGGATCTGAATACTTTTGTAATTCCATGTAATTAAAAATGTGTTTAGCCACTGAAAATATATCTATGTAGAAACACCTGTTCTTATTTCTCTGTCCACCCCACTGAGGTGGTCGTACGTGATCAGTTTTAATCTTCAACAGTCACCAGACATAACTACTGTCAGAAGCTGTGGCAGTTACAAGAAAAGAGTGACAGCAGAAAGGACACATTCCCCGAGCTATGATAGGGAGAGAGGTGTACCTGAGCTGCCAGCCTGAAATAAATGTAGCAGAACAATTGTAGCCATGAATTGGGAGATCTTTAGGTCCATGTGAGGTACATGGCTTGTTCTAGCTTTCCTCTTGAAAATCTCTGGCTCCATTCCTGTCATTGCTATAGTTCCTTCAGAACATTTTTTCCATTCACATGACATATCAGAAGAGCCATAGGAGATGTAGCTCCTAATTATAAGTCCTGTCCCGCTCCTTGGATTTGTCAGCTTGTGCCTGTGGTTCTTCTCCTGGTTTTGACCTCCAGCCCATCCTTTGACTATATCTCCATCTTGTTTTGTTGTTTAGCACATCCACAGGACATCTTACCTGTCTGGTTCCATTCCTGACTACTTTATATGTTTCTTCAGCATGCTGCCACAATTTGTTGATTATTCCAGCAACTACAAGTTGGGACTCTAATTGGGAAAATACATACCTTTTTGCAAGGCTTAAAGCGGTTGTCCCCCAATTGGCTAAAATAAATTAAATATGTTCTACTGACCTCTTTTCTCCAGTTCTGTTCTTTGTGCAACCTGTCCAGTCCGGGGATATGCAGGAGTACATCACGTAACCACTGCAGCCAGTCACTGATCTTAGTGGTAGACTATATACAGTACCAGCATGTCACCGCTGCAGTTTGTAAACAAGCAGCAGGAGGACTGGACCAGCAGCACAGAGAACTGTTTTGGATAAAGGAGTGATATAACATAATTATTTTACCCAACTGGGGGGCTAGTCCATGATTTTTAATTTTCTCAGACAATCCTTCTAAGGGCTTGGACTCTTTATCCTAGTCTAGCAAGCATCTATCTGATTGTGGCTTGGAGGATCTAATTCTACTGCACTCTGGAAAAGGCACCCGAACAGAACAGCTGTGTACAATGGGCAGTGGCCTTGAATGGTATTACAAAGTGTGCCGAGTGCGCAGAAATATCCCGATCAGCAGTTCCATGTCGGCTCCAAGGCCAGAAGCTAGCACAATGGACACAAATGTGTAGTTCCAGCTCCTACTTCCGGTGCCAGAGCAACTCAGGAACAGCTGATTGGCAGCGGTTTAGAATGTCAGACCTACAAAGATCAGATGTCATGTGCATGTTGGTGACTTTGTCTCCGTACTGGATTCTACCATGTGTCCAACCCCTCATCTTTATTATGGCTCTGATTATGTCATGTATCCTACAAACTTTTAGTGGGAATCGTCTGTAAAACATTTGTGTCTTACTGGAGGCCTCACTAAATAAATATTATGCAGACTGTCCAGATATGTGCCGGAGGAGGGAGGACAGCATGGACATCATCAATTTTTGCTCATCGACATAAAAGGATGGTTAGGGCTGGTAGTTCCTCATGCCACTACATGGGCCAATCAGCCATAGGGAATTATGAAAAGAACAGTAGTGGGGGTGATAGTTGTGGTTGGTATGTTTACTGGAAGAGTCAGGAGTCAGGCCAGATCCTGGGGCCTTGAGTGATGATCTCCTGGTCAGGGAAATGTGTTTAGGCCATCCCTTGAGATATCACTGGATTGTAAAAAAAAATAGTTGACCTTCACCTAGATCATCTGGCTGCTGTATGAAGGACCGTTGTGTGTTATTATTGAATTCATTGTATAGCTTTCATCTCGTAAGCTCCCTCTAGTGGTGGCTAAAGACAGCCAAACTGAGATGAGTTGAAGATACAGGCACGAACACTCATGCAGGTGAGCTGCTGTACCTATCTAAACAATGAAAGGAGCCCGGCTATCATAGGACCAATACCACCCCAATGGGTGAAGGTAGATTACTGTATATACCCCTAAGTGTAGAATGAATCGGCTACTATATGGGTGGTGGTTCCTAAACTGCAGCTCTTACAACAGCCAGGAAGGCACATGTTGGAGATTACTATGTTAGGATATGGCTAATTTATATTATTGTATTATTTTCATATGTACATCTGCAACTTCTTGTTCCTATTCCAGCTATGAAATGCATATAATTCGAAACCAGCCATTGTCTTCTCTCTTGCACTGGGTAGAGTTAAATTATTTGTACATTTATTAAGTATCAAAAACTTACATTCAGCAGGGACAATTATTAAGCCATTCCAAATGACTCGAGAATTTTTCTTCAGGGATTATTGTTTACTCTCACAGATCTGGAAGCTCACATGCCATGTTTTGGAGCACCACTGAAGTATAATGAATGGGTAGAGTTAGATAGTCTTCTACTTCATGTCCTAGATTAAATTCATTCAGCAAACCTTTCCGAAGAACCCAAATGTATTTAGTAATACAAGATTCCTATGTTTAAAGCGTGAAACAATGGAATGGAGGCACGGCATACATTGCCCATTTTCTACATCCCTGAAATTGCCCGAGCGTGAATGCTGCAAATTTGAATCCTTTTGTAAAGAAAATGGAAATCATACCAGACAAATTGCAGAGAAGAGTCACAGAATGGTAATACAATTACTAGGAGAAGATTATATTTTTCTCATCGTTATTTTTAGAGAAAAGAATATTACATTTGTAACGTTGGATAAGTTAATCAATGAGTAGGGAGGGATGATGGATTTTTGAAAATGAACTGGGTATTCTGCCTGTGAGAAATGTATTATTTCTTCTGTATCCCATCTACATAAGCAAAATATAATGTAGTGTGTATAGTATTATGAAGAGGGAAAATCTGTGTGACGGTCTGTCCAACTCTCACCGTCACGGGTTCCCCTTCTTCAGCCGGACCGCACTTAAGCCATACAGGCAGACTAGTATAACCCCACACACACATGAGCTTAGGCTTAATGTTGGGTAAACCAAGTCTAACTCTATTGGCACACACACATACAATTATATAGTGTACAGAACACCTCCCCCACAGCCTGGGAGATGATTGAGTTACAAACTAAGCCAACCCCAACTTTCCCAGGACAGAAAAATACAGTGTTGTAAAATACTCCTGTGATGTGATTTTCTTGAACAGATGCAGGGTTTGTGGCATTCCAGGGGGTCCCCTCCACTCGGGGACCGAAGAAACTGCTGAAATGAAGGAAATAAATGAACGAAAAGGGGGCGAACGGGTCCATAGTGAAAGGGCTCTCCTTCCCAATCAGCAAGTCAGAAGATTCTGGAAAACAAACTGCAGATGACCAAATTCTCAACCACATTCAGTTTTTGAAATGGCCAAGTCCTTGACACTATTAACTCCTTAAGGACACAGCCTTATTTGACCTTAAGGTCCAGGCCATTTTTTGCTAATCTGACCAGTGTCACTTTAAGTGGTGATAACTTATAAAAGCTTTTACTTATCCAGGCCATTCTGAGATTGTTTTTTCGTCACATGTTGTACTTCATGACAGTGGTAAAATGAAGTAAAAAAAAATTCATTTTTATTTATAAAAAAATACCAAATTTACCCCAAATTTGGAAAAAAATTGCAAATTTCCAAGTTTCAATTTCTCTACTTCTATAATACATAGTAATACCTCCAAAAATAGTTATTACTTTATATTCCCCATATGTCTACTTCATGTTTGGATCATTTTGGGAATGACATTTTAGTTTTTGGGGATTTTTCTGAAATTTTCAAAAAACTAATTTTTAGGGACCAGTTCAGGTCTGAAGTCACTTTGTGAGGCTTACATAATAGAAACCACCCACAAAGGACCCCATTCTAGAAACTACACTCCTCAAGGTATTCAAAACTGATTTTACAAACGTCATTAACCCTTTAGGTGTTGCACAAGAGTTTTTGGCAAATGGGGATGAAATTTGAGAATTAACATTTTTTGGCAAATTTTCAATTTTAATAAATTTTTTCCAGTAACAAATCAAGGGTTAACAGCCAGAGCTGCTCGTACTAGGATGGGCCACAGGGTCCCTAGCACGGCGGTCCCCTTGCTCCACCTGGCGGCGTCTCCGCCGCCTTGGGGGCTCATCATCGCTAGATGATGAGGAGGACGCGGATGACAACAGGAAAGTGGGGTCATCCTCGTCCTCACTAGGACTCTCGGCCCAGAATATCCGGCGGGCCATAGGGAAGTGTGTGTGTGCGTGCGTGTAAATCTTTATTTGGTGTGCGTGTGTGTGGGGGCACGGGTGTTCGCGAACTCACCCTAAATCTAACAGACCAAATATTTTTTTTTATTTAAAAAAATATAAATAACATTTTTTAAATCACTGATCAACCGTCCGAAGTTGATCAGCAGTGGAGTGTGCGATGCGCTAAGAGTGTGGGCCACAGTCAGATTACGCGCAAAAAAAATAAAAATGCCTGCGCCCCCAAAAAGTTGTGGGGGGAGGGGGGAAGCTGCAGCACCCCTGGGGGGTCTAGGATCACACAGCTGTGCTGTGGACTCCAGACACCCGATTTAGGGTGATGCAATCACAAACAGTTTATTTTTTTTACTTCCACTAACTTTCACTTTATGTCCCTGCCTAACCCAACCTTTCCCTAGCCTTTCCCTAAGTACCTGATACCCAACACAGTTGGGGGGTGCTGGGGCACAGATGGGGTGCTGGGCACAGATGGGGTGATGCCTGGACAGATGGGGGTGCTGAAATCCAACAACGTGCAGTGCTCCTCTCTCCTCGGGATCCCGGACTGAAAAGGAGGAGAAGGGGAGTGCTGCGATAATTTTAACCTCCCGCCCCTGCAGCGAACCAATCAGAGGCGATCCTGAGAGTTGATGTCATCATCACCTCTCAGGATTGCAGGATGGTGATTGGTGGTGTATTATCACACCACCGATCACCATCCTGTTCCGGGTTATCGGGTCCTCAGAGACCCGAATAACCCGGAGATGCAGCGAACCGTAAGTCTGAAATTGACCTGCGGTTTGCTGCGATCGCCTACAAGGGGGGGGGGGGTCACATTGGCCCCAGGTGCCTGCTCAATGATTTCAGCCGGCACCAGCGGTGATCGGAAAAACACAGGGCGTACAGGTACGCCCTGTGTCATTAAGTACCAGGACATCAGGCCATACCCGTACGCCCTGTGTCCATAACAGGTTAAGTCAATGATATAACTTTAATGTTGGAATGGTTAAATCAGTGACCTTGTTGAGATTCTGGGATAGTCAACTACTTGACTCTACTTAGATGTTGGGCCAAGTTCTTGACCCTACTAAGATTTTAGGACGGTCAAATGCTTAACTCTGTTAAGATGCTTGGGATGGCCAAATACTATAGAGATGTTGGACTGGTCAAGTCCTTGACATTATTGAGATGGGGTGGTAAATCCTTTGGCTCTTTTAAATGTTTCAGATGTTCAAGTCATTGACTCAAGTCCCGGACGTTGTGGTCAAGATCTGGAAGCTCAGATGCTACATTGTGAAGCACAACTGAAATATAATAAATGAGTAGTGGTCTTCCACTTTATGTCCTAGATTACATTAATTTCAGCAAACCTATCCAAAAAAAAAAAAAATTCATAGTGGAACAAGTCTATGTTTAAAGATTCTATTTAAATGTTTGATTGTTTAGTTGATGATATGGGCAAGTACTTGAACTTATGTTAAAATGTCCAAGACCTTGGCCCCATTGAGATGTTGCGATGTCAAGGCCTTGACTCTATCGTCATGTTGGAATGACTATGATGAGTTGATGAGTTTCCTAATGAGATTTATGGTGAAAGCAATAACATGTTGCAGTGTTGGAATTGCCAAATCCTTGACCCTATTGAGTTGTTGGGTTGACCTGTATCTCTCAGAACCTAAAGACCTGCAGAGGATGAAGATGTGATTGCAGGTCCTGAAATACACCACACAATGCAATAGCAATCAAATGCAGCAAACGGAAACAGAAAGCTCATGTACAGTATTTCTTGCAACAAAATAAAAGGTCAGCAATAAGAAAACTAGACGTTTCGAACTTTGAAGCAACAGTCTAAAATGAAGCTACACTTCAGAACGGGAGCCCCTTTTCCATACCTTACAGTACAAAGGAATTGGTCAGGAATACTGTTGGGCGAGCATGCTCGGCCGAACACCATTTTGACCCGGCCGAACACCACGTGTGCTTAAGCGTAATGCTCAAGTCTCCTCCCCGCACTTTTGTTGGCTGCTACGGAGCCAATAAACGTGCAGGGAAGTACTGGCAATCACTGTAATGCCATAGCCATGTTGGTTACTGGCATTACAGTGATTGGCTGGCCGGAACCCATCATCGGGTGCTATATAGCACCCGATGACATGAGGTTCGGCTCAGTCTTAGGGTCCGAGAGAGCTGCAGCAGAAGGGACAGACAGTGTAGGGAAAGGAATATTATTATTTTTTTTAGGCAGGGTTTAGTCTTGAAAGGTGTTAGAGACCCAAAAGTCCTTTTAAAGACTATTGTTTTATCTTGCTGCAATATATATTATTAGGGCAACCTGCGCTGAATTGCGTGAAATTGTTTGGCCGCTGCTGACAGTGACACAACCTCTGCTACATCTGTTGTGTTACGTTTGAGCATCCTAAATATCTGTGACATTCAGTGTAATTTTTTCGCCGCTGGTGACAGCGACATTACCTGCGCTACCTCTCCTGAGTAACATTTGCACATCCTAAATATCTGTAACATTCAGTTAAATTTTTTCGCTGCTGGTGACAGCGACATTACCTGCGCTACATCGCTTGTATAACGTTTGCGCATCCTAAATATCTGTGACATTCAGTTAAAAAAAAATTCTGATGGTGACAGTGACAATACCTGCGCTACATCTCCTGTGTAACGCTTGCGCATCCTAAATATCTGTGACAATCAGTGTAATTTTTTCACCGCTGGTGGCAGCGACATTACCTGCGCTACAACTCCTGTGTAACGTTTGCGCATCCTAAATATCTGTGACATTCTGTTTAATTTATTCGCTGATGATGACAGCGACATTACCTGCGCTACATCTCCTGTGCAACATTTGGCATCCTAAATATCTGTGACATTAAGTGTAATTTATTTGCGCATACACTTACAAAACCTGCGCTACTGTATGTGTGACATACAGGAAGTGGCCGTGCTGCTGATGGCACACACAAAGGCCGTGTCCCCGGGCGCGGTGAAAAACTGTGCCTGCTGCCAGAGCACAAGAAACACACTCATCCACGATACCTAGCTTCATGTCACAGTTTGCAGGGCAGCGCAGGACACCACTTTCGAAGTAACAAAAGTGCGACCAGGTGGTTGGTTGGATTGCAGCAGATAATGCTTCCAGACGGTTAAGCACCACCCTGTTTTCCACAAAGTCCAGTCTCAGTAGCCAAGAGTCTGCTCAACCCAATCCTCACCCTGATCCTCCTTCCTCCCACCATGGAGAGTCTTGGCAAACAAGTGATCCCACACTCGGATATTCGGAGGAGCTCTTTTCCTCTGCATTCCTTGATTTGGCCCTCTCGACAAGCCCGCTTGAAGAGGGACATAAGGAGATCTTGTGCCCTGATTCCCAAACTCTTGAGCATCCACAGTCAAAAGAAGATGACGGTGTGGAAAGGCAATTATTGTTTCACAAGGTGAATGATGATGATGAGACACAGTCAGTGGCGGATTATAATTGGGGCATTTGAGTTGGTTGCCCCGGACCCGGCATCGCTGGGGGGCCCAACGCCAACCTAAAAGCCCACAAACTATGGCGGCGCACGGGAACGCATAGTGCCCTACCCTGCCGCCGTCCACCGATTACTGCCATAGGCTTCAGGCCTAGTAGCCCTGAAGCCTATGCAGTAGTAAAATCCCGGCGCAGGCTGGCATGATGATGTTATCACGCCGCGCCTCTGCCTGGACGCAGCACACTGACGATGTGCGCAGCGCGCCTGCAATATCAACGAGTGAGCGCCGACTGGGACACAGATATGTAAGTATTAGCTTTTATTTATTTATTTTTTTGTGTGCCAACTGCCAACTTCGGGGGACATTACTGAAGGGACAGTGGGGGGCAAACTACTAGTGTGGGGAAAATTAGTACTCTGGGGGCAGTGTGGGGGACATTTAATACTGTGGGGGCAAATTACTACCATGGCGGAATCAATACTGTGTGGGCAGTGTGGAGAAATTATTACTGTGGGGGCAGTGTGGAGAAATGAATACTGTGGGCCGGGGGCAGTGTGGAGAGATTAATACTGTGGGGGGCAAATTACTTAATGAATGGCAGTGTCGGGGCAAATGATCTAATGGGGAGCAGTGTGGGGGGTTATTATTCGATGGGGGCAGTGTGGGGGGCAAATTACTTAATGAAGGGCAGTGTGGGGGCAAATTACTTAATGAAGGGCAGTGTGGGGGCAAATTAATATATGAATGTCAGTGTGGGGGCAAATTATTTAATGAAGGGCAGTGTGGGGCAAATTACTATATGGATAGCAGTGTCAGGGCAAACTATCTAATGTTGGGCAGTGTATAGGGTTATTACTTGATGGGGGCAGTGTGGGGGGCAAATTACTTTGTGGGGGGAATTACTACATGGGAGGCAGTGTGGGGGAATGTACTATATGGGGCAGTGAGGGGGAAATTACCATATGGGGCAGTAGGGGAGGGAAATTACTATATGGAGGCAGTGTGAGGAAAAATTACCATAACGGGCATTGTGGGGGAAATTACCATATGGGGCAGTGTGGGGGGAAATTACTATATGGAGCAGAGTGGGGGAAATTACTATATGGAGGCAGTGTGGGGAAAATTACCATAACGGGCAGTGTGGGGGAAATTACCATATGGGGCAGTGTGTGGGAAATTACTATATGGGCCAGTGTGGGGGAAATTACTATATGGGCCAGTGTGGGGGAAATTACTATATGGGCCAGTGTGGGGGAAATTACTATATGGGCCAGTGTGGGGGAGATTACTATATGGGGCCAGTGTGGGGGAAATTACTATATGGGGCCAGTGTGGGGGAAATTACTACATGGGAGCAGTGTGGGGGAAATTACTATATGGGGCCAGTGTGGGGGAAATTACTATATGGAGGCAGTGTGGGGGAAATTACTATATGGAGGCAGTGTGGGGGAAATTACTATATGGAGGCAGTGTGGGGGAAATTACTATATGGAGGCAGTGTGGGGAAATTACTATATGGAGGCAGTGTGGGGAAATTACTATATGGAGGCAGTGTGGGGGGAATTACTATATGGAGGCAGTGTGTGGGAAATTACTATATGGCAGCAGTGTGGGGTAATTACTATATGGAAGCAGTGTGGGGGAAATTACTATATGGAGGCAGTGTGGGGGAAATTACTATATGGGGCAGTGTGGGGGAAATTACTATATGGAGGCAGTGTGGGGGAAATTACTATATGGAGGCAGTGTGGGGGAAATTACTATATGGAGGCAGTGTGGGGGAAATTACTATATGGAGGCAGTGTGGGGGAAATTACTATATGGGGCAGTGTGGGGGAAATTACTATATGGGGCAGTGTGGGGGAAATTACTATATGGAGGCAGTGTGGGGGAAATTACTATATGGGGCAGTGTGGGGGAAATTACTATATGGGGCAGTGTGGGGGAAATTACTGTATGGGGCAGTGTGGGGGAAATTACTATATGGAGGCAGTGTGGGGGAAATTACTATATGGGGAAGTGTAGGGGAAATTACTATATGGGGCAGTGTGGGGGAAATTACTATATGGGGCAGTGTGAGGGAAATTACTATATGGGGCAGTGTGGGGGAAATTACTGTATGGGCGTAGTGTGGGGGTGTTTCTATTAGGGGAGATTATTTTTGGGGACACTATACAGGCATTATTACCTGGAGCACAATACACTACGTGCAGAATTATTAGGCAAATGAGTATTTTGACCACATCATCCTCTTTATGCATGTTGTCTTACTCCAAGCTGTATAGGCTCGAAAGCCTACTACCAATTAAGCATATTAGGTGATGTGCATCTCTGTAATGAGAAGGGCTGTGGTCTAATGACATCAACACCCTATATCAGGTGTGCATAATTATTAGGCAACTTCCTTTCCTTTGGCAAAATGGGTCAAAAGAAGGACTTGACAGGCTCAGAAAAGTCAAAAATAGGGAGATATCTTGCAGAGGGATGCAGCACTCTTAAAATTGCAAAGCTTCTGAAGCGTGATCATCGAACAATCAAGCGTTTCATTCAAAATAGTCAACAGGGTCGCAAGAAGTGTGTGGAAAAACCAAGGCGCAAAATAACTGCCCATGAACTGAGAAAAGTCAAGCGTGCAGCTGCCAAGATGCCACTTGCCACCAGTTTGGCCATATTTCAGAGCTTCAACATCACTGGAGTGCCCAAAAGCACAAGGTGTGCAATACTCAGAGACATGGCCGAGGTAAGAAAGGCTGAAAGACGACCACCACTGAACAAGACACACAAGCTGAAACGTCAAGACTGGGCCAAGAAATATCTCAAGACTGATTTTTCTAAGGTTTTATGGACTGATGAAATGAGAGTGAGTCTTGATGGGCCAGATGGCTGGATTGGTAAAGGGCAGAGAGCTCCAGTCCGACTCAGACGCCAGCAAGGTGGAGGTGGAATACTGGTTTGGGCTGGTATCATCAAAGATGAGCTTGTGGGGCCTTTTTGGGTTGAGGATGGAGTCAAGCTCAACTCCCAGTCCTACTGCCAGTTTCTGGAAGACACCTTCTTCAAGCAGTGGTACAGGAAGAAGTCTGCAAGGTAAGAAAAACATGATTTTCATGCAGGACAATGCTCCATCACACGCGTCCAAGTACTCCACAGCGTGGCTGGCAAGAAAGGGTATAAAAGAAGAAAATCTAATGACATGGCCTCCTTGTTCACCTGATCTGAACCCCATTGAGAACCTGTGGTCCATCATCAAATGTGAGATTTACAAGGAGGGAAAACAGTACACCTCTCTGAACAGTGTCTGGGAGGCTGTGGTTGCTGCTGCACGCAATGTTGATGGTGAACAGATCAAAACACTGACAGAATCCATGGATGGCAGGCTTTTGAGTGTCCTTGCAAAGAAAGGTGGCTATATTGGTCACTGATTTGTTTTTGTTTTGTTTTTGAATGTCAGAAATGTATATTTGTGAATGTTGAGATGTTATATTGGTTTCACTGGTAAAAATAAATAATTGAAATGGGTATATATTTGTTTTTTGTTAAGTTGCCTAATAATTATGTACAGTAATAGTCACCTGCACACACAGATATCCCCCTAAAATAGCTAAAACTAAAAACAAACTAAAAACTACTTCCAAAAATATTCAGCTTTGATATTAATTAGTTTTTTGGGTTCATTGAGAACATGGTTGTTGTTCAATAATAAAATTAATCCTCAAAAATACAACTTGCCTAATAATTCTGCACTCCCTGTATAGGGTGTTATTATTACTGGGGGCACTCTAGGGGAAATTATAACTGCTGTAGACACTATAGGGACCTTTGGGGTAATTTATCAAACTGGTGTAAAGTAGAAATGGGTTAGTTACCCATTGCAACAGATTTCCCCTTTCATTTTTGACAGCTCCTTTGGAAAATGAAAGGTGGAATCTAATTGATTGCTATGGGCACCTAAGCCAGTTGTACTTTACACCAGTTTGATAAATGACCCCAATTATGAGAAATCTATTGTGTCTGTGTAACAAACTCTGCAAAGACAAGATGCGGGTGACGAGATGCGGGAGAAGAAACAGAGGAGAAGAGGAAAGAGAAGATCTTCATGAAAGGAGAAGTCACTGGATGTAACAGGTATGTGGTGCTGTATTCTCCTTTATGTAGAGCTGGCTCGCTACTGTGACCTGCGTCTCATATTCTCATCCAAGTCTTTTTTTATCATAATTATGCAGTATGTATTTTAAATTTTACAACTAAAATTTTTATTTGTCACCTGCAGTCCTATGTAACAGCCCAGATAACAGTAATAACTTTCTGTGTGCAGATAATATAGTAGATGTTCCATGCAGTTCTATGCAACACCCCACATAACACAATAATTCACTGTGTTATGTGGGGTGTTACATAGGACTGCAGGTAACAACGATGAAATCTGTTGGGGGTCTGAGATGGTGGGGGTCTGACTCCTGGCACCCCCACCAATCAGCTGTATGAGGAGACCGCGATGTTCCAGTGAGCCCCACAATCTCTTTACTCCTTACCAAGCACAGCACTGTCCATTTGATAGCACTGCGCTTGGTATTACAGCTCAGCCCCAATCACTCAGATGGGACAGAGCTGCACCTAGACCATGTGAACAATGTCATATGGCTTAGGAAGAGACTTTGGCTCTTGCAAAGCACCACAGCCTATTCATACAGGAATAGACAGCCCCTGGACACAGTTGCCAATAAGTCAACGGCAATTAGTGTCTCAAGAGGTTGATGATGAGGATGAGACACAGTTGTCAATAAGTGAGGTTCTTGTTAGGTCAACAAGTCGGGAGGATGACTAGAGTGAGGATTCGGAAGTGGAAGAGGAGGTGGTGAACGAGGAAATCACTGACCCAACCTGGGCATGTGGCAAGCCGAGTACAGAGGTGGAGGGATCCCGAGCACCGCAACAGGCTGTAAGAGGCAGTGGGGTGGCAAAAGGAAGAAAGTGAGTCACACCGAACAGGCCCGCAACTGTTCCCCGAAGCACCCCCTTGTGGCAATCTCCCTTGCCAAGGGGTAGGTGTTCCGCAGTCTGGCGCTTTTTTGAGGAAAGTGCAGACGATAAAAGAATTGTAATTTGCAAACTGTGCCGTACCGAACTGAGCAGGGGCATGAACACTAGCAAACTCACCACCACCAGAATGATCCGCCACATTGCATCAAAGCACCCTAATAGGTGGGCCGAAGGCCTGGGTCCACAATCTGTGTCTGCGGGTCACACCACCGCCTTTTCTTCCCCTGTGTTACATGCTGGCCAATCCCCTGTCCAAGACGGATGCCTCCCGCCCTGCACCTGGACCTTTGCAAGCACCATCATCAAGCAGCGTACAGATGTCCATACCCCATGCCTTTGAATGAAAGCGCAAATACCCAGCCACCTACCCACAGGCCATAGCACTAAATGCGCACCTTTCCAAATTCCTAGACCTGAAAATTTTGCCATTTAAGGTTGTGGACACTGAGCCTGATGGCGGCAGCGTCCCTCGTTACTCAGTCCCCAGCCTCCACTATTTTTCCCGGTGTGCCGTACCCGCCTTACACCAGCATGTGTCCTGTAACATCACCTGTGCCCTGACCAACGCAGTTATTTGGAAGGTCCACTTAACGACTGACACATGGACAAGTGCTTTTGGCCAGGGATGCTACATTTCCCTGACGGCACACTGGGTGAATGTTGTGGAGGTCGGGAGCGAGTCATACCCTGGGATGGCACAGGTGCTACCGACGCCAAGGATTGCGGGCCCTATTTCCATCAGGATTTCCGCCATCACCTACATTAGTTGCTGCAACCGCCCCCCCTTCTCCTCCTCCCCCACTTCCACCTCTGAATTCTCATCTTGCAGCAACAGTCAGCCATCAGTCAGTAGCTGAAAGCAGTGTAGCACTGCAGTGGGGAAGCAGCAACAGGCCGTGCTGAAACTAATTTGCTTAGGTGACAAACAGCACACCGACACAGAGCTGTGGCAGGGTATAAAGGACCAGACTGGGCTGTGACTCTCGACACCCAACCTACAACCAGGCATGGCCGTAATTTGCTGGCGGCTTTGGAGCTAGGCAAGCTCACAAACATACCATGCCTAGCCCACGTGTTCAGCTTAGTGGTTCAGCGGTTTCTCAAAACCTACCCCAATTTGCCTGAGCCACTGGTGAAGGTGTGCCACATGTGTGCCCATTTCTGAAAGTCATCTACAGCTGCCGACGGTCTGGCAACGCTGCAGCAGCGCTTGCAATTTCCAGCTCACCGACTGTTATGCGGCGTGAGCTGGAACTCCACGTTCCACATGTTGGCCAGGCTTTGGCAGCAGAGGGCAGTAGTGGAATACCAGCTGCAACATGGTCGTCGCCTTTCCAGTCAGCTTCCGCGCTTAACAAGCGACGAGTGGGAATGGATGTCTGACCTCTGTGAGGTTTTACGCAACTTTGAGGAATCAACACAGATGGTGAGCGGCGATGCTTCTATTATCATCCCACTTCTGTGTCTACTGAAACGCTTGCTGCTCACAATGAGGGCGGACGCTTTGCATGTGGAAGAAGTGGAAATGGGGGAAGACATTACACAGGGTGATAGCCAGATCACCCTCAGCACAAATTTGATGATGAGGCAGAGGAGCAGGAGACGGTTGCCTCTGCAACAGAGGGTAGAACCCATAGCAGGTTTATTCCATCTGTTCAGCATGGATGGGCCGAAGAGGATTAGGACAGTAAAGTCTTGTCTGTTGGGACTCTGGCACACATGGCTGACTTTATGTTATGCTGCCTTTTCCGTGACCCTCACGTTATACGCATTTTGGCCAATACCGATTACTGGTTGTTCACCCTTCTCAACCCCCGCTACAAAGAGAACTTCTCATATCTGATTCCTGTGGTGGAGAGGACTAGCAAAATGGTGCAATACCAGAAGGTCCTTGTGGAAAAATTGCTCAAAAAATTTCCTACTGACAACGCTGGCAACAGAGTATGTAGTTCCTTGGGCAACCAAGGAGGGTAGACGAGGGGAACACACATCAGTTCCTACAGAGGTAGGGCAACACTCTCCAAAGCCTGGGACAGTTTCATGACACCCCGCCAGCACCCTCACCCTGATGCGTGGCCTAGTGACACAAGGATGGAAAAGTTTTGGAATATGGTGAAAGAGTATGTAGCATACCGTGTCAGCGTCCTCAGTCATCCCTCTGTGCCTTACAACTATTGGGTGTCCAAGCTGGACACATGGCACGAACTGGCGCTCTACGCCATTGTGAGGGTTAAGACTCCATGTTGTGTCCTCAGCCTTAATGTTTGTATTTCATACTGCCATTTTTTGTGTAATGAACTGTGAGCTTCTTGTGTAAAGTTACTGTAACTTCAAGGTCACTCCTTGCCCCCACCAACGCTTGTTATAAAGGAATCTTAACAAGCATTAGGAGTACTAGCATGTGGCTAGCACCCACACACAAGATAAAGGAGACATTCTAGGTATATAGCCAAGAAGATGCTTATTTCAGATCATGTTTTTAATTAGTTAATGACGTAAATGTTTGACTATGTCTTCAGTTGGAAATGATCCAGAAAATCGCTTTTATCAACCTCTGCTTTCTTTAATAAAGTAGAAACTCTTGAAACACAGCTCTATGCCTGTGTTGGTTTTTCTCTATGGATATCCATAACTTCTGATTCGGAGTCCACCGCTCATCTGGCATTGGGTTTTTTGCCCTAACAGAAACTGGCGCCCAACGTGGGGCACGACTAAGTCTTTCCTGCTGAGACCCCCGACGTCTGGACGTGCCGAAAATCAGCGCTGAGGTAAGAGCTTATTCTTACAAGTAGTCTGTCCCTCCCTGTCTGGCATTTGTCTTGTTTGAGGGTCCGGCAGAGTATAAGGTAACTTTACAGTCATGCCTAATTTATGTTTAAGAATCTGTGACCCTGATAAAAGGCTAGTAGATAACCGCATGAGTGGTGGATGGATTTAAATCAGGATTTTAGCTGGAAATTGCTTGGGATTGTTCAGGGAGTAACTGTTTACGTATTTGTCATTGTTTATTGTGTGTGTAGAATCTGTCAGGGAGCTAGGGGAAGGGGCCAGAAGCTCAGAGAGGCTTTGGCTTAAACACAGAAGGTACACCTGGAAGGATAGGGTGGGGAAGCCTTTTGTGGAGAAAATAGATGTCTATGGTTCCCCCTAGTAAGCACAGATTCAGGAATAGACAATGGGTAATCAGAACAGCGTTCCTGAAGAGTATGAGACAGCTAAACAACTGGTAAGAGAGACAGGTGGCAAAGATGCGTTAAAGAAAGTTGACAAAGTGTTAGAAAAAACAGGTATGAAGCATGGAAACCTCGATTTAGAGGTTTGGGAAAGGTTCAAGCACACCCACAGTGGGTGGATTAAGAATTATGCATGTGAATATGTAGTTAACATCTGTATTAAGGTAGCGAAAGAGATAGAAACCGAAGGTTGGAAGGTTGGAACAAGGGAAAGTTGTACTACAAACCCCCTGAAGAGGAAACTGAAAAGGTTAAATCTGGAGGTCCACCACCTTATAATCCTCCAAGGGCGCATGCCTCTCCCACGGCCCCTGCACAGGGACCGGAGGGATGGATATGCAGGACCTGTGGGAATCAGAATCCAATTGGACTGAAACCTGCAGAGGGTGTGGTGCCCCCAGATACAGTTCTGGATTATATCCAGTGCTATTGAGAACAGGGATGATACCACAGGTGCCTCAAGCGCTGGTGGTGGAGACGGCCAAGATGGCCAGCAGGCAGCACTACCTCCTCAGGCTCTCCATTATTTTCAACAGCACTTTATACAGTATGTTCCATGGAGTCCTAAGGACCAACTGGGACTACTGTCAAGGATACCTGACCCACTGATGGGACCCATGCCAACATCCTGAATGTTACAACAGATACAGGCCACTTACAGAGCAACATGGGCAGACTTATTAAATGACTTGGTAGCCCTGAAGTTAGGTGAGGCACAGTATAGCTTGGTTAAGAATACCCTAGAGGGTGACAGAGTGATGAATGGCCCAAATTTGGCCTGGAGAGATTGGGAGAAGACAGAACAGTCAGGGACAGGGTACTGCAGGAATTTTGGTAGATGGGCCAGGACAAAGGAGGATAAGAGTTCATGGAGCCTGAGGGACGTAGTGCAGGAGGCAAAAGAGTATGTAGTCTCCTTTGAGTCAAGACTAAGAACTGTCTGGACTGATATGGGGTGGGATGCCGCGGGGCAAATGGGAGAAAGACTTCTCATGGAAGGACTGAGACCAGCCTTGTAGGCTAAACTCAAAGCCTGTAAGCCTGAGAGGAGGAATGATGTCAAATGTTACAGCTGTGGAAAGCTAGGACACATAAGGAGAAACTTCCGTGCTCCTCCCCAGCAGCCGGAGAATCAACAGACCCAGGGAATCTCAGATGTTAACCCTGTCTCTGCTTGTTCACAATAGGAGACCGGCAATCTTGTGTCCTTATTTGCCATGAGTATAGCTAAATAAGGGTGTCAAATACCAGTACAAGTGGGTTTGGACACAGGGGCAGCCAAAACAGTGATAAATCCAAAATATGTTCAATCATGGCAGATGAGTGGAGATTATGTACCTGCTGCAGGTTTCAAAAGGGAAACAATTTTTGTTCAAGAAACAGTGCCATTAAAATTGAGAATTAAAGATAGCACATTTGTAACACAATTGTTAGTCAAAGAAAATATTCCCTATAATTTGTTGGGCACTGATGTGTTGCAAGCACTAGGAGCACATATACATTTCAATGAGGACGGTACCACGCGGGTAGATATAGGAGCCTCGGATAAGGGTTCTGTGTCAAGGTATGGCTTTGTACCTAGAGCCCAAGACAGGATGCCAGTTACATTACAAGGATTGTGAGGAGTTACAGGTGGTCCCAAACAAGTTGTGGGCATCCATAAAGTTGGACATTGGGAAACTTAATGGTACCCTTTTCATGGTTCATCTCAAACCAGGTTGCCAACCACCCTTTGTTAAACAGCACCCCTTGAGTCATGTCCAAGAACAAGCAGTGGCCTTACAGGTGAAGCAGTATGAGAGAATAGGGTTCTTAGTATGGACCAGTTCACCAGCAAACACACCCCTGTTCCCAGTTAAGAAGAAGCCAGTAAAGGGACAACCAGTAACATACAGGATGGTTCATGATCTTAGGGAGGTCAATAAGGTCACAATGCTGCAGACTCCCATTGTGCCAAACCAAGTTTCACTGTGATAGACCTAGCAAATGCATTTTTCGGTGTTCCCCTACATTCTGATTGTCAATATCTGTTTGCGTTTACATTTAAAGGTAATCAATATGCCTCCACAGTTTTACCCCAGGGAGCACAGAATTTGCCTACTATGTATACGCAGGCCCTCCAGTCTGTTTTTATCTGCTTGGTCAATTCCTGATGATGTTGTGTTACTTCAATATGTTTATTATCTACTCCTGTGTGCAGAAAACTGGAAAAGCTGTAGGGAAGCAACGCTGTCATTGTTGATATTTCTTGCAGAAAATGGTTGCAAAGTTTCCCGAGACAAGCTGCAATATTGCCAATCAAGGGTCACATTTCTGGAACATTGTCTCTCAGAGGGTGTAAGGCACCTTACTGATGAGAGAAAACAAGCGGTGAAGGACATAAAATTCCCTCAGGGGCCAAAAACCCTCAGAATGTTTTCGGGTCTACTGCAGACCCTGGATGATAAGGCATGCATCCATGCTTATGCAGCCTTTGTATGATTGCCTGTCATCAGAACCTTTTTGTCTGACGGAACATGCAATCGAGTAATTTTTCACTCTGAAATTGGCAATATTGTCTGCACCGGCATTAGGAATTCCAAACTATGATCAACTGTTTAGTCTGTTTTGTTCAGAACTCCAGGGACACAGCATAGCAGTGTTAACCCAGAAACATGTAGATAGGCAGAGACCAGTAGCATACTTCTCTGCCAGACTAGATCCTGTATCTCGAGGAGCTCCTTTATGTGTCAGGGCTGTGGCGGCTGTCCAGCTCATGGTGGAAAAAGCATCTGAGATAGTCCTCGACTACCCCCTAGTGGTACAAACCCCCACATGACATCCAGGGTATTCTTTGTCAAGTTCAGGCAAAACACATTTCCATGGCTAGACAACTCAGACTCTAATGTGCCCTCCTCATGCCAGACAATATTTATTTTAAAAGACGTACTACTCTAAATACTGCTACTTTGTTAGGGTACTTTCACACTAGCGGCAGGGGACTCCGGCAGGCTGTTCCGGCTGGTGAACAGCCTGTCGGATCCATTCTGCTGCTAGTTCACGTGTGTGTGTGCATGAAGTAATTTTAGTCCGGCTGCCTCTCGCGTGTGCTGCCGCCGGAACTCTGCCCCTGCCCCCATTATAGTCAATGGGGACGGAGCGGCAGTCTGGGGGCACACGTGAACTAGCAGCAGGACGGATCCAACAGTCTGCTCACCCGCCGGAACAGCCTGCCGGAGTCCCCTGCTGCTAATGTGAAACTAGCCTTACCAATTACAGATTCAGAAATGGGGGAGGGATTTAGCTGAAAATGATCCTCATGATTGTATACAGTTGAAACATCTGGATTTTCTTATGTGCATGAAAAACCTCTTGATAACCCTGATGTTGAGTATTTTGTAGATGGAAGCAGGTTTATGGGAGAAGATGGCTGATTCCAGACTGGATATGCAATGGTAGCCATGAGGTAGCCATTGCTGAACCACTCCCTCCGCACATGTCTGAGCAAGAGTTGAAGGCACTCACTGAGGCGTGTAAAATGGCCGAAGGGAAGAAGGTGAATATTTACACGTACTCCAGGTATGCTTTTGGTATTGCACGTGACTATGGTCCCATATGGCGGGCTAGAGACTTTTTCACTTCTGCAGGTCAGCCCATTAAAAACAAAGGCTCACACAAGGTGTACCACGACAGAGGTAAAAGGCAATGACAGAGCTGATAAGGCAGATTGCAGAAACGACTAAAATTGGGTTAAGAACTGTCCAACGCATTATTAAAAACTGGAAGGATAGTGGGGACCCATCGTATTCGAGGAAGAAATGTGTCTGGAAAAAAATCCTGAATGATCGTGATCGGCGATCACTTAAACGTTTGGTGAAATCAAATCGGAAAAAAACAACAGTAGAATTCAAGGCTATGTTTAATAGTGAAAGTAAGAGCATTTCCACATGCACAATGCGAAGGGAACTCAAGGGATTGGGACTGAACAGCTGTGTATCTGTAGGAAAACCACTAATCAGTGAGGCAAACCAGAAAAAAAGGCTTCAATTTGCTGGGGAGCATAAATATTGGATTCTGGAGCAATGGAAGAAGGTCATGTGGTCTGATGAGTCCAGATTTACCCTATTCCAGAGTGATGGGCGCATTAGGGTAAGAAGAGAGGCAGATGAAGTGATGCCCCCATCATGCCTACTGCCTACTGTACAAGTCTGTGGGGGCAATGCTATGACCTGGGGTTGCTGCAGTTGGTCAAGTCTAGGTTCAGCAACAGTATGTGCTCCAAGAATGAGGTCAGCGACTACCTGAACATACTGAATGACCAGGGTATTCCATCAATGGATTTTTTTTTCCCTGATGGCACGGGCATATTCCAAGATGACAATGTCAAGATTCATCGGGCTCAAATTGTGAAAGAGTGGTTAAGGGAGCATGAGACATCAATTTAACACATGGATTGCCCACCACAGAGTCCAGACATTAACCCCATTGAGAATCTTTGGGATGTGCTGGAGAAGGCTTTGCGCAGCGGTCAGACTCTACCATCATCAATGCAAGATCTTGGTGAACAATTAATGCAACACTGGATGGAAATAAATCTTGTGACATTGCAGAAGCTTATCGAAACAATGCCACAGCAAATGCGTGCCGAAATCAAAGATAAAGGCAGTCCAATGAAATTTTTATGATGGCGACTTTTTTTAGGGACGGGCAGTGTATATTCGATTTTTTTTTAATCAGTACACATGATCACTCCCTGCTTCTAGCTTGTGGGCCAATGAGAAGGCTGCAATATCTTTGACTTTAGGAGCAGTGTTGATTGTGAATTTTCATAATGCAAATTTTATTACAAATTTTTCAATTGCCGATTTCCACAATCAAGAAAATAATGACTGGAGATAACGAATTCTCGAATTTGTGAATATATGGCGAATATTCAACCAAATATTCGCAAAATATCACAACTTCGAATATTGCCCCTGCCGCTCATCACTATTTGGCAGTGCTCCAAGGCTAGGATTGTATTTTCTTCAACAGTTGCAGTTGCAGACTGATAGTATGGTCAGTTACATGAAGGCCCTTACTGAAAGGTTACATTCCAGACACTGATTCAGTAGAAGGCGTACTACTGAGCCTGGAGATTGGGTGGTGATAAAGAGACACTTGAGGAAAACCTTTGAGCCCAGATTCGATGGTCCCTTCCAAGTCCTGTTGAAAACTGCAACCTCTGTAAAGGTGTAAGGAAAGCCTAACTGGATTCACGCCCCACATTGCAAAAAAGGTGCCCAACCCTAAGGATGGGGATCATTGCACTGCTACTCTTGGGTCTGAGCATTCAAGCTCTACTTGTGAACCTAAAAAGTGACTGGGACAATGCCCTTATTAGGCATCATCAGGTCATGTTAAAAAAATATATGACAGATGCGGACAATTATAAAAACAGTTGGATCTGTACTCACAGTCCTGTGAGTTCAAAGACTATGCCTTATTTAGCGATTCCGGTACCGTGACATAAATTGAAGAGACTTCTTATCTATCTGAAGACCAGAAAATGAAAGTTTTAAGTTTACCTACACTGACTACCTAGATGACCAAATATGGGATGTGTTAGGCCTTGTAAACCAAACTAATGATGTACAATCTCAGATAATCATAGTTACTAACCAGCATACTCTAGTTTTAGACTATCTTACTGCTAAGGAAGGAGGAATGTGTCAAGTAACCTTCAAGTAAGAGCAGGTATCGAAAAGATGAAAGAAATGAGAGATAAATGGCTGGATGCACATAGTGCTGACAAGATACCTCCTCTTTCTTGAATCCAGCAAACTGGTTTACAAATGTTGGTAGGTGGCTTATGGGTATAGTACAGGGAATAATACAGATTTTGTTGATTGTTGCACTCATTTACATTGTAATTAAGCTCACATTGATGTGCTTGAGCAGAGTGTATAACAGGAACAAAGGTAGAAAAGACTATGAGACATGCTGAGATGATCCCTCACACAGGTGCAGATATGCAGAATCTGTGAAACCAGCAGCAAGGGGGATGTCCAGCTGAAGTATGTGTACCTGACACCTGTGGTGAGTGAAAATCTCTAAATGGGGGAATTGTGAGGGTTAAGACTCTATGTTGTGTCCTCAGCCTCCATGTTTGTGTTGAGCAGCAGACCCTCACCCCTAATGTTTTAGAGGGTCACCAGCAGGCCCTTGCCCCTAATGTTTTAGAGGGTCAGATCAGCAGCAGGCCCTTGCCCCTAATGTTTTAGAGGGTCAGATCAGCAGCAGGCCCTTGCCCCTAATGTTTTAGAGGGTCAGATCAGCAGCAGACCCTCACTCCTAATGTTTTAGAGGGTCAGATCAACAGCAGGCCCTCGCCCCAAAAGTTTTAAAGAGTCAGTTCAGCAGCAGATTCTCACCCCTAATGTTTAAGAGGGTCACTAGCAGGCCCTCGCCCATAATGTTTTAGATGGTCAGATCAGCAGCAGGTCCTCGCCCCTAATGTTTTAGAGGGTCAGCTCAGCAGCAGGCCCTCGCCCCTAATGTTTTAGAGGGTTAGCTCAGCAGAAGACCCTCTCCCCTAATGTTTTAGAGGGTCACCAGCAGGCCCTCGCCCCTAATGTTTTAGATGGTAAGATCAGCAGCATGCACTCGCCCCTAATGTTTTAGAGGGTCAGCTCAGCAGCAGGCCCTCACCCCTAATGTATCAGAGGGTCAGCTCAGCAGCAGGCCCTCACTCCTAATATTTTAGATGGTCAGATCAGCAGCAGGCTCTCACCCCTAATGTTTTAGATGGTCGCCAGCAGGCCCTTGCTCTTAATCTTTTTGATGGTCAATAGCAGGCCATCAATCATAATTTTTCAACGGTGTGTATGATGCCCTCCTTTATGCGTAATAAAGGGTGTATTGGAGTGCCGGTACCTTGCAATTTTTGGCAACCCTTTCACTTAGTGCATAGGCTTTATGAATGTACCTGAATAACTGTACCACAATGTGAATGAGGCCCTCATTTATGTGATATACAGGTTGTATCCGAGTGCCCCGTCCTTGTAATTTTTGGCAGCACTTGCACTTTATATACAGGAAAGAATGTTTCCTAACAATTTCTCCTCTAAAATCGATTTTATCTTTGGTTTTGTGCGTATTATTGTCAGTCTGTAAAAGTGGCGTTCTACTCGGCCAACATGGTTCCCAGCAGCGACCTGGGAGTCCAAGATGCATCCAGACATCCTCCCCATGCTGTTCCTGAACCATTTCAGTGGTGTTTCCATCAATTTCTGACCTTTTCCTATGAACCAGACACCCTCCCCTCTTCAGAGCAGGGGCTGCCTTGTTTAATGCTCTGGTTCTCCCATTGACTTCCATTGTGCCCGGGTGCTCTATCCCAAAGTGTTCTACTCAAGCACCAGAGCACTTTGGTGCTCGATCAACACTATTCAGGAAATATGCAACGATTATTATTGTCCACCTAAAAACTATCATGCTGAACTACAGGAACAGAGGTTGGTGGGGCACATCCTGCTTGTCTCACGCCTGCATTTGTTAGTAAATCTACAGTCCCCCTTTCCCACTATTGCTAGTGCAGAATAATATGCCGCATTCCTAGAAGCAGGACATACACTCACCTAAAGAATTATTAGGAACACCATACTAATAAGGTGTTGGACCCCCTTTTGCCTTCAGAACTGCCTTAATTCTACGTGGCATTGATTCAACAAGGTGCTGATAGCATTCTTTAGAAATGTTGGCCCATATTGATAGGATAGCATCTTGCAGTTGATGGAGATTTGAGGGATGCACATCCAGGGGACGAAGCTCCCGTTCCACCACATCCCAATAATGCTCTATTGGGTTGAGATCTGGTGACTGTGGGGGCCATTTTAGTTCATTTTAGTTCATTTTAACTCATTGTCATGTTCAAGAAACCAATTTGAAATGATTCGAGCTTTGTGACATGGTGCATTATCCTGCTGGAAGTAGCCATCAGAGGATGGGTACATGGTGGTCATGAAGGGATGGACATGCTCAGAAACAATGCTCAGGTAGCCCGTGGCATTTAAACCATGGCCAATTGGCACTAAGGGGCCTAAAGTGTGCCCAGAAAACATCCCCACACCATTACACCACCACCACCAGCCTGCACAGTGGTAACAAGGCATGATGGATACATGTTCTCATTCTGTTTACGCCAAATTCAGACTCTACCATTTGAATGTCTCAAAAGAAATCGAGACTCATCAGACCAGGCAACATTTTTCCAGTCTTCAACAGTCCAATTTTGGTGAGCTCGTGCAAATTGTAGCTTTTTTTTCCTATTTGTAGTCGAGATGAGTGGTACCCGGTGGGGTCTTCTGCTGTTGAAGCCCACCTTTCTTTCCCATTCTGACATTCAGTTTGGAGTTCACGAAATTGTCTTGACCAGGACCACAACCCTACATGCATTGAAGCAACTGCCATGTGATTGGTTGACTAGATAATCGCATTAATGAGAAATAGAACAGGTGTTCCTAATAATTCTTTAGGTGAGTGTATTATCTGCATATCTAATCACTGGACCACAGAAATCTTATTTTGAGAGTCTCTTAGATTTGTAGATTATAGGTAGAGATAAGCGAATCGAAGCTGACGAAGTGGAATTTGTTACGAATTTCAGGAAAAATTTGATTCGCACTGAATGCGAATTTCCTTGCGCTTTGTAGTAACAAATCGCATTTTTTTCGAAAATGGCAGCTGCACGTGTGAGGACATGAAGAAATGAAGTCTGGGAAGGCAGGATCACCCATACTGACATGCATGCAGCCAATCAGCAGCCAGCCAGCTCTGCGATGTCACAGCTGTATAAATAGCGGCAGCCATCTTAGATTTTGCCATTCACCAGCGTACTTAGTGCAGGTAGAGACGTCAGCAGGCGCTAGGGACAGTGATAGAAAAATCATCATTGTGCTAAAAAAAACGATTTACAAGTGCAGGGAAAGATTATTCAAGGTGTAGGGAGGAAACATTCACTGCATTTCTGTTGAACAGGGTTCAGTAGGGGAGGTTACAGCCTGGATAATAGTGACAATCCTATTACACCTTGCTGCACTGACTGGGGATCTAAATTGCTATTATACAGCTCTGTAATTCCAGCAAACTGTTCTTGTTATTGGGGTGCAAGTGCTGTTTGATACAGGCATTAATAGGGTTTATTACAAGAAAATATTTCTACATTTTATTTGCCCTTGTGCGGTCCAGTTATATGTTCTAAAGCATTTTTGGGCTTTTATTAGTGGGAAAAAAAGGTCTTATTAGCCGTTGTGTGGTGAAGTGCGAAAATTACAGCCTGTTTTAGTGGAAAAGTAGTCTATGCCGCTCAGCAGTGCAGTGAGATATTTTACAGCCCACTTTGCCATGTATTAATGGCGAAATACAAATATATTCGCCGTTCATAGTTCTTCTGTGTAAAAATTGAAAAAAATTAGGGCCTAATTGCCGTTCAGCGGTGCAGTGAGATATTTTACAGCTCACTTTGCGGTGTATTACTGGTGAAATACAAAAATATTTGCCGTTCATAGTTGTACTTATCTGTAGAAAAGCCTTTTGTGTAAAAATAGAAAAAAACTTGGGTCTATGTCACAAAGAGGGGGATGGTGTACCACTGACTCCACCCACACCCCGTTGCTGTGGAGACGAGGACGCAGCACACGTCCTCGCTCCGTACTAGCCACAGGGCACCGGCTGGACTGAGGAGGGGTAACGTGAAGCTGGCGCCTCAGGACAGTCTAATTGCCGTTCAGCGGTGCAGTGAGATATTTTACAACACAGTTTGCCGTGTATGACTGGGGAAATACAAATATATTCGCCTTTCATTGTTGCACTTGAAAGTGCAGTGATATATTCTAAAGCCCTGTTTGCTGTGCATTAGTGACAAAAAAAAAAAAATATTTGATCTAACATTTGGTTATTTGATCTAACAGTATGGCAGGCAGAGAAGTGCCAGGCCCTGCACAGGGCAGTAGCAGAGGCCTAAATGTTTCAGGCGCAGGCAGAGGTCACAGCAGAGTAAGGGGCCGTGGCAGCAGGAGTCGCTTCGAGAGTCCTGAGCTCCCAGTGTCAGTGTCAAAATTTGATTACAATTATAAGTAACTAATCTTGCTGACACCTCCACACTTTGTTGTTGTGCCACTCTGTGACCTCCTCATGCGGCTGCAACCTCCACAATCTCTCGTCGTCATGCTACTCTGGCCTCCTCATGCTGCTGACACCTCCACAATCTCTCATCGTCGTTCCACTTCGTGGCCTCTTCATGTTGCTTCCACCTCCACAAACTCTCATCGTCGTGCTACTCTGTGGCCTCCTCATGCTGCTGACACCTCGACACTTTGTCGTCGTGCCACTCTGTGGCCTCCTCATGCTGCTGACACCTCCACACTTTGTCGTCGTGCCACCTTGTGGCCTCCTCATGCTGCTGCCACCTTTTAAACTATATCACCTTGCCATTCTGTGATCTCCTCATGATGCTGCCACCTCCACACTATGTCACCTTGCCACTCTGTGGCCTCCTGATGCTGCTACCACCTACAGACTTTGAGCCTTTTTGGCTTGGCTGACATCTTTATTGGATCCACTCCTGTTTTTTTTGGGGTTTTTTTGGCATTAGCAATACAGAAGAATTACTGACCAAATGCTGACCGAGTGAAGGCGGATGCTCCACAGACAGGATCCATTTTTAGGGGGTTATTGTTCTGATGGATCAGAGGAAGGGAAAAATAATCAGTGACGTCAACACAAACTTACTGCTGACACCTACTCCACTCTTGTTTAAATGTTTAATAGAACAGGTTCTGTAGACATGTATGTGTAATCAGCTGACGACGGTGTAAAAGGAGTGCGCTCTTTCACGCTACAGTAGGATCTTGGGCCTCTGCATGGTTCTTTATACCTGGCTCTAACATTGACCTGTAAGGCTGAGTTCACACTTGAGTTATTTGGTCAGTTTTGGCATCGTGACTGCCCAAATAAGTGAAGTGCGCAGTGATTCTAAGAGCGATGCTTTTCATCTGCATGTCATACAGACTAACAGTATTATTTCATTACCAAAGCAGACACCCTATGCGTGTTACTGCAAGGCACAGTGTTCTACACCACTATAAAGGCTCTCCCCAGCCAGGAAATAGCTAGTTTTTTAAGTGATTCACCGCAAATTAATTTGGATCGAACTAAATTTTTCCCCAAAAATGTGGCAAACCGGCAAATCAAATTGTTGATCTCTAATTATAGGTTAAAAAAATAATTTTCTAATGGTTGAGAAGTCTTTTTAGAGACATCTTCAATACAAAAGCGAATCATCCAGATGAGTAAATTGTTCTGAATTGATAGAATTTCTTTTGTAATTATGCATATATGTGTTACTGAACGTACACAGATTTTCATAACCTTGATTATACTTCTTTCCTCCTTCTGTGTGTAAACTCATAGATTTGTTCTCTCTTTGTAGCAATTGTCAATCATTGTCACATTAAGAATTAATCACCCTGCCTACTATTGTCACGGCCTATGGTGTGTTTTGTGACACTTTCCTTCACTTCGTTGCCCGTGGCAACGTGTGGTGTTGTGTGCATGTGGTGGCAGTGTCTCAGCCCTATGGCTGATCCCCAGGACATGGTTGCCACGCATGTCGTTGCCCGCGGCAACAGGTAAAGTGTGTGTTTAAGTGTGTACTTCCACTTTAAGTGGCTGTCTTCCCTTGCCTTGTGTTGGAAGGGTTAACTCCCTTCTGTGTGTTTGATCACCTGGTGTGTGTGTGGGTGTGGCTACTTTGGGCTATAAAGCCTCTGCTGTTTGCAGTTAGCTGAGGGGTTCTTCAGCCATGGTTGCTGGAGACATCCTCCTGTTATACCATCTGCCAGTGGGGGCCACCCTTATGGTCATAAGCTTTTTGTATGGTGTTAAGTAGATGTTTCTTTGGTCTTTATTTATTGCAGCATATGGTTTCCTGGTTTCCCGTGTGATGTGTGTTGTGTGCTGTGTCTCTTGTGTTGTTGTGGACAGCAGCACTTATACATGGGTTCCAGGCTCTGTGTCGGTGGCAGGTAGGTGTGGTACTAGTCTCACTTACCTGCCATTGCCATATGTCTGTTTCTGTTTTCCCCTGTCTTTATAGCTTGGCCAGTGAGACTCCTGTTCGTCCGTATTTAGGATGAACAGGTAGTCTTACCCAGCTCCTATTCCAGGGCCACCCTGAGGGCTAGCAGGAATATTAGGTTCCGGAGTATGAGCCCTCCTACCATCAGGGTCGGCTCATACAGGCTAGGAGACAGGGTCAGAATTTGGGATTGTTAGGAGGTGACCTGCTCCCCGATTCCTGTCCTGGCCATGCTCTGACCATCCATCTGCTGATACCGCACGGCTGAGGGCTTTCCCCATCCTCAGCCGTGACAACTATATGTCTAGCCTTTAAGAAACATGTCAGCTATGTCTTCATATGACAAGTGCCAAAGGTAGCACTAGCATTATGTGCCAATGTGTGTGCATTACTAAGGCTACTTTCACACTAGCGTTTTTGCTAGATCTGGCAGGGTTCAGCAACATTTCTTCCATTACTGATAATACAACCATCTGCATCCGTTATGAATGGATCCGGTTGTATTATCTTTAACCTTTTCAGGACACATGACGTACCGGTACGGCATGTTGTCCTGGTACTTAAGGACGCATGACGTACCATTACGTCATGTATAGTTCCGATCACCGCCGCCCGGCGGGCGGTGATCGTAACCCGGTGCCTGCTCAAATCATTGAGCAGGCACCTTGGCTAAATGAGCCGGGGGGGTCCTGTGATCCCCCCATGTCGGTGATCGCAACAAACCGCAGGTCAATTCAGACCTGCGGTTTGCTGCATTTCCAGGTTATTCGGGTCTCTGGGGACCCGATAACCCGGAACAGGATGGTGATCAGTGGTGTGATAATACACCATCAATCACTATCCTTAGATCCTGAGACATGATGGTGACATCACCTCTCAGGATCTGCTCTGATGGGTAGGTGGGCAAGCGGAAGGTTCAAATTTGAGCAGCGCTCCTCTCTCCTCGGCTCCCGGACACAAAAGGAGGAGGAAAGGAGCTGCTGCATGTGGATTCAGAGCTGCACCGATCTCCAGCCAGCACCCCAACACCCCATCTGTGCCCCAGCACCCCCCAGGTATTTAGGGAAAGGTTAGGGAAAGGTTGGGTTAGGCAGGGATATTCAGGGAAAGTTAGTGTGAAAAAAAAAACAACACATTTTTGTTGCATCACCCTAAATCGGGTGTTTTTTCTTTTTTTTTTTTTTTGGGTGCAAGCTGTTATTTTTTATTTATTTTTTTGCAAACGCTGACAGTGGCCAGCACTATTAGCATCCGGCCACTGTTAGCGCATCGCACACCCCACCGCTGATCAACTTCGGCTGGTTGATCAGCGATTTAGAAATGTATTTTTCTTTTATTAAATTTTTTTCCCCTTTTTTTAGTTAGTCTTTTTTTGGGGGGTCTGTTAGGTTTAGGGTGAGTTCGTGGACACCCGTGCCCCCACACACACGCACAGCAAATAAAGATTTACACACATGCACACACACGCAGACACACACTCACCTATGGCCCGCTGGAAGTTCTCGGCCGAGGAGGCATACGCCCAGCTTGCCTCCGAGTCTGAGAGTCCCAGTGAGGACAAGGATAACCCCACTGTCCTGTTGTCATCCGCGTCCTACTCATCATCTAGTGATGATGATGAGCCCCCAAGGCGGTGGAGACGCCGCCAGGCAGAGCAAGGGGACCGCCATGATAGGGACCCTGCTCGTGAACTTGTCTGGTGTACCCCAGAGCGATTTGAGCCCGTGATTCCTGATTTTGTAGGCCAACCAGGAATCCAGATTTCTGCAGTGGGCTTCACTGAATATGACTATTTTAGTCTTTTTTTCAGTGACAACTTTGTAGATCTGGTGGTGGAGCAGACGAACCTGCATGCCCAACAGTTTGTTGCTCAACACCCAGGCTCCTTTTTGGTTAGGCCCGGTGGCTTGACCCTGGTCAGTGCAGCCAAGATGAGGATGTTTTGGGGCCTCGTGCTGCACATGGGCCTAGTCAAGAATCCTAGTGTCAGGCATTACTGGAGTGGGGACGTCCTCTACCAGACCCCACTTTACAGTACGGCCATGACACACTCCCGGTTTGAGGCCATCCAGAAATGCCTGCATTATTCAGATAATGCAGCATGTCCCCCCCCAGGTGATCCTGCCTATGACCGCCTGTACAAAATCAGGCCGGTCATCGATCACTTTGGGGCCTATGTACCTGGAAGGCAGGTCGCGGTTGATGAGTCTCTCATTGCGTTCAAGGGGAGACTCATTTTCCGTCAGTATGTTCCCTTAAAGCGGGCGAGGTATGGCGTGAAGCTGTACAAACTTTGTGAGAGTACCTCAGGGTACACTTACAAGTTTCGTGTGTACGAGGGGTGAAATTCCCGTATTCAACCCCCAGAATGTCCCCCCACTCTGGGTGTTAGCGGGAAACTTGTGTGGGACCTTATGCACTCACTGCTAGATAAGGGTTACCACCTGTACGTGGATAACCTTTATACTAGTATCCCCCTGTTCCAGTCCCTCGCCGCCAGATCCACGTCCGCTTGTGGCACCGTGCGTAAAAATCAACGCGGCCTCCCTGCCCACCCCCTCCAGGTACCTATCCCCAGGGGTGAGACCCGTGCCCTTACCACTGGAAACCTGTTGCTGGTCAGATATTAGGACAAGAGGGATGTCCTTGTACTGTCCACAATTCACGGTAACGGCATCACCACTGTCCCTGTGCGAGGTACCGCAGCAACGGTCCTCAAGCCCGATTGTATCGTCGACTACAATCGGTATATGGGAGGAGTTGATCTCTCTGATCAAGTCCTCAAGCCATATAACGCCATGCGCAAAACCCGGGCATGGTACAAAAAAGTTGTGGTCTACTTGGTGCAGGTTGCCTTGTACAACTCTTTTGGCAAATTTTCCATGTTAATCCGTTCTTTTCCAATAACAAAGCAAGGGTCAGTGCTCCAGACTAAACAAAATACCTAGTAGCCATTGGCTCCTGAACTGAAAAATTTAGGAGCCAAATTAAATTTAGTCGCCAAAAGAAACTGAATCAAAATTTTGGTATTGTGACAACGGTACGCCATTTAGATCGGCGTTGTTTCGATACCAAAATTTTGATTCACTTTCGTCACCATAAAACAGTATTGCGCTACTTAATACCGCACAAAAAAAAAAACACAAAAAAAAGCTGCATGCATTTCGCATTTTATGAAATGTTCGGCCCATAATAGAACAGTCCTATCCTATTTTTTGGGGTGACAAGGTGACAAAAAAATGGCGAATGCTCACCGCATAGGAGATATTTTTTAATAATTTAATAGTTTGGACTTTTCGGACGCAGCGCTATGTAATATGTTTATTTATTTATTGTTTATATATTTTATATGTAAAATTGGGAAAGGGGGGATTTAAACGTAATATTTTAGGGCACTTTCACACTAGCATTTTTCATTTCCGGCATAGAGTTCCGTCCTAGGGGCTCTATACCGGAAAAGAACTGATCAGGCATATCCCCATGCCTTCTGAATGGAGAGTAATCCGTTCAGGATGCATCATGATGTCTTCGGTTCAGTCATTTTGACTGATCAGGCAAAAGATAAAACCGCAGCATGCAACGGTTTTATCTCCGGCGGAAAAAACTGAAGATTTGCCTGAACGCCGGATCAGGCATTTTTCCCCATAGGAATGTATTAGTGCCGGATCTGGCATTCAAAATACCGGTAAAAATGTGTAAAAAGATACAAGACGGATCCGTCTGTCCGCATGACAAGCGGAGAGATGGATTCGTTCTTGCAAAGCATTTGTGAGATGGATCCGCATCCGGATGCGTCTCACAAATGCTTTCAGTCACATCCAGATCCGCGGATCCGGCAGGCAGTTCCGACGACGGAACTGCTTACCGGATCACACTGCCGCAAGTGTGAAAGTAGCCTTAGTGTTTTTTTTTGTTTTTTTTACTTACTATTAGCCCCCTTAGGGTCTGGAACCCTTGTCCTATTCACCCTTAGGCCCCTTTCACATGGGCGAGATTTCTGCGCGGGTGCAATGCGTGAGGTGAACGCATTGCAACCGCACTGAATCTGGACCCATTCAGTTCTATGGGGCTGTGCACATGAGCGGTAATTTTCACGCATCACTTGTGTGTTGCATGAAAATCGCAGCATGCTCTATGTTGTGCGTTTTTCACGCAACGCGGGCCCCATAGAAGTTAATGGGGCTGCATGAAAATCGCAAGCATCCGAAAGCAATTGCGGATGCGGTGCGATTTTCACGCATGGTTGCTAGGATTAAAGTCTATTCACTGTGTTATTTTCCCTTATAACATGGTTATAAGGGAAAATAATAGCATTCTGAATACAGAATGCTTAGTAGAAGGTCAATATAATAAACATTATATACACCCCAGTATAATAAACATTGGTGGCGCAGTGCGCCCCCCATCACCCCAGTATAATAAACATTGGTGGCGCAGTGCGCCCCCCCCAACACCCCAGTATAATAAACATTAGTGGCGCAGTGTGCCCCCCAACACCCCAGTATAATAAACATTGGTGGCGCAGTGTGCCCCCCATCACCCCAGTATAATAAACATTGGTGGCGCAGTGTGCCCCCCATCACCCCAGTATAATAAACATTAGTGGCGCAGTGCGCCCCCCCCAGCACCCCAGTATAATAAACATTGGTGGCGCAGTGTGCCCCCCCAACACCCCAGTATAATAAACATTGGTGGCGCAGTGTGCCCCCCCAACACCCCAGTATAATAAACATTAGTGGCGCAGTGTGCCCCCCAACACCCCAGTATAATAAACATTGGTGGCGCAGTGTGCCCCTCATCACCCCAGTATAATAAACATTGGTGGCGCAGTGCGCCCCCCCAGCACCCCACCATAATAAACATTGTTGGCGCAGTGCGCCCCCCCAACACCCCAGTATAATAAACATTGGTGGCGCAGTGCGCCCCTCCCAACACCCCAGTATAATAAACATTGGTGGCACAGTGGGCAGTGCCAATGAGGGTTAAAAAAAAAATTATTAACTCACCTCCTCCAATTGATCGTGTAGCAGCCGGTCTTCTGTTCTTTCTTCAGGACCTGTCAAAGGACCTGTAGTGACATCACTGAGCTCATCACATGGTACATCACATGATCCATCACCATGGTAATGGACCATGTGATGAGCTCAGTGACGTCACCACCGGTCCTGAAGAAAGAACAGGAGACTGGCAGCTACGCGATCAATTGGAGGAGGTGAGTTGATTTTTTATTTATTTTTTTAACCCTCATTGGCACTTCCCACTGTGACACCAATGTTTATTATACCGGGGTGCTGGGGGGGGGCGCACTGCGCCACCAATGTTTATTATACTGGAGGGGCTCACTGCGCCACCAATGAAGATAACTGACCTGTTAATACAAATACAGGAGGCGGGTGCTGGAATGAAATAGCCGGCACCCGACCTCTATGACAGGGAGCTGCGATCCGCTGCAGTAAACCCCTCAGGTACTGCACCTGAAGGGTTAACTGCCGCTAATCGCAGCTCCCTGTCATAGAGGTCGGGTGCTGGCTATTTGATTCCAGCACCCGCCTCCTGTATTTGTATTAACAGGTCAGTTATCTTCATCGGTGGCGCAGTGGCCACAGCCCCTCCTCCTCCTGTCTCTCTTCTTATTGGCGGCGGCAGCACAGGGGGGAGGGAGAGACTCCTTCTCCACTGCGCTGCTGAGAAGAACATCGGCAGCGGGGCAGAGAACTATCAGCTCCTGTGCCCCGCCGTTGCATTCAACGGCAGAGCTGCGGCGGCGGGTCTAGCCATTTGTAAATTCTAAGTCGCATTGGAGTCCCATTTTGGTCGCCATCTGGAGCCCTGGGGGTGTTTCTGCAAACTGAAGAATCGGGGCAATAAATATAGCATTTTGTTTGGCTGTTAACCCTTGCTTTGTTACTGGAAAAAATTGATTAAAATGGAAAATTTGCCCAAAAATTTAAATTCTCAAATTTCATACCCATTTGCCAATAACTCTTGTGCAACACCTAAAGGGTTAACAAAGTTTGTAACATCAGTTTTGAATACCTTGAGGGGTGTAGTTTCTTAGATGGGGTCACTTTTATGCAGTTTATGGAGTTTCTACTCTAGGCGTGCATCAGGGGGGCTTCAAATGGGACATGGTGTCAAAAAAACAGTCCAGAAAAATCTGCCTTCCAAAAACCACATGGCGCACTTTTCCCTCTACGCCCTACTGTGTGCCCGTACAGTAGTTTACAGCCACATATGGGGTGTTTCTGCAAACAACAGAATCGGGGAAATAAATATAGCATTTTGTTTGGCTGTTAACCCTTGCTTTGTTACTGGAAAAAATGGATTAAAATTTGCCAAAAAATCTAATTTCTGAAATTGTATCTCCATTTGCCATTAACTCTTGTGCAACACCTAAAGGGTTAACGACATTTGTAAAATCAGTTTTGAATACCTTGAGGGGTGTAGTTTCTAGAGAATGGGGTCATTTTTGGGTGGTTTCTATTATGTAAGCCTCACAAAGTGACTTCAGACCTGAACTTGTCCCTAAAAATTGGGTTTTTGAAAATTTCTTTAAAAAAAAATTTGCTTCTAAACTTCTAAGTCTTGTAACATCCCCCAAAATATAAAATATCATTCTCAAAATGATCCAAACATGAAGTAGACATATGGGGAATGTAAAGTAATAACTATTTTTGGAGGTATTACTATGTATTATAGAAGTAGAAACATTTAAACTTGGAAATTTGCAATTTTTTCAAAATTTTTGGTAAATTTGGTATTTTTTTATAAATAAAAATGCATATTTTTTTTTACTTCATTTTACCCGTATCATGAAGTACAATATGTGACGGAAAAAAACTGTCTCAGAATGGCCTGGATAAGTCAAAGCGTTTTAAAGTTATCACCACTTAAAGTGACACTGGTCAGATTTGCAAAAAATGGCCTGGTCCTTAAGGTGAAATCAGGCTGTGTCCTAAAGGGGCTAACATTGCCAAGACGGATCCGTCATGAACTCCACTGAAAGTCAATGGTGGACGGAAATGTTTTCTATTGTGGCAGATTGTGGCAGAGAAAACTGATCCGTCCCCATTGACTTGCATTCATCTTGCTCCGCATCCCAGGACGGAAAGCAAACTACAACATGTTGCGGTTTGCTCTCCGGTCTGAGAACGCAACCGGAGGGGGGCGTGAAGGTGATGGGTCCGGAGAACCGGAGGGTTCCGAGGCATTGGTGGCTGATCCGAGGCATTGGTGGCTGATCCGAGGCATTGGTGCACGATCTGAGGCATTGGTGGCTGATCTGAGGCATTGGTGGCTGATCTGAGGCATTGGTGGACGATCTGAGGCATTGGTGGCTGATCTGAGGCATTGGTGGCTGATATGAGGCATTGGGGGTGATTTTTGGCATGGGGGCACGATCTGTGCCATGAGAGGCTGATCTGAGGTATGGGGGACCTGATCTGTGCCATGAGAGGCTGATCTGAGGTATGGGGGACCTGATCTGTGCCATGAGAGGCTGATCTGAGGTATGGGGGACCTGATCTGTGCCATGAGGGGCTGATCTGAGGTATGGGGGACCTGATCTGTGCCATGAGGGGCTGATCTGAGGTATGGGGGACCTGATCTGTGCCATGAGAGGCTGATCTGAGGTATGGGGAACCTGATCTGTGCCATGAGGGGCTGATCTGAGGTATGGGGGACCTGATCTGTGCCATGAGGGGCTGATCTGAGGTATGGGGGACCTGATCTGTGCCATGAGAGGCTGATCTGAGGTATGGGGGACCTGATCTGTGCCATGAGGGGCTGATCTGAGGTATGGGGGACCTGATCTGTGCCATGAGGGGCTGATCTAAGGTATGGGGGACCTGATCTGTGCCATGAGAGGCTGATCTGAGGTATGGGGGACCTGATCTGTGCCATGAGGGGCTGATCTGAGGTATGGGGAACCTGATCTGTGCCATGAGAGGCTGATCTGAGGTATGGGGGACCTGATCTGTGCCATGAGGGGCTGATCTGAGGTATGGGGGACCTGATCTGTGCCATGAGGGGCTGATCTGAGGTATGGGGGACCTGATCTGTGCCATGAGAGGCTGATCTGAGGTATGGGGGACCTGATCTGTGCCATGAGGGGCTGATCTGAGGTATGGGGGGCTGATCTGTGCCATGAGGGGCTGATCTGAGGTATGGGGGACCTGATCTGTGCCATGAGGGGCTGATCTTAGGTACGGGGGGCTGATCTGAGGTCTCTTTGTAGGTCATTCACATTGGGGTCTGAGCTGATGTCTAATTGTGGATCTGATCTGAGGTCTTATTGAGGTCTTATTAACATTGGAGTTCTGATTGGGGCTGTGAGCTGAAGTCTGATCTTACCATTGGGGGTCTGATTGCTGGTCTGATCTGAGGTCTAATGAAAAATATTTTTTCTTTGTGTCTTATGGGCTGGTGCATCTTATAGGACAAAAAATACGGTAAGTTTGTGGGTGTAACATGAAAAAATGTGGAAAAGTTCAAGGGGTATGAATACATTTTCAAGGCACTGTATAACCCATAATAATAATAAAATAAAAAAATAACCACTCCATATGTTGCTATAAACCTTATACCATACTTTGCCATGTGCACGAGCCCTTTACTCCCATTTGATGTATCTTTATTACTGTTTTGCTTATTTCCGTCTCACCAGTGTATGGCTCTTACGTTACTACTGCAAATAATATTGTGATTATATTGATCTATACATTTTAATCTATTACGAGCATCTAATCCAACAAAATGACCTCAAAAGATGCTTTCCATCTCCTAGATGCTTCTAAACATCTGTGCAGGATATTTTGCAGCTTTTAGCATTCAGATTCTGGTGACTTTCCCAAGGTTTAATTCTCTCATTATTTCTGAAACTTTGCTGACATCTAATGGTTGGACACCGGATGAAGCAAAACTCCTTGTTACGCACTCAGTGAGTGTACGGCGTCCCGGATGAGGGAGAATTGAACAAACGAAAAAATTATCATTTAAATTGACGACAAATTATGGATTTGATTATTATTTTTTTTTATATATTTTGTGTCGTATCTTGGACCATGTTTTACTATCAAAGCAACAAAAAAAGTTTCAAGGGGAAAACTTCAATTTGTTTGTGGACTCCGCATAAAGTAGGAAGCTGCAGTTTTCCTCACTGGCGGACATGCCCCCATTAGAATGCACTGTTGCTCTCATTGCCGTCTATGCGACTGAAGCCTATGAACAGGGAATGGAAAAAAGAGGAGGTGAATGTTCAAGGGGAACCGCAATTCCATTTAGGACTGTTGGCCCCATTAAGATGCATTTCACACAGGAAGTCACCATATGGACGCAGCCTCTTTTTCCAGAAAATGTTTTTGCCCCTGAGGAAGTACACATCCTATTCACTTGAATGGGTTGTCCCACAAAAATTATTTTGAAGTTTTCAAACCAGAACCTGGATCTGAATACTTTTGTAATCACATGTAATTAAAAATTGAACGTAGTCACTGAGATAGGGTCCAGGTGTGTGTCCTTTCTGCTGCAGCTCAGGTGTGTGTCCTTTCTGCTGCAGCTCAAGGGAAGTGTATTTCTTGTGTAGCTCTCTCCCAATCACAGCTCAGGAGGCAGTTGTGATGAAACTGAGCATGTGCGGCCATCTCAGTGAGCGGGACAAAGAAATAAGAAAAGGAACAAACAGCAGGTGGCGCTATACAGATACATCTCATTAAATAAGGTTCCATTCACACGTCAGTAGGTGTTCTGCGGTCCACAAATTGTGGATCCGCAAAACACAGACACCGGCAATGTGCATTCCGCATTTCGCCGACCGCACATCGCCGTCACTATAATAGAAAATGCCTTTTCTTGTCCGCAGTTGCAGACAAGAAAAGGACATGTTCTATTTTTTTCGTGAATGGAATTTAGGATCCGGAAGTGCGGAAACATGGACACCGGCAATGTGCGTTCCGCATTTCGCGGACCACACATCTCCAACACTATGTGCTGTCCGCATCCGCATTTCCAGATCCGCACTTCCGGATCCAAAATTCCATTCCTGAAAAAAATAGAACATGTCCTATTTTTTTATCGCAACTGCAGACAAGAAAAGGCGTTTTCTATTATAGTGCCGGCGATGTGCGGTCCGCAAAATACGGAACGCACATTGCCGGTGTCCATGTTTTCGCACTTCTGGATCCGAAATTCCGTTCCCGAAAAAAATAGAACATGATCTATTCTTGCCCGCAACTGCGGACAAGAAAAGGCATTTTCTATTATAGTGCCGGCGATGTGCGGTCTGCGAAATGCGGAATGCACATTGCCGGTGTCCGTGTTTTGTGGATCCACAATTTGTGGACTGCAGAACACCTACTGACGTGTGAATGGAACCTTATTTAATGAGATGTATCTGTATAGCGCCACCTGCTGTTTGTTCCTTTTCTTATTTCTTTGTCCTGCTCACTGAGATGGCCGCACATGCTCAGTTTCATCACAACTGCCTCCTGAGCTGTGATAGGGAGAGAGCTACACAAGAAATACACTTCCCTTGAGCTGCAGCAGAAAGGACACACACCTGAGCTGCAGCAGAAAGGACACACACCTGAGCTGCAGCAGAAAGGACACACGCCTGAGCTGCAGCAGAAAGGACACACACCTGAGCTGCAGCAGAAAGGACACACGCCTGAGCTGCAGCAGAAAGGACACACGCCTGAGCTGCAGCAGAAAGGACACACGCCTGAGCAGCAGCAGAAAGGACACACGCCTGAGCTGCAGCAGAAAGGACACACGCCTGAGCTGCAGCAGAAAGGACACACGCCTGCTTGGGCAGCTGTTATGTGTATAGATGTAGCAGAGCTGGCTGTGTTTGGGCAGCTGTCATGTGTATAGATGTAGTAGAGCTGCGTTTGCTGGGGCAGCTGTCATGCTGTCATATATAGAGATATAGTAGAGCTGAGTGTGCTGGGGCAGCTGTCATGTGTATAGATGTAGCAGAGCTGGCTGTGTTTGGGCAGCTGTTATGTGTATAGATGTAGTAGAGCTGGGTTTGCTGGGGCAGCTGTCATATATATAGATATAATAGAGCGGAGTGTGCTGGTGCAGCTGTCATGTGTATAGCTGTAGCAGAGCTGGGTGTGTTTGGGCAGCTGTCATGTGTATAGATGTAGTAGAGCTGGGTTTGCTGGGGCAGCTGTTATATATAGAGATATAGTAGAGCTGAGTGTGCTGGTGCAGCTGTCATGTGTATAGATGTAGTAGAGCTGGGTGTGCTGGGGCAGCTATCATATATAGAGATATAGCAGAGCTGAGTGTGCTGGGGCAGCTGTCATATAGAGATATAGCAGTGCTGGGTGTGTTGGAGGCAGCTGTCATGTGTATAGATGTACACTTAGCCAGCTATAACAGTAGAAGTCTCATATTTTTTCAATCAGTTACAATGCAGCCTTTATGGCTGTGTGGGTTAATGCTTTGCCACTGATACATTGGAGGTTGTGGGTTTGAATCCCAGCCACTTCAGGGGACAGTAAGATTAGATCACATTAGCGAGGGGGCCTGGTCAGCTGCCGCTGCTGCTGTGAAGGGGCCCTGAACACGATATTTAACTAACTTGAAAATAAACTGTCACGGTAGTTACGCCACTGTGTGTAGTGTGTGTAAAAAACAAAAAATAATAAACAGAAGGCGGCCCTGACGGACCCCCAGTGGCGTAGGTCACGGTGTGAGCGATAGATGGGCCGAGGTAAGTACAGTTCTGGTTTCTCACGGTTATGTCGTCCCTGGGCAGGCTCGCATAAGTGAAAAGAAGAATGGCACAAGGATTCTCTGGGGCACACTCTGGTGTAAGGGACACTGGCCAGATGTTGGTTTGAGGTGCCCTTGGTGGTCTGTATTAATGTGCCAGTGGCAATGTCCCTTGTAATCGTAACGCCAGTAGCCCAGTACCTTTTATATGGAGGTACAACCATTTACTATAGTGTTAATAGAGGAACTGAGTCTGAGGCAAGCAGGGTGAAACTCAAGGTCGAACTTTACTAAAGATGATTCTTGATTACAGTTCATCCAAAGCATTTAACAGTCTGAATACAGAGATAAACCTGCTGCTAGTCCTCTGCTGACAGGTGTAGATCCCTCTCTAGATATGAGATAAGGAGATGGTAGCCTTACTGTTAGTAGAGCTCAGGAATGGTCCTGGTTTTCCTTATTCAGGCTTTTGAAGTAGCCAAAGGCTAAGATATCTTTCACGATGACTGTCCAAAGGTCCCGAGGCACTCAAAAGATGTGTCCAATACACTTTGGAGATCTCATTTCTGTAATATTCTGGATAGATGAAGTACTTCAGCTCTGGGCTGAGATATAGCTGGGCAAATGAGGATAACAGGCTGCATACACTGCTAGACTGTGCTCAACTGCCACTCTAGTCTCAACAGGAGGTTATCTGTAAGCTAGACTGAACAGGAACTGATCTGGTCTCTCTCAACTGCCACTGGAACTAGTTCTGAAACCTGATCTAACTGGCTAGGCCTGAGCTTGACTATATATATATGGGTATGAGAGGTGTTATCTCCCCCTAGTGGTGAGCTCAGTGTAAATGCATGCTAATACACCTGTTAGCAGGGATTATGCAGAAGGTCATATATTGCAGTATAACAGGCTATAAAAAGGCATTTAAAGTACAGTACAACAACTTTGCAGTACCGATGAGGCTAGTGGGACGCTGTAGAGCACCCATCCTTCAACAATCCAAACCTCCTAAACTGCACACCTCAAAGCGTCATCCAACTATTCTAAATATTTTGCCTCCCAGAATCCCCCTTTACCTGCCTCCCACGACGACGATCCCTCCATTCCCCCGAATTAAACATACAAATTCAGGGCGGGTGGGCGGGAACTTCCAACCTTTCTCCAGAGAGATTTATTAACTCCGCCCCCAACACACTTAAATACTGCCCGCCAACATCCACTGCCCCACCTTCTGCTCCACCAATCCCCATCCCTTTTTTCTTTTTTTTAAAAAACCCTTTACTGCCTACCACTTCTCCCTAGATCAATACACCAATCCGCTATGGCTGCGCCCTGCTCCATCGCTCTTCTGACTTAATAGGATGGAAGATTAGTGCGGCCCTTTACCACCCCCATTCCCCCTTTTCCCATTAACAAACAAAGGAGACCTCTTTTGGAGTAAAAAGCCATAGTGGCCCATTTATTAACATATTAACCATCATAACATTTCTTTACATAACTTGCATGTAATAACCCCCCCATAATGATGGATCCTTGAAGGCAACCCCATCATATTGATCCTCCAGTTGAAGTTTTTAACCTTACCCTTGGCCGCACTCACCGACCCAAGGGCACCAAACATAAACATCATGCCCCTGCAAGCCTTCTAGCCCAAGCAGGAGCACCCATCCTTCAACTCTCCAAACCTTCTAAGCTGCATGCCCGAAAGCGTCATCCAACTTATCCAAATATTTTGCCTCCTAGAATCCCCCTTTTACCTGCCACAAACAAACATCAGTGACACCTCACCTATGTTCATCCTGCCACACCAGAACTGCTGTCTCTAACCCCTCTTGCAACCCCAACGCCCACAAATCTATCCCTACCTCATTTAAGTGAACACCATCCGCCCTTAGGAACTGTGTAGACGCCTCCTCCAACTCTCTATGACGCACAACAACATCCCCTTGCCACCGTACAAAACGCCCTACCTTCTTGTACAACTTCACATGTGCCTTGTTGACACGATCAACAGATCCAGCAAACCTCCACGTATGCTGGGCTACAACCTCTGACCAGACTATCAACAAACCCGGGAATCCCGCTCAAAGCCGCAACAGATCCAACTTGATGTCCCTTATCACATCTCTAAATCACTTTTTTTTATCACTTACTTGAATTTGTGCAGCAGCGCAGTGTCATGGCTGAGGATGGGGAAAACCCTCAGCCGTGCAATGACGGAAGATGTTAGTGGCTGCTCGGCCAGGACGACAGGATTAGGGAGCAGGTCACCTCCTAACGCATCCCTAATCCGACCCTAACTCCTAGCTGCATGAGCCGACCTTGAAGGTAGGAGCGCCCATGCTCAGGAACCTTGGATCCCTACTCACCCTCCGCCGATCCCTGAACTAGGAGCTGGGTAGTCGTGACACTCCCACCCCTTAAAGCCCCCCCCCACCCAAAAAAAAAGGAAACTGGTGCGGGACCAAACAAGGGGATAGAAGAAGGGGAATCAGTGTCCTAATATGCGCGTCTCCCCAGGACTGCCGCCGGCCCCTGGAGCAACACACAGGGACCAGGAGCCGACTGCCAGGCTCCGGAACAACACACAGGAACCAGAGACCAGCAAAGAAACAGCCCGGGGAGAGCGCACAGACACTGCGTCCACTCTCCACTCACGTCCCCACTCCAGTCGCTGCCAGCAGACACTCCTAACCAGCACACAGCCGGACCACTAACGGAAAGCTGCCAGCAGACGACCAGAGATAGGAACATGGAGAGGGACGAGGGATCACCAACACGGACACGGAAGGTAAGTTGGCGGGGAATATGTCACCAACCGCGCCGTTAACGGTGATCCCCAAAACGCTCTCCCTCTTGAGAACGCGCATGCAGGCCAAAAGCAGATGGCACTGCATACTGCACCCTCTTTCAAAGGTGTGCAACCGCACACCAAAAAACACAACGGTGAGGGAATAAAAAAAAAATGTGGACACCAAAACCGGGCCGTCAGCGGCGAAACCCCCATAACGCTCTCCCTCCGGAGAACGCACATGCACCCCATCAGGAGATGGCGGAACATGCTGCACCCTCTTTCGAGGGATACGCCACGTGAGGAGCCATTGTGGTCATACTGTCACGGCTGAGGATGGGGAAAACCCTCAGCCGTGCGATGACGGAAGATGTTAGTGGCTGCTCGGCCAGGACAACAGGATTAGGGAGCAGGTCACCTCCTAACGCATCCCTAATCCGACCCTAACTCCTAGCTGCATGAGCCGACCTTAAAGGTAGGAGGGCCCATGCTCAGAATCCTCGGATCCCTACTCACCCTCTGCCGATCCCTGAACTAGGAGCTGGGTAGACCACCTGTTCCTCCTGGATGCGGAGAAACAGGAGTCTAAAACTGGCCGAGCTGCAATGGGATGTAACCATAAACAGACTATGGATATGGCAGGAGAGTGAAAGACTTCCACCTGTACCTGCCACAGACACACTGACTGGATCTCTGGACACAAGTGCTGGCTGTCCACACACAAACATAAAAAGACACAGCACACATAGACACACAGAGACCCAGAACCATAGCTGCACTAATAACAGACACCACATAGACATAAACCTAACATCACATAAACATATAGTATCACAATTTATGACCACAAGGGTGGCCCTCACTGGCAGATGGTATATGGGACCAGAAGAGTGCCTCCAGCTTACTACAAGGCTGGAGTACCCCTCAGAACTCAGGTCTCAACTGAGGTTAAATAGCCCATGTAGCCACACCCACACAGACACACCTAGTGCACACACACTAGGAAGGGAATTAACCCTTCACACACCAGGGAAGGGAAGACAGCAACTAAAAGGGGAATACACACAATAAACCCCGTGCACACCAGACAAGGAAAGTGCACACATAAACACACGTTGCCAAAGACAACCGCATGCATGGACAGCGAGTCGCCCAGCAACCAGCTCAGGCTGCTCCACTGCTCAACAACCACAAGTTGCCAGCGACCATGGTCGTGAGACGCCGCTGCCGTTGGCCCGTCCACAGCCTGCGTGTGTTGGCAGCTCCGAGTCACTGCAACACGGTCACATGGGCTCAGCCTGCCACGGGGGCGTGACTGGTGAGTGAGCGGCGCCGCGGCGACGGGTAGCAGGGACTATAGGCGAGATGACTGATTGTGTTGTGTCTGACTCACACAGACACAGCCATCAGCAAGATTGAAGACGCACTCGCAGCCAGCAGCAGGAGTCAGGACAGGTCAGGACTTGTTAGGGTAGGTGATTGGTGAACCGAATTGAATGGTATATATGGTGATCAATCATTTCAAAATGATGAGATGAGCGCTAGGCTAGCACACTGACTAGCACCAGAGCAGAGGCGTTCAGCCTGACCGTGACATGATGGAGGGAGGGGGGACAATGTAAATGTTTATACAGTTGTACAGTACTCTGAGTATGTGACATGGGAATGGGGCCAGGCCGCCAGGAAGGGTCAGCCGGGAGGGATGATGTGCCATGGGGGGGGGGGGGGGGGAAGAAATGTGACACAATAGGGGGTAATGATGTGATCATGGATGGGGCCAGGGGGGAGGAATGATGTGCCATGGGGGGGGGGGGAGAAATGTGACACAATAGCCTATTGTGTCACATTTCTCCCCCCCATGGCACATCATTCCCCCCCCACCCGGACGGCCCTGGCCCCATCCATGATCACATCATTACTCCCTATTGTGTCACATTTCTTCCCCTCCCATGGCACATCATTCCCCACCCCACCACCCGGACGGCCCTTGCCCCATCAATGATCACATCATAACCCCCTATTGTGTCACATTTCTTCCCCCCATGGCACATCATTTCCCCCCCCCCATGGGGGTAATGATATGATCATGGATGGGTCCAGTGCCGCCTGGGCAGGGGGGGATGATGTGCCATGGAGGGGAGGGGAAGAAATGTGACACAATAGGGGGTAATTATGTGATCATGGAGGCCTGGGCGTGGGGGGGGGGGGGAATGATGTGCCATGGGGGGAGAAATGTGACACAATAGGGGGTAATGATGTGATCATTGATGGGGCCAGGGCTGTCTGGGGGGGGGGTGATGTGCTATGGGGGGAGGAGAAGAAATGTGACACAATAGGGGGTATGTGATCATGATGTGACATGAAGGGGGTGATGTAAACTAAAAACGAGGGGTGATGTGACATGGTTTTGAGGGGGAGAAATGTGACATGGCGGGGGAGAATGAACTAATAAAGACTCTGTCCCCGCCGGACGCTGATGTAGCAATTCCTCCACACACCGAACCGGACACACCGCACTGCCTAACAACGGGTGTAGATTAATCTACACCCCTTTCCCAACTGAGTCAGTCTTTGATCTCCTCAACAGACACTGCAAACTATCCGTCCCAACTCGTACATCCCCCCCCCCCCGCAACAAACCCCCAACTCATTTTCTACTGCTAGAAACTAACTCCAAAACCCTAAATGCCCCAAAGAAAGCCAACGCAAAGGCCGCCCGAAACAAGCACACCTCATAATCAGACCTAGAAACTTCCTTCAATATTGTACATACTGTTTGTAACACCGAAAAGGAAACCGGACGCCCAGTGTCCCTAGCTGGCGCTCTCCGCCTAAAACCCTTCAAAGCCTGATGCAACAAAAACCCCTTCGATATGTCCACTAAACCTCGTAAGTGCAACCAAAAGGCAACCGCTGCGACCTTTTTTGATACTGCTGAAAACGACACCCCGCTCTCAAAAGATAAATACTAAATACACTAATATTGTCTGAAAATCGTCCGATGAAACACATTCCACCACCTGCTCTATTAAAGGGAGTCTGTCACCACATTTTAGCATGTTAGACCGTTAAAATAGGGTTATGTGATCCAGCCAGAACATAAAAACGGTACCTTTGTGGTAGAAAACGGACTTTTCAATTTGCAGAAAACGAACTTATAAGATTATGTTCTGAGCCCTCTCAAGTGCCCAGGGCGGTCTCTCAATCCTCGGAGCCCCAGGCAGGCACCTCCTAAACGGCTGATAACTCCGCCCTCCGTGCGCCTCTGCCCGCCCGTTTACTCCCCTCCCCTGTCCCTTTCCACTGCGGCTGTGCGGTACAAATCGTAGCGGGCGCATGCGCAATAGGTATTGCGATGCCCTGCCAGGAGCGGGCATCGCATTGCGCATGCGCCCGCTACGATTTGTACCGCACAGCCGCAGTGGAAAGGGACAGGGGAGGGGAGTAAACGGGCGGGCAGAGGCGCACGGAGGGCGGAGTTATCAGCCGTTAAGAAGGTGCCTGCCTGGGGCTCCGAGGATTGAGAGACCGCCCTGGGCACTTGAGAGGGCTCAGAACATAATCTTATAAGTTCGTTTTCTGCAAATTGAAAAGTCCGTTTTCTACCACAAAGGTACCGTTTTTATGTTCTGGCTGGATCACATAACCCTATTTTAACGGTCTAACATGCTAAAATGTGGTGACAGACTCCCTTTAACTTTTCCCACCGTGACCAGAACGATGCATAAGCCGACCACATACTTCTACTAACCGATAGCTGAATCAAGGATACTGACACCTCAAGGCCACGCTCCAGAGCCACTGGGGGCAAGGCAGCCCATTCTCGTCCGCTCCTGGCACCAATCAACGAAAACGTTCCCACTGAAAACGAGAGAGCATCTGCCACTGAATTATCGACCCCAGGCACATGGACTGCTACAAAACAAGAATTAAATTCCAACCCCCGAAGAACCAGATACCATAACAATTGCAACACCGGCAACAAACTAACCGCTTGCGTGTTTATAGACTGTACCACCCCTAAATTATCACAGCAAAATCGTACGTGTTTGTTACATAACAAGTTCCCCCATAACTCAGTCGCTAAAACAATAAGAAATAACTCTAACAGCGCCCTTTCCCAACTGAGTCAGTCTTTGATCTCCTCAACAGACACTGCAAACAATGAACACGAGATTGCGCATCCCAAAGGCAGACAACAATCTACATAAAACTGACTCTCCCAATGAAAACCCAACAAATAAAAACTACTTGGATGAATCGGCAGCAAACGGAACGCCACTTCAATATCCGTTTTCGCTAAAAGAGCTCTCCGACCAAAACACTGAACCCAACTCACCACCGCGTCAAACGACGTGTACGAAACAGAACATAACTCACGCTCAATCCCATCATTAACTGAACTCCCAGCTGGATATGAGAGGTGGTGAATGAGCCGGAATTTGCTAGGCTCCTTTTTAGGAACCAAACCAAGGGGAGACACCCTGGCAAAGGAGGCACCAAAAACGGCCACACTATGCGACCCGCTCTCAATTCTTTCTCTATCTTTTGCTTCACTACATTCGGCCGGGTCAATGCTGAGACCAAGTTCTTCACAACCGCCTTAGAACCTACCAACTTTCACCGAATCCGAAACCCCTCTGTAAAACCCGCTCGCAACAATTCCCACGCTTCCCTATTTGGATACCTCTTTAGGAATGGCAACATCGCGTCCACCTTCACCGGAGTCGTTCCTCTTCTGTAAAGCTTCAAATCCCCTACCCCTACCTCGCTTGAAACAATGGGACAAGCTGTGCGCCCCCCCCCCCACATCCAGAGCATTCATGCTTAAATCGGCAATCAGAAAGGAACTTGCAGAACCTTCATTGTATTGCCAACAACACCGCTTCCTACCACCCGCTGCCGAGTCCGAGGGGCCCTTCAAAGCACACATAGACCCCTCACCCCTAGTAGCATCCGACAGCCTTACGTCATCAACTGCTGCAACCTTTCCGCTATTCGCTGCTACCACACCAGAAGGCCCTGCCACCGCAGCCTCGTCCAATGCCAACTCCGGTCTCCCTCCAACGAAGCCAGAATCTCCCTTGATATAGAATGCGCTGGTGCCCAAGCAGTAGCTGGACCCAAAGCGCGACACTAACGCCAGCAATCCCGACAACAATTCCTGTGCCACCGCACTCTCAGCCCCAGTTATACCTACACTACTCTCCCCTAACCCCACCGGAACCACACGCTGTACCACTGTCGTCCACTCTCCAGGCTGTCCCCTTTAACGCGCAGAAATTTCTTGGGTCACCGGAGCAGATGCCTCCGCAGGAACAGGATAGGTGCGTGACGTCGCCATGTCATCCAACCTCTCCTGGGCTTCCCATCCGTCTTGACTACATTCTCCTTCCTCGACAGATCCGGCAGCAGGGACCCCCCCCCCCTCTAGAAGGGGCAGAGGCAACATCTTCATCCAATGCAGTACCATCTACATAAGGAACTGGAACAGTGTCTAGGGAACAGACCTGGTGTAAGGGCGCCCTCATGTGGACACTCCAGGTACTCTTCTATGCCGACAGGCTCCTGACTTCAGCTGGCTCCCTGCCATCCCTAGCCGCACCATCGTTCAGAGGGGGAGGAGTCTCCCCTGCTTCCCTCTCTCCTGCTCTTGTAGAAGGCTGCCAGCCCTCACCACTAGGCCGCAGCGCTCACATCTTCGCCCTGCTCCTCCTAACGTCCTGGCCCCTACTCAGAGAAGCTGCTCCTGGACTCGATGAAGGACCCGCCTGCTTGCTGGCCGCAGCCCCGTGATCAGATAACCACTGACCTGAGCCTCAACCCCCACACCGGTACTCATGCAGGGAGAGTACCACTGACCGCACAGACCCCCCACGCTGTTTGGGAGAGCCGGCATGAGAACACCTCCGCTCCTCTCCCGCTAGTCCCCGCCACTGTGGCAGATCCCTCCCGCTACAGCAACAAACCGCTGCAGAGCTAGCTGCCCGCCGCACCGGTGGGTCCCTACTGGGGCTCTGAAGCCAGCGCCGGACCCTAGGGGTCATTTCTGGGCTTAAGCGCGTTGGTGGCAATGACCTCCAAGCGCTTGCCCTCAAAGTGACATCTAAATAGGACCCAGGTGGCCCACTCAAGGCGTCCTGAAGCGATTGCTGTAACCACTCAGGCCCATGCTGTGCCGCCGCTGCCCTAACCGCCGCCATTAAAACTAAAGTTAGACATGACAACTAACTTCCAACCTTTCTCCAGAGAGATTGACTAACTTCGCCCCCAACACACTTAAATACTGCCTGCCAACATCCACTGTCCCACCTTCTGCTCCACCAATCCTCATCTATATCCCCTTTTCTATTTTTATTATTATTATTTAACCCTTTACTGCCTACCACTGCCGCCTAAGTCAATACGCCATTTCGCTATAGCTGCGCCCCGCTCCATCACTCTTCTTCTGTGAAACGTGGCAATCCAAACCTGCAGGGTGCACAGGAGGTGAGACAGGGCACAGCACATGCATCAGGTGTGCAGCTCACCCCTCCAGCACACAGGCAGCGGAGGACATCTCTGGAGAGGCTGACATTACAGCAGAACCTGCAGCAGTGTGAGGTGGTGACCATGGCATGCTTAGGCCGCACCAGGTCTCGGTCTGGAAGTGGCAGCAGCAAAAATGCTGAAAGATCTTTGGATTTGGTGCAAGAGAGATCTGCAGATAAATCTCATGGAGTCTCCGGGTCTGCTGAGTTCAAACAGCCTGAGAAGCTGCCCAAGACTGGACCCAAAACGATAGAGACCCATGCACCTGAGCTGCAGCTAGCAGATGAGATCCCTGCCCTGGTGAGGAAAATGGAGGAGCTGAAGGGACACAAACAGATGCTGCAAATGGAGATTGACTGTGTGTACAAGCTCAAGACTGCAAACCCAAAATGTGCAGCCATATACAACCTAAGCTACACTCACTCAGCTTGGAACTTGGTGACCTGGTGAAACAGATGGACACTGACCTGGACAGAATGGGACCACTTGCAGAAACCAGGAGTGTTTTGCCATCCATGGATTCAGCTTTGAATCTGGATTTTCCAGTGTTATCCCTAAGGAGGCCCAGCAGACGACAATACCTCTGCTGCAAGCTGCAAATTTTTCCTTTCAAAAGGGAGAGATCCATAAACAGGACAGTGTGCAACAGCGGCCACAAGAATCTGCATCTGTTCCTGAGGAGACACATAGACCTCAGACACCAGCACTATAAGTCCCAGGAGGCACGGCACAGCAGCAGAAAGACAATGGACATGTGTAACACCCCAAAGTTGTGTTACTACACGCCTCTACCCCGCTACTATGTGTTAAGAGCTTTTATACTGTCATCTGATGTAATTTATATTATGTCTTCACAAATGTGCATCTAAAACCATGTTAAATGTAATTGTTTCTTGTAATTTTCCAGGTTCACCAGCAGGTGGCAGCAACCCCATTGGCAAGGTACTAGTCCCAGTTTAGTACGTCTAAGCTGGAATGGATTATTCCAGCTTAGCTCCCCCTCTGTGAGCGAAGTGGGCTGTGCCCACATCCTGCAGCATGGGTGGAGAAGGAAGTTAGGGTCAGTATGCCAGCCACCCCTGTTGGGGAAGGCTTTGTGATAGCGTTCAGGAGATCCCCTGCATAGGGAAGACAGCAAGGATCTTGTCTCGGCTGAGACTTGATCATATACCCAGCCTGAGCAACTTCAGCCTCAGTTGGATGAAAGAAGCAGAAAACACATACAGTCTCCAGAGTTCCAGGAAGAAATCATCCCCTGAGAAATCATCTGTGAGTTAAGTCCAGAGACCTAGGAGAAGCTATTCCTCCTCAGCTAGTCTGTCCCCATACAGCATAAGTTATAGAAAAGTGCAGAAGATTAATTCCTGCCACAGTTACAGTGCTACCAAGCAGACGACTTATCCTGCAAGCTCACATTTAAGAAGCAGAAAACACATACAGCTCACATTTAAGAAGCAGAAGCACCCATTCCTGTTAATGATTGCTAAAACCTGCTGGGACCAGAGACCAAAGCTGTACACCGCTTGGATACAAGTTATCTTCATTAAAGAAACGTTTGAACTTCATCTAAAGGTCTGGACATCATTTCTGCTGCAAAATTCCTCTATTACACTACACTCAAATTTATTGCAAGTGAGCCAGGAGTCCAGCCGTACCCAGGTAGGAGACACCGTTGTCAGAATTATCATCACCTATAGAGACATTATAGGCCATTACACCACTCTGGCATTCTGGCATATTTATTAATGTATAAGACAATAAAAACGACAATAAAAGAGAGAATGTGGCCCTCCTGTTGGAAATCTATGTATAAAACAGCACTTGCTCACTGTAGCTAGCACTCTGAATCTAGATGGGTATTAAAAACAACACATTCCTGAAATAAAACGACAATAAAAAGGTACATCACAAATTATTCACACAATAAAAAATCGCACAATAAAAACGCATACATATCACAGATGTTGAATGTTCACTGGGAAAACTACAAATGTCACTGTTGCGAGTTATTCCCCAACTCACTGACAAAGTTCTGAAGCTCCAAGGTAACAGTTAGAGGCACCATGGCGTGATAGTCCCACAACAAACAGGTATAGCGGCATCCCGCAGTATATTCAACCATAACCTACATAGACAAATGCCAGACCGCTGGTACTCATTAAATTCTTTATTACAAAAAACATTATAATTTAATAACATACATGATTAAAAGAATCGGTGCAGGAGATAAAAAGCAACATCACTAGAGGAGACGTACAGTGGACACTAGTCCCCATCCTTTCAACATGATTATTCACAAAAATGCATATATGGAAATTCATAACAGGCAGGAAATAGGTCAATTACCCATACTGTGTCTCCTCCAGGATGGCGCCAACCCCAACGCGCGTTTCGGCGTACCTTCGTCTGGGGGTAGCGTCATCGCTGAGGGACATGGTTTATATATAAATGTCAGCCAATCACTGCATACCAGTTACTGTCACGAGGGTGTCAAGACCCACGCCTGACTCCGTTATACCCGGGGTCAGGAAGTCGCAGCGGTTCGCTGCGCGCTCTATGTAATATAGGGCTGTTTCCTTATGGTAGCTTTCTGGGTTTGCTTTGCAACCCTTTTAGGCTCACTCAGGGATCCGTAGCTCCTTCTCCTCAGCTGTTCCTTGTCCAGCACTCCCAACCTCCTTATAGTCCCCTCTCACACTTCTCTGGTTGCCAGATATAGAGCTTCCTGCCTGGACTTCTATACTGACCCACTGGAGCTGTGTTGCTGCGTTCTCTGGTTGTTGGTCCAGAACGTTTCCCTCCGGATCCCTGTTGGGCCTTTGTGGTCTGCTGTGGTCGCCCACCTGGGTTTATGTGTTTGTCTGTATTGTCTGTCCTCTCCCTGGTGTTTCCCTCTTAGTGTCAGTGGTGCGGACTAGCAATCCCACCGGCCCGTTCACTATCTAGGGCTCATTTTAGGGAAAGCCAGGGTTTATTCACGTGATCGGGTGAGGAACCCGTCTAGGGACGTCAGGGCAGTCAGGTGCCAGCCTCAAGGTGAGTCAGGGGTCACCACCTTTCCCTCTCCCTTGGGCAGGGCTTTCCCTTTTCCCTCCCTGTGCGTGACGCCGGTCATTACATTATCTCTGGCCCTTATTTTGTGTAGGTAAAAAAAATAAAAATAAAAATATATTTTTTTTACCTACTTAGAATCCAGTATGGATCCAATTGCTGCTCTGTCCAAACAATTTCATGGCCTGTCCTTGGAGGTGGCAGGATTGAAGGCGTCGGTCCTCCAGCAACAGCAGCAATTACAACAGACTGCAAGCCCAGCGGTTGCTACTGGTAACCAGGTTGTTGCGGAACCCAAGGTCCCTCTCCCTGACAGATTTTCTGGGGGAAGGGACAAGTTTTTGACATTCCGTGAGGCCTGTAAATTATATTTTAAACTGCGCCCTTACTCCTCTGGTAATGAAGAACAGCGGGTGGGGGTTGTTATTTCCCTGATGCAGGGGGACCCGCAGTCCTGGGCATTCTCTTTACCCACTGATTCCCAGGCTCTTTGGTCAGTGGATGAGTTTTTCGGGGCCTTGGGTCTCATATATGACGACCCTGACCGAGTCGCCCTGGCTGAGTCGAAGTTACGGAGACTCCTACAGGGAGAGCGGCCAGTAGAGGAGTATTGCTCTGACTTCCGTAGGTGGGCTACGGATACCCAATGGAACGACCCGGCTCTCAGGAGTCAGTTCTGCTCTGGGTTATCCGAAAGGGTTAAGGATGCGCTTGCATTATATGAGACCCCCTTTTCCCTTGATGCGGTTATGTCCCTTTCTATCCGAATAGATAGACGTCTTAGGGACAGGTTGAAAAAACCTGAGCAATTGGTAACCCCTCCCAAGCAGCAGTTAGTCTATATGGACTTAGACGAGCCTATGCAGCTAGGAGGAACCACTCGCCAGGTCCGTCCTCCTGAGGTTCGCCGTAGGCGTGGGTTTTTTTTTTTTTGTGGGGAGAGGGGTCATTTCATTAATGTCTGTCCTTCTTTCCTCAGAAACAAAAGACCGTCAGAAAACTACTAACCCCAGGCTGTGTGGAGGATGTCAGCCGGGGGGTATACGTTTCCTCCATACGTACATCACAATTTGTGTTGCCAGCAGTTATTGTTTTTGGTGTTAAGACGGAGACTATTTCTTTCTTTCTAGACAGTGGAGCAGGGGTAAATTTGATAGATGCCCGTTTTGCCCGCACTATGGGTTTGTCTCTCTGTACGCTACAGAGACCTATTCCCATATTCGCTATTGATTCTGCTCCTCTGTCTCAGAGAAACCTCACCCACATTGTTCATAATTTACACCTTCGGGTAGGGGACCACCATAACAAGATGCTTTCATGTTATGTTCTGGAGGGGCCTTCCCTGGTTGGTAGCGCACAATCCAGTGGTGGATTGGCAGGCCAGGGAGATATCGGAGTGGAGTGAGCATTGCAGAGAAAATTGCTTAAATAGCAATTGCTTAGTCGCCTCCATAACTACCCTTCCTACATTTATTTCGGATTTTGAGGACGTTTTTTCTGAAAAGGGTTGTCAGAAGTTACCACCTCACCATCCTTATGATTGCCCGGTTAACCTTATTCCCGGCGCAAAATTACCCAAGACCAGGTTATATAATCTTTCGGGTCCAGAGAGACAAGCCATGAAAGATTATATCTCCGAGAGCTTGGCTAAGGGACACATCAGACCCTCTTCTTCACCCGTGGCTGCAGGGTTTTTCTTCGTTAAAAAGAAAGATGGGGGCCTGCGTCCTTGCCTAGATTTTCGCGAATTAAATCGGATAACCATCCGAGACCCATTCCCTCTTCCTCTCATTCCTGACCTGTTTAACCAGATTGCGGGTGCTAGGTGGTTCTCCAAACTTGATCTTAGAGGGGCCTACAATCTGATTCGTATCAAGGAGGGGGATGAGTGGAAGACAGCTTTTAACACCCCTGAGGGGCATTATGAAAATCTAGTCATGCCTTTTGGTCTGACCAATGCTCCTGCCGTCTTTCAACATTTCGTTAATGACATTTTTAGTCATCTAATCGGCAGGTTTGTGGTAATATACCTAGATGATATCTTAATTTATTCGTCTGATCTGAAAACACATGAGGTGCATGTCAGACAAGTACTGCAGGTCCTACGGATGAATGAATTATATGCTAAAATTGAAAAATGTGTCTTCGCCGTTCAGGAGATACAATTCCTAGGTTATTTTTTATCTGCTTCAGGTTTCCGTATGGATCCTAGGAAGGTCCAGGCAATTTTAGATTGGGATCTTCCTGAGAACCTCAAAGCACTGCAACGGTTCTTGGGCTTTGCGAATTTCTTTAGGAAATTCATTAAAAATTATTCAGTTATTGTGAAACCCCTTACTGACATGACTAGGAAGGGGAATGATTTTTTTAAATGGTCTGACGCCGCTAAAGTTGCTTTTTCCTCTCTAAAAGAGAGGTTTACCTCGGCACCTGTACTAGTCCAACCTGATGTCTCTCAGCCTTTTATTGTTGAAGTCGATGCGTCAGAGGTGGGAGTGGGGGCGGTGCTGTCTCAGGGTCCGTCTCCTGGCAAATGGTGTCCTTGTGCTTTCTTTTCTAAAAAACTATCTGCAGCAGAACAGAACTACGATATTGGCAATAGGGAACTATTAGCTATTAAACTAGCGTTTGAAGAATGGCATCACTTTTTAGAGGGAGCAATCCACCCCGTCACTGTGATTACGGACCACAAAAATCTTCTGTACCTCGAATTAGCTAAGCGTCTCACTCCTAGACAAGCTAGGTGGTTGCTATTTTTTACCAGGTTTAACTTTGTTATTACCTATCGTCCTGGGGCAAAAAATACCAAGGCTGATGCACTATCTCGTTGTTTCCCTGGAGGGGGTAATGTGAGTGATCCGGTACCCATTCTTCAAAGAGGAGTTGTTTCTGCGGTAAACTCTGCTCTGGAGGGGAAGGTGTTAGAGGCCCAGGGGGACGCCCCGGTCTCTTGCCCCTCAGAGAAATTGTTTGTACCGTTGAACCTGCGTTTCGAATTATTAAAGGAACATCATAATTCAGCACTTGCTGGGCACCCGGGTAGTAAAGCAACCTTGGAGCTATTGTCTCGTCGTTTTTGGTGGCCAAGGTTGTATTGGATTTTGTGTCTTCTTGTTCTACCTGAGCGCGCGCAAAAGTTTTGCATACACGTCCTGCAGGGTCTCTATTACCACTCGTCATTCCCAATAGACCATGGACACATCTGTCAATGGATTTTATCACTGACTTACCTTTGTCTGCGGGTAAAACAGTTATTTTGGTAGTAGTGGACAGGTTTAGCAAAATGGTACACTTCATTGCGTTACCCGCACTACCTAATGCTAAGACTCTTGCTCAGGTATTCATCAGTGAAATCGTGAAGCTTCACGGGGTCCCTTCCAATGTTTCGGATCGGGGTACCCAGTTTATTTCTAAATTTTGGAAAGCTTTTTGTTCCCGTTTGGGGGTACACTTGTCGTTTTCCTCAGCTTTCCATCCTCAGTCGAATGGACAGACTGAGCGTACCAACCCAAACCTTGAGACATATCTAAGATGTTTTGTGTCTGAAAACCAAGAGTTGTGGTCATCATATTTACCGTTAGCTGAGTTTGCCATAAATAATCGTCGTCAGGAATCCACTGGCAAGTCACCATTTCTTGGTGCATATGGTTTTCATCCCCAATTCTGTACTTTCAAAAAGGGGGTGTCTTCTGGGGTTGCCGAAGAGGACCGGTTTTCGTCATCTCTTTCATCGGTAAGGCAGAAGGTGCAAGCTAACTTGAAAAATATGGGAGGTAAATAAAAATGCATGGCTGAGTGGACCTAGGAGTGAATGACTGTGTGGTTGTCTACTAGGAATATTAAATTAAAGGTTCCCTCTTGGAAACTGGGTCCTAGGTTCATTGGCCCTTACAAGATTGTAGCCATCATCAACCCCGTGGCTTTTCGCCTGGAGCTCCCTCAGACTTTTAAAATCTATCTTTCATAAGTCGTTACTCAAAAAATATGTTCCACCTCTAGAACCGTCACCGCTGCCACCCCCTCCTGTTGTTGTGGATGGTAATCTAGAGTTTCAGATATCCAAAATTGTTAATTCTCGTCTGGTCCGCCGCTCTCCAATATCTGGTGCATTGGAGAGGTTACGGTCCCGAGGAAATAATGTGGGTTCCTGCGTCTGAGGTAAACGCCGACAGGCTAGTTCGGGCTTTTCATGCCTCTCATCCTGAGAGACCTGGTCCTGAGTGTCCGGAGGCCCCTCGTAGAGAGGGGGGTACTGTCACGAGGGTGTCAAGACCCACGCCTGACTCCGTTAAACCCGGGGTCAGGAAATCGCAGCGGTTGGCTGCGCGCTCTATGTAAGATAGGGCTGTTTCCTTATGGTAGCTTTATGGGTTTATGGAATAATTGACAGATCTAATATAGTATACATAGTACACATGTTGGTTTTAATTGACCGACACGATTTTGGCTGGAGGACTCTGCCTCTGCAATTTTCTTTCTTTTGCTTTTCTCCCCCCCTCCCCTTCCCTTCCCCCCTTCCCCGCTTTCTCTTCCCTCTTCCCTCCTCCCCCTTCCTCTTTCCCTCCCCTCCCCCTCTTTATTTCTTTCTTTCGTTCTTCTTTGTCCCTTATTCCTGGCTCTGTGGTTCCCCATTGAATAACTTGGTATGGGTAATATATGATAATATACTCTAATGTATTCCTAATATATATTTCTTCAATGGATTATGTAATGATGATAATGCACTATGCACTTTAAAACGTGGCAGGGGTACACTATATGACCACTCTTATTATGTATTTATAGTACATTGTTTAACGGTATATGTATATATAGTTTATGAGTTTTATTTTCATGACTCACATTATGGAATAGATCATATGATCGATATGTAGTTATAATTACAATTTGGTATAGGGGTTACGTATTGATTTACAGATGCTATCGCATTTTATGGGGGATACGGGGCCTTATTATTTATTATATTTATTAATATTTATTAATTATTATTAGTATTTATTGTGGATCATATTTGAATGTAATAGATGTCTATGTATTTACCCTTACATCTGTATTAAGGTGGTCATTAATTTATTACACATTTATATACTCCGATATACTCCTATTGTCTCATGTATTTCTGTGCCTCTTTACCATGCGAATATGTCAATACAGTCGTCCCGCTATGTGTCTTAATTCATATAGTAAGGTAGGATGACGCCATGGGACCGCGATTCTGTTGTGCGCGCTCAAGTGATGTCATCTGGATCTTGTGACTATAAGAGGATCAGGTGATCCTAGGTGGTCACGTGTTCCTTCAGATGCCGGCATCCAGGGTGTTTGTTAGATCAGTTCCGGCGCAATGCGGTGACGAATGAACCGACGAGTAACTGGTATGCAGTAATTGGCTGACATCTATATATAAACCATGTCCCTCAGCGATGACGTTACCCTCAGACGAAGGTACGCCGAAACGCGCGTTGGGGTTGGCGCCATCCTGGAGGAGACACAGTATGGGTAATTGTCCTATTTTCTGCCTGTTATGAATTTCCATATATGCATTTTTGTGAATAGTCATGTTGAAAGGATGGGGACTAGTGTCTACTGTACGTCTCCTCCAGTGATGTTGCTTTTTATCTCCTGCACCGATTCTTTTAATCATGTATGTTATTAAATTATAATTTTTTGTAATAAAGAATTTAATTAGTACCAGTGGTCTGGCATTTGTCTATGTAGGTTATGTATTTATTGTATTGCCAAAGGCTTGGTTATTACTTGAATAAGTAATTATCCCATGGTTGGGGTATGTATATTTTTTCGGATGGTATATTCAACCAGTAGCGTCCCACTGGGCTAATAGCATTTAAGTCTTGTTAAATCTCCTGTCAGCAAATATTCGATGAAAAAGATAGTCTTACCGGAAAGGTTCTCCTCACCACTTCGTTGCCCACCATCGCTCTGCTGGGTCGTGTTTTTAATTACCGCCAGAAGTTTTTGAGCGGTCAGGTTGTTGAAATCCCACGTAGGTAAAAGTTTGGCATGGGCAGGCCGGTCTCTGCTGTAGGCTGTCACGGATTTCTTATACTTTAACCTTATCGTGGTGTTGAGCAGTATGGTACGAGGTTCCGGCACTATCTGTTGGTCTTCACTTCTTAAAAATGCGGGGTCCTGTTAGAGCTAGATGCGTTTCGGGGCTTAAGGTTGCCCCTTCCTCAGTAGCTCTCTGTGGACCATGGCCTTTGCTGTGGGATGCGACTAAGAAAATTTCAGGAAAGACCAACTAGAGCAGCTGAACGTTATTTGGGGTTAATCAGAGGCACTTTAAATGATGACAGGTGTATGCTGACTCCTATTTAATAGGATTTTGAACGTGATTGCTAAATTCTGAACACAGCTACATCCCCAGTTATAAGAGGGTGTGCACCACCTAAAATATTTCAGTTTGTTTTTCAATTGAGTTGTACAGTTTATAGGTCACATTAAAGGTGAAAAAAGTTCTGAAATGATTTATCTTTGTCTCATTTTTTTACAGCACAGAAACCTGACAATTTAACAGGGGTGTGTAGACTTTTTATATCCACTGTATATACATGATATTGACAGGGGGACAATATACCTGATTATAACAATCATTACGTACTATCACTGGCATACCAGAACAAAAGTGTCCATACATGATGAGCCGTTTCATCACAGGCAAGCGGTGAAACTGATCCTGTCAACGCTGAGGTGGATAAAGAACTTAGAATGTAGGGAAACGGAGAGGAACAGGATGTTATGGAGGAATATATATATGGTAGATGTGGACTGATCTTCATAATGGAATTGTGTTTATTGCTGATTTATTTACTGTCTTTCCCTTTAACAGCGATGGACTATTGTTAAGTTAAAGTGTTTATTATTTATACTGTTGGATATGTATGATTTCTGGTAAATGACCATTGTTTCTGTTCATTCTGATTGAATGTATTGTTATGTTTGTTTATACTAATAAAAATTGCCTCCTATGTACAAGAATATAAATACTATAATACTATCCATATAACACAAAAATGCAACTACTATAATACTGCTCCAATGTATAAAAAATATAACTACTATAATACTGTTCCAATGTATAAAAATATAACTACTATAATACTGCCTCCTATGTACAAGGATATAACTACTATAATACTACCTCCTATGTACAAGAATATAACTACTATAATACTGCCTCATATGTACAAGAATATAACTACTATAATACTGCCTCCTATGTACAAGAATATAACTACTATAATACTGCTCCTATGTACAGGAATATAACTACTATAATACTGCTCCTGTGTACAAGAATATAACTGCTATAATACTGCCTCCTATGTACAAGACTATAACTACTATAATACTGCCTCCTATGTACAAGAATATAACTACTATAATACTGCTCCTAAGTACAAGAATATAACTACTATAATACTGCTCCTATGTACAAGAATATAACTGCTATAATACTGCCTCCTATGTACAAGAATATAACTACTATAATACTGCTCCTAAGTACAAGAATATAACTACTATAATACTGCTCCTATGTACAAGAATATAACTACTATAATACTGCTCCTATGTACAAGAATATAACTGCTATAATACTGCCTCCTATGTACAAGAATATAACTACTATAATACTGCTCCTAAGTACAATAATATAACTACTATAATACTGCTCCTATGTACAAGAATATAACTACTATAATACTGCTCCTATGTACAAGAATATAACTACTATAATACTGCTTCTATGTACAAGAATATAACTACTATAATACTGCCTCCTATGTACAAGAATATAACTACTATAATACTGCTCCTATGTACAAGAATATAACTACTATAATACTGCTACTATGTACAAGAATATAACTACTATAATACTGCTCCTATGTACAAGAATATAACTCCCATAATACTGCTCCTATGTACAAGAATATAACTACTATAATACTGCCTCCTATGTACAAGGATATAACTACTATAATACTGCTCCTATGTACAAGAATATAACTACTATAATACTGCTCCTATGTACAAGAATATAACTACTATAATACTGCTCCTATGTACAAGAATATAACTCCCATAATACTGCTCCTATGTACAAGATATAACTACTATAATACTGCCTCCTATGTACAAGGATATAACTACTATAATACTGCTCCTATGTACAAGCATATAACTACTATAATACTGCTTCTATGTACAAGAATATAACTACTATAATACTGCCTCCTATGTACAAGAATATAACTACTATAATACTGCTCCTATGTACAAGAATATAACTACTATAATACTGCTCCTATGTACAAGAATATAACTACTATAATACTGCTCCTATGTACAAGAATATAACTCCCATAATACTGCTCCTATGTACAAGAATATAACTACTATAATACTGCCTCCTATGTACAAGGATATAACTACTATAATACTGCTCCTATGTACAAGAATATAACTACTATAATACTGCTCCTATGTACAAGAATATAACTGCTATAATACTGCCTCCTATGTACAAGAATATAACTACTATAATACTGCCTCCTATGTACAAGAATGTAACTACTATAATACTGCCTCCTATGTACAAGAATATAACTACTATAATACTGCTCCTATGTACAAGAATATAACTACTATAATACTGCTCCTAAGTACAAGAATATAACTCCCATAATACTGCTCCTATGTACAAGAATATAACTACTATAATACTGCCTCCTATGTACAAGGATATAACTACTATAATACTGCTCCTATGTACAAGAATATAACTACTATAATACTGCCTCCTATGTACAAGGATATAACTACTATAATACTGCTCCTATGTACAAGAATATAACTACTATAATACTGCCTCCTATGTACAAGGATATAACTACTATAATACTGCTCCTATGTACAAGAATATAACTACTATAATACTGCTCCTATGTACAAGAATATAACTACTATAATACTGCTCCTCTGTACAAGAATATAACTACTATAATACTGCCTCATATGTATAAGAATATAACTGATATAATGCTGCTCCTCTGTACAAGAATATAACTACTATAATACTGCCTCCTATGTACAAGAATATAACTACTATAATACTGCCTCCTATGTACAAGAATATAACTACTATAATACTGCTCCTATGTACAAGAATATAACTACTATAATACTGCTCCTATGTACAAGAATATGACTACTATAATACTGCTCCTATGTACAAGAATATAACTACTATAATACTGCTCCTATGTACAAGAATATAACTGCTATAATACTGCCTCCTATGTACAAGAATATAACTACTATAATACTGCCTCCTATGTACAAGAATGTAACTACTATAATACTGCCTCCTATGTACAAGAATATAACTACTATAATACTGCTCCTATGTACAAGAATATAACTACTATAATACTGCTCCTAAGTACAAGAATATAACTCCCATAATACTGCTCCTATGTACAAGAATATAACTACTATAATACTGCCTCCTATGTACAAGGATATAACTACTATAATACTGCTCCTATGTACAAGAATATAACTACTATAATACTGCCTCCTATGTACAAGGATATAACTACTATATACTGCTCCTATGTACAAGAATATAACTACTATAATACTGCCTCCTATGTACAAGGATATAACTACTATAATACTGCTCCTATGTACAAGAATATAACTACTATAATACTGCTCCTATGTACAAGAATATAACTACTATAATACTGCTCCTCTGTACAAGAATATAACTACTATAATACTGCCTCATATGTATAAGAATATAACTGATATAATGCTGCTCCTCTGTACAAGAATATAACTACTATAATACTGCCTCCTATGTACAAGAATATAACTACTATAATACTGCCTCCTATGTACAAGAATATAACTACTATAATACTGCTCCTATGTACAAGAATATAACTACTATAATACTGCTCCTATGTACAAGAATATGACTACTATAATACTGCTCCTATGTACAAGAATATAACTACTATAATACTGCTCCTATGTACAAGAATATAACTACTATCATATTGCCACTTTTAACAGGAATGTGGACCTTAAAAGCACAGGTATTAGACTTTTAATATAAAAAAATGCTGTCATCTCTAGTGTCTGGAAATGAAATGCTTCTTACTTCAGAGTTAATATTTTATGTTAATGTATTTGACATTCTTACATTAGTTTGGCGCTGTTTTAGAGATATTACACTAGTGTACAATTTGGCCCTAGGAGTCGTCCATTTATTGTGTATGTAAGGCTGGCGGTTATGTTAGTGCATAATTTCCATCTACAATCCTTTATTCAGGCAATAACCTAGCTTTGTAAAGTGTATAATTTCCTAATTTGCTCTGAGATTCATAAATCTTAGCCTGAGAATGTCTCAAGGTCAAACGCCCCATAATAAAGCATTTATTATGTGTTTTTTTCCCCTCTGTATCCATTATCGAGAGCAAATCAGTGGTTGACCTTTTAAGTCACACTGATTCAATAAAACTTACATTATCCTGACTTTCGGGAACATTAGTTTAATGTGATTTAAAAGATCACCTTCCATGAGCAGCGCAATAAGTTTGCATGAAACCCAAAAAGCATATACTATGTAATGAAACCTGCCCTTTAATGAACTGCCTGAGCTTCTGTACATAGAGAAATCCTACCGTTTCTAATATAACCTTTCGCCACAGGCATAGGTTAGCAATACAAATAGCCACAATGTCAAGATATGAATTTTTATTTGCATGCTTTGTTATGCACAATTACTGTTACTTGCAAAGGATCCCTCAGTAGCATGGCAGAGCGGTGTGTACTGAGCTGGCGTGGCGGCACCTATTACCCGTACAGCTTTGAAGTATGGAGCCACAATCACGCCATTTGCCGCCATATCATGTCTCTGTTGGATACCATATCACACAGATATTCTACCAGGGGCATACAGTTATTGGCTACTATATTGCCATAATAATTAGCCATACAACAGCAAGATGAACACTGCCACACAGTGTGTAGATAGTGTCTGAATAAATATCAGGGCCCCCCCATAAAAGTTTAGCCCACCAAAATAATGCCACCTCCTTGGCAGTCCTTGGAACTGTTGGTAATATCCCTGGTGATAGATATATCATGGGTATTCCCATTTGTGATAATTATGGCCTATCCTTAGGACTGGTCTATAGGGGGAGGTCCCAGCTACTATCTCTAAAATGGTGCCCTGCTACTTTTGGAATTCTAATAGCTGTCAATGGAGAGGAAGCCACACAAAACCATCTTGGTCTTCGTTCACAGTGGGGAGGCGTTGTAGAGGTGGGGCCCAGACCGATCGATATGCCATAAATGTCCTAAATTGGACAACCCCTTTTAAGGTGTTAAATTTCAAAACCCTCTTTGTGAACAATAATAAAGTGGTTAATAGCAATATCTATATACTTCTAGGGAAGGGGGTTCTAAGGGACTGTTGTGGATGTGTATTTAATATATTGTGTATTGTCATCATGTCTCTCAGTGTCAGGGTAAACCATAGGAGTGGATATTTTCCCGTGTATGTCCTGTCACAGCTGCTGGGCGCAGAGGTCTCCGTCGGCAGATGGTCCATGTGCTAAGCACTGGGCTGTGGGCCGGGGGAGACTGATGTGTTCAGCAGAGCAGTGTTTTGTTGGCTGATGTATGGACGCCGGCTAGGGCCCCCGCGCAAGACGCAGATTTATTGGCTTGGCGTGGATGCATTTGTTAAGGGAACAATATATGAAAGGAACGTGCGTTTGTTGTCTCTAGTGCGCCTGATCAGCCGCTGGAGATAATGACGTTGTCCTGTAAATAAACCTGCATGAGGATCATAGTAACTTTATCTGCCATTGATCACTGAGCAAGGCTGGATAAAGTTCGCTCCAGTGGTAATGGTAGATTATTGCATACATATGTTTGTTGGCTATAGTATTCTTGTCTTCCTATGTCATCACTTCCTGTATGTCTTCACTTCCTGTATGTCATCACTTCCTGTATGTTTGTTATGGGCCAGCCCCTTTTACACCTTTTGTGAGTAAATAAAAGTGAACAGACTGAGCAGGGCGGGGCAGATGCTCAGCAGAACTTAACATGAGAACACCTTTGGCTGACTGCGGTTTCCTTACACAATGTCTGATGCGAGCTGATTACAACTATTAATATTTCTACAACAGTTTGGCGAGCTTGGAAGGATTCAACAGATTTTTTTCTCTGCACAGCAGGTAAAAAGGAGGGGATAGTAAACTATAGTTTTGTCTGCTGCGTCAGAGAAAAAATTCTGCTAGTTAAAAGAAAATTTTTCGCTCTATTTGTGTAAGGATAAAGTAAGCGTTTTTCCGTTGTGTCATTTTTGGTGGATCTGAGTTGATTTTACAGAGATTGTATGGTGAGATTGTGTGCTGAGCAGTACAGGGTATTGTGTTTTTTTTTTTTTTTGTAACTTCTTAACTTTTATGTTACTGTGATTTTGTAAGAGGCGATTTTATAGAGGTTTATAGAGGCAGCAATTGGTTTTAGTGTTTGTACATTAGAGACAGCATTTAGAGAGTATTTTTATATTGTTAACCTGTAAATCACCAACAGAGTGGAGGTTTTGCTCTGGTTTCAGGGGGGTAGGGAACAGGGAATATAGAAACTGTTCCTATTGCTGGATATTGTAGACACTATCTTGATTTCCTTTGTGTGAAGGCCGTGTGGCTTGTCGGCCATCTTTATGACCATGTGCTATGTCGGCCATCTTTAAGTTGCTATGGAAAGTGATTTGATTGTTTTTGCCTGAAATGTTAGTTTTGTCCAGAATAGTTTTCTTGTCTTTTTGTAACCTTTCCATGTACAGTTTGATTTTGTTTTGCTAAGTTTTGTGCTGGATATCAGTTGAGTGTTCGGTTATGGTATAGCGCAGTGACCAGTCTGATACAGGAATCATTGTGTGAACATTAGTGGCAGTTTAGTGGTGAAATTGTCCTAAAGTTGATGATTCTGCTTAATGTTTGTATATCTGTGGCTGTTACACTGAATTGTAGACTTGTTTGGCATAATTAATACGGGTACTACAGTGAAGAAAGGAGGTGCTTGGTACCAGTGTTTTGTTTTCTTGTGCAATGGAAAGTATTTTTAAAGAAGTTGCAAAATTGAAGGACACGGCAGCCATTCTTCAAGCTATGCAGGGATCTACTGATCCACGGCTGCAGGCTCAGAATTGTGTAGCAAACCTGATCGGTACCAAAAAATTGCGCAAAAGGAAAGGTAAGTATGCTCTGATTTTTGCTGCTGGGTGGATAGCGGATAAATATCAGGAGTCTTGTAGTCTGAAGCTGAGTTTGGAAGGAGAAGTGGAAGATTTTAAAGTGGAAATTGTTAAATTGAGAACTCTTGTCCAGCAGGCAGCTGAAGCTAGCGCTGAGTATAAATGTACTGTGAGGTGTAATACTGAGCTGCGCAAGGAAAATGAATGTTTATCTGAAAGCCTGACGCATGCACAGGGTGCTGTAAGGGAATTGCCAGAGTTATTGAAACAACCGTTGGAGAGTAATGTGTCTGGGATTAGAGGAAATGTATAGGCTGTAAGCATGGAGAAGTCTGAGGACTGTGGTTTAGATAGTGGAACCAACTCAGGGATGGAGATGGACAATGTGTCTGACCCTGGAGTTGGAAGTATGAACACAAGGCCAGAAGATTCCTCAGATGAGTCCGTGGTAAGTGGACTCAATACAGATAGGATCTAGTCATGTGGGATCTAGTCATGCTAGGATGGTTAATGTTGTGGGCCAAGTCAAATCGCTATGTGCCCAGACAAGGTATTGTGCAGGGAGGCGAGCTATCCGTTGTTTTGCATGCAGGGAATACGGGCACATTGCACAATATTGTGACGTTGCTAATGGCAACAGACACAGGTATGTTAAGTACCCCAGAACCACAACAAGAAGTAATGTGGTTTATTCAGCAAGGTGGGGTAATGGTCCCAGACATGGTTCTTTGCAAAGGCATAGAACCCAGGGACAGCCAAGGTCATTGATCAATGAAGCGGATTTTAAATCACAATATGAACGGTTAAAATGTGAAAATGTGAAGCTCAGAGAGGAAAGAGATCGGTTCTTGGAATTCAGGAGAGTTTCAAATTTGTGTGTGCCAAAGAAGGGTACATTAAGGTCTTTGTAAACCATTTTAACCTAATTTGAATAGAATCCCTTCCCCTAGGAAAAAACGGTTTTGGGACCTTGTGATGTTAAATCCTGCTTCTCTGGTAAAATGAATCTGAAGCTGTTTGGGGCTGGGCAAATTAACATTTCAATGACTGGGTGGGTAGAAGTTCTCCTGTACGGTTTCAGGTCAACCCTCCAGGACATTGATTTGTTAATTCAGTCCTATACAATTGTATGTGTTCCTAAGGTTTTAGTTTTTGTATTTAAGTTTTGGGTTTTAAGTAAAAATTAACTTTTTACTGATTCTCAATGTATATAACAAGAGTGTCTGTAACTGAAGTTTTCTATGTTGTTTGTTTTTCTCTCCTGTTTACAGGTCTTCTACTAATCCATTTTTATTTTTTAGGTTTTTATTGAAGTTTCTTTCAGTTTTTCCTTATTTACCAACCCATTTTTATTTTTAGTCTATTATAAAATTTTTCCTTTTTCATATTTTGGCGCTTTTCTCTTTTTCTTTCTTTTTCTCTTTCTTTCCCTCTCTCTTCTCTGTAGATTTGGTTAGGAGTACTGGGGGTCTCATGATATTGTGTGGGAACTACTGTCTGAATTCAAGGGTTGCTGCTGAGCGAGAGGTTTTTGATCAGTCACTGCAAAAAGGGCTTTGTGTGCTGTTCAGCTTGACTATATAGAATCATATCGGCAAAGGAAAGTGAGTTGATGAGCTTTTTTTAGGGAGACAAGGTAATATATATCACCAGGGCATACCAATAACTGTGTGAGTAACCCCTTTCCCCACAGGAGTACTGTGTGTTTGTTTCCTGTGCACCCCTCTGTAACGGACCGTTTCAGCAGACAAGGGGTTAAGATCCGTTTAGGCGATATGCCCCTTTCTGAGAGACAGGCACAGCTACTGCAGAACACCAACCTCCCGAACTGGATACAAAATAGCACTCCAAACTGGAACCTCACAAATAGCTGCCGGCAGACGAACAGGAAAAGCATACAATCGGCTTACACTCCTGGCAATCAGTCTCCAACAGCATACATGGAATCCCCCCAATAACGAGACAAGGCTCCGTCTTGAGGGTCAGCAGTGGTCTGATGTGCTGGCACACCCAGCCTGGTTTTTATTACAGTTTTGCAAATACAGAACAGATACAACACATCCCCACAAGGCATCATGGTTTCCTCCTCTCTGTCCCAGAGACAACCGAAGGCAATCCAATTATCTCTCAGGACAAAGGGAGATCACCAATACACATGTGGAGACAACAGGACAGACATCACCATTTAAACACACAATGGCACACCCCCACAGCAAACACAGACATTTAACATATCCCCAGATAGCTCAAGTCTGAGTGCATATCATTAGGTGAATGGCACTCAGAATACACGAATACAATAATATTAGCTATCTGGGTGCCCTCACATAACATACAATTTAACCGACAGATTTAAGCTGTGCGGCCGGTCTGTCTTCTCTTTTAAAGTTACTATGGGCCATAATCCTGAGGCAAGAGGCCTTCAAACAGCCCCCTCCAAAACACCGTGGCGAGGTTGGTTTCGCCACACATCTCCCCTTCCCAGGGAAGACTAACCAGATACCTGACCTCACGCCGGTCGGTACCTGAGTTAGTCTGGCAGCCCACCCACAACCCAATACTGGACCTGTTGAATTTAGTAGGCTGTCTCTGTCCAGTGAATCCACCAAGGTTATATTGGTAGCTGGTACTCCCGGTCTCTGAGTTGCTCCCTGGCTTGGAGTGGAGGTTGCTTTGTTGGCGGGGATCAGCGGGACTCTGCCCTGGTACCAGCGCTACCATGGAAGAAGCCTGGTTGGAGTCTGGTTGTTGGAGGGGGAAACTGACTGTCTCCCCTTTGGCTAAACAGCCCTGTTGCTGGGGGACAGGAACAACTGTCCCTACCCCCTGTGCTGTAAGTGCAGAGACCACGGTCCCATCTGCACTGTTGTGGGGCTTACTGTCTCCCCCTGGTGCGTTAAGCTGCCGCTGGGGAGAGGGGGTAACGAGCTCCTCTCCCATACATACTTCCAGCCGCTGGGGAGGGCGACCGACCGCCTCCGCTCCCAATACAGTGTCCTGCTGCTGGGGAAAGGAGACTAGGCTCTCTATTCCCTGTAGGACACTCTGCCGCTGGGGGACAGGACCGACTGTCTCTGCCCCCTGTAACTCCACCTGCCGCTGGGGAATGGAGACTGGGCTCCCAATTCCCAAAAAATCATGCTGCTGCTGGGGGGCAGGAACAACTACCTCTGCCCCCTGTAACTCAGCCTGCCGCTGGGGAGGGAGGCCGCTGCTCTCCCCTCCCTGCACTTCACACTGCCGCTGGGGAATGGAGACTGGGCTCCCTCTGTCCAACAACTGTAACTTCCGATGGAGGTCCACCCAACGTGGCAGCTGACCGTCACCTTCTGCCCGGTATAGTAGGGTCTTGAACACTAGACTCCTCACGAACTTCACGTATTTCTCAGCTGGATTGGGTCCGAAGAAGTTCAGCCGCAACCACATCATACGGTCAAATTCCTCAACAGAGTATCTGTACTCCACTGCTGGTTCCATCCTGGTGCTTTTAGGGTCGCTGTACTGAGACATGCGTTGCCCTTAAATTGTAGAATCCACAGAAATGGTGTCTCCTGTAGCTGTCCTTCTGGCTGTAGGAACGATCCCACTGCTGCCACCAATGTAACGGACCGTTTCAGCAGACAAGGGGTTAAGATCCGTTTAGGCGATATGCCCCTTTCTGAGAGACAGGCACAGCTACTGCAGAACACCAACCTCCCGAACTGGATACAAAATAGCACTCCAAACTGGAACCTCACAAATAGCTGCTGGCAGACGAACAGGAAAAGCATACAATCGGCTTACACTCCTGGCAATCAGTCTCCAACAGCATACATGGAATCCCCCCAATAACGAGACAAGGCTCCGTCTTGAGGGTCAGCAGTGGTCTGATGTGCTGGCACACCCAGCCTGGTTTTTATTACAGTTTTGCAAATACAGAACAGATACAACACATCCCCACAAGGCATCATGGTTTCCTCCTCTCTGTCCCAGAGACAACCGAAGGCAATCCAATTATCTCTCAGGACAAAGGGAGATCACCAATACACATGTGGAGACAACAGGACAGACATCACCATTTAAACACACAATGGCACACCCCCACAGCAAACACAGACATTTAACATATCCCCAGATAGCTCATGTCTGAGTGCATATCATTAGGTGAATGGCACTCAGAATACACGAATACAATAATATTAGCTATCTGGGTGCCCTCACATAACATACAATTTAACCGAACGCATAATAACATAAAATACAATTCTACAGACAGATTTAAGCTGTGCGGCCGGTCTGTCTTCTCCTTTAAAGTTACTATGGGCCATAATCCTGAGGCAAGAGGCCTTCAAACAGCCCCCTCCAAAACACCGTGGCGAGGTTGGTTTCGCCACACCCTTATCCCCACAGAAGGTACTGTGTGTTCTCTGTGCACCCCTCGTCCCCACAGAAGGTACTGTGTGTTCTCTGTGCACCCATTTTTCCACTCCAGGTCAATTGAAAGCCCTATCCTGTGGTCAAGTCACTATTCAGAACCAAAACCGAGGCTGGTATATCTCATTAGGGCTGCCGTGTGTCGGCGAGAGCCCTTTTCCTCACACTGATTACACCTTTTCCTGAGGTCTAACTAGGGTGAACAGAGTCCGTGTGTCGGTGCTAGAAAACCCTAGGGCAACTCAGAGGCGAACGAAGGGGAGTAGCAGCCGTCCAGGCGTAAGTCGCGGGACAAGTCCTTGCGTAGGTCGCGGGAAACTGTAGGATGGACGCATCTACTTTTAGAAGGCTTGAGCATGGGTTTAGGAAAATTTAGGGAACATAAGGGTACCACTTATGACTATAGGACAGCCAAGCAGTACATGAAATCCATCCTTGGAGGAGGAGTTGTTAAGCCCCTCAAAGATTGGCACCAAGGGACTGTAGGTTCAGAGTGGACCACCCCCAAAGAAGGGACCTTTGAGATCTGGATTGGGAAAAAGTTTGTCCGTAAATTCCCCACTAGACTCCAAAGCCATGGTTCCCTCCAGAAAGCAGAACTGTGGCTGCACGAATCCATCGATCTCCAGCAACAGGGCATTCAAAAGTCCCAGACAGTGCGAACTAACACTGTCATGTACTCCCGTCCCGCTAACACTGCAGAGTCCAAGAGAAGTGCTTTTCTCTTTCTCTCTCTCTCTATCTCTCCCTCTCTCTCTCATCCCTCCCTCATCTCTCCATCTAACCTTGAGACGATGCACCATGTTTAATCCACCTTCTCTTCATCCTGGTTTTAAGGACAATGAGAAGGTGGGAAAGTGGTGCAGAAAATAACGATCTTCAAACTTTCTAACCTACTTGGGTCATATTTTTGCAAAGAAGGTAAAAATCATGGCCGATCCATGGCCTGAATGTTCCACTGTAACCCTTTTATTCCATCAGGTATGCCCCCAGGCAGCCCCACGGGTTATCACCCGATGTCCACCATCGGGTTCGGGAGTTTCTCCCGGACCCAGACTCAATAACCAGTGTTCATTCTAGTCAACCAGGTGATTGGGTCGTGCTAAAGAAACATCCGAGGACGGGACTAGAGCCGAAATATCTCGGGCCATTCAAGGTGATGCTGATGACGCCAACCTCTCTGAAGTTCGAGGGACGAGACAACTGGATCCACACCGGTCACTGCAAGAAGCTGCTCAACTAAGACAAAGAATGCAGAGTATCACTTTTGTTTATTTGTTACAAGGAGGCATTTGTTGATAGCACATAATGATACATTCCTAGAGGGTAATATTAATATCAGGTATAAGTTTAATATTAGCTCTGGCTCCTGCTCCTTGCTTGTTAATCCTGTATGGGTGTCCGGGCAGCTAGGCGGCCCATAGATGTGGTAAAGGGCATAAGTACTGGGATCCTCCAGTTGTGAGGAAGGTATACGGTTATGCCTGGCTAGCAGACACCATTGACAAGGGTCAGGCCCATACTGACAGGAGCAGGGCAGAGGCGGAGCTATGACTAGTGAGGGTTGGAATCCTTTTTAAAGCTTTGGGAGGTCTTGGGGCTCACTGGTTTTCTATTGGATCCGGGCAAAAGGAAATAGGACGTGTACTTATTTTTTCGTTTCCATTCCTTCTCTATGCCGGAGTGAGATGTTCCTGATGTCTAATCGACCGAGTTACCAAAGCCCGAACAGACAAGACGCCCTGAAGACCAAACCATGGACCAGATGCAGCGGATCCCAAACCAGCCGGCGACCAAAGTGAAACGCCACCTCCTAAGTCACCTCCCGAAGAAAAGAAGCTACGTGTCAAGATTGACTTTCTGTTTTCAATCATCTGTTCTGTTTTATGGATTCAGGACTTTTCGTAGACAAGACAGTTTTTTTCAAAGAAGAAGATCGAGATTCGTCGAGGGACACTGGGGAGCATATGACAAAGAGGAGGGACTGTTGTGGAAATTTTATTAGGATGTATATTTAATATATTGTGTATTGTCATCATGTCTCTCAGTGTCAGGGTAAACCATTGGAGTGGATATCTTCCCATGTATGTCCTGTCACAGCTGCTGGGCGCAGAGGTCTCCGTCGGTGGATGGTCCATGTGCTAAGCACTGGGCTGTGGGCCGGGGGAGACTGATGTGTTCAGCAGAGCAGTGTTTTGTTGGCTGATGTATGGACGCTGGCTAGGGCCCCTGCGCAAGACGTGGATTTATTAGCTTGGCGTGGATGCATTTGTTAAGAGAACAATATATGAAAGGAACGTGCATTTGTTGTCTCTAGTGCGCCTGATCAGCCGCTGAAGATAATGACGTCCTGTAAATAAACATGCATGAGAATCATAGTAATTTTATCTGGCATTGATCACTGAGCAAGGCTGGAGAAAATTAGCTCCAGTGGTAATGGTAGATTATTGCATACATATGTTTGTTGGCTATGGTATTTTTATCTTCCTATGTCATTACTTCCTGTATGTCATCACTTCCTGTATGTTTGTTATAGGCCAGCCCCTATTACACCTATTGTGAGTAAATAAAAGAGAACAGACTGAGCAGGGCGGAGCAGATGCTCAGCAGAACTTAACATGAGAACACCTTTGGCTGACTGCGGTTGAGAGACTTGTCTTTCCTTACACAAAGTCTGATGAGAGCTGATTACAACTATTAATATTTCTACAACAGTTGTGAAGGCTTTAATGGTAACCTTGGTCGTCTAAGGTCCTAAAAAAAAAGTGGTTGATACCAAAAAGCCTAACTATCTTGGGTATTCCCAAAATAAGTGAAGGTACTAAAGGGATTAAAAATGCTTTCCTGATGTTCTAATACAAGAAGTGGATAAAGGGGTTGTTCATCAGGAAGCCTTTCTGCCAGACTCTCTCACTTGGCCAGAACTGTAGTGGGAGTCATATTCTCTTAATACCCATCGGTTTAGGCTCCTTCAATCCCCAGCTGTGGCTGTCTCACACCTGTTTACATACTGTTTGATACAGGTGACGAGCCCCCATCTTGTTTGACCCAGGAACATGGGGAACACATCACCACTACAGCTTTTCATGGGATGAAGCTGGCACATGACCCGTGTGAAACAGGATGTTGACAGGCGGGGACCCAAATGAAACAGCCATGGTGGGGGACCAAAGGAGCAGAAACCAAGTGGCAGGGAGAAAGTAAGCAGGAATGCTTCCCTGTACAGGTCCAACCATGTGGGGGGTTCTGGGAGACCTGAGGTAGAACAACCCATTTAATGTCTGCATCCCTGGTGGTCTAGGGAAGACAAAAAAAATCAATTTGATATCCACTGTCTAGTGGATTGCTTACCTCCCCAGATGTCACTGCTATGCCTTTATGCCTTTAAGAAACTGGACATCAATCATTCACAGTCATTCAATGTCCTCTTCCTGCTCTCCAGTCATCAAATTGATTAGAGAGGGGAAGATAGGAGGTACAGAGAGGACTGCTGCTAGGATCAAACAGTCACAATTAGTAATCTCTATGATCAAAAAACTTTGTGAATAGTTCCCAGTGCAGAACCTGTAACTGGACCCCTACTTACTATGTGCCGTGCATAAGACGGGTGACTCTGCTCCCCTAATAGCTATGTCCCTAATGTAAGCTCTCTATCTGGTCACTATAGGGTGTATGTACCATATATACCATAAAGCATGCATCAGGTGGCTGCTAAGAGGATTTAGGAGATTATAGGCCCATCCCTTTTGTTATTGGGTAACAAGGACCTGTAAAGCATTAATAACTCCAGAAAAAGTGTATTACTTGCAAACATGGTTACAGGCTTGACCAACATTCATGGAAGGGCTGGGGAGGAAAAACAAGTACAAGGCTCTGGGTGATGAAACCAAGCACAATAATTTGGAGCTCATGTGTTTCTTTTCTATGAGTGCCATTTTTTCTATGTAAGCCACTGCTCATAACTACCCTATAGCAAAATTGAAATTATTATTGACTGTTATGGGTTCTGATTAGTGTTGGACGCAGCCAATAAACGTGCGGGGAGTACTGGCACTCACTGTAATGCCGTAGCCATGTTGGTTACTGGCATTACAGTTATTGGCTGGCCGGAACTCGTCATCGGGTGCTATATAGCACCCAATGACACGGGGTTAGGCTCAGTCTTAGTCAGGGAGAGCTGCAGCAGAAGGAACAGATAGTGTAGGGATGGGAATTTTATTTTTATTTTTTTGGCAGGGTTTTGTCTTGAAAGGTGTTAGAGACCCAAAAGTCCTTTAATTGTTTTATCTGACTGCAATATATATTATTAGCGCAACCTGCGCTAAATTGCGTGCAATTGTTTAGCTGCTGCTGAAAGTGACATTACCTGCGCTACATCTCCTGTTAACATTTGAACATCCTAAATATGAGTGACATTCAGTAAAAAAAAAATTGCCGCTGGTGACAGCGACATTACCTGCGCTACATCTCCTGTATAACGTTTGCGCATCCTAAATATCAGTGACATTCAGTTTAAGTTATTTGTGCATACACTTACAAAACCTGCGCTACTATACGTGTGATATACTTGCAAGCATATATACCATTTAATATGCAGAAGGCGAGCAATAAGGGACAAGGAAGTGGCCGTGCTGCTGATGGTGCACGCAGACCCTGGGCGTGGTGAAACTGTGCCTGCTATCAGAGCACAAGAAACACACTGATCCACGATACCTAGCTTCATGTCCCAGTTTTTAGTGCGGCGCAGGACACCACTCTCGAAGTCACACCAGTGCGACCAGGTGGTCGGTTGGATTGCAGCAGATAATGCTTCCAGTCGGTTAAGCACCACCCTGTCTTCCACAAAGTCCAGTCTCAGTAGCCAAGAGTCTGGTCAACAGAATCCTCACCCTCATCCTCCTTCCTCCCACCATGGAGAGTCTTGGCAAACAAGTGATCCCACACTCGTATATCCGAGGAGCTCTTTTCATCTCCATTCCTTGATTTGGCCCTCTCGCCATTCCTTGTGCACTGATTCCCAAACTCTTGAGCATCCACAGTCAGAAAAAGATGACGGTGGGAAACAGCAATTAGTGTTTCACGAGGTGGATGATGATGATGAGACACAGTTGCCAATAAGTCAACCGCAATTAGTGTCTCAAGAGGTTCATGATGAGGATGAGACACAGTTGTCAATAAGTGAGATTAGGTCAACAAGTCAGGAGGATGACCAGAGTGAGGGAGTGGAAGAGGAGGATTAAATCAATGACCCAACCTGGGAAGGACAGCAGTACAGAGGGGGAAGGATCCGCAGCACCACCACATGCTGGAAGATGCAGTGGGGTGGCAAAAGGGAGAAGGCAGCCCACACCAAACAGGCCCACAATTATTTCCCGGAGCAGTCTGGCGCTTTTTTTAGGAAAGTGCAGACGATAAAAGAATTGTCATTTGCAACCTGTGCCTTACCAAAATGAGCAGGGGCGTGAACACTAGCACTCACCACCACCAGCATGATCTGCCACATGGCATCAAATCACCCTAATAGGTGGGCTGAACGCCTGGGTGCACAATCTGTGTCTGCGGGTCACACCACTGCCTTCTCTTCCCCAGTGTTACATGCTGGCCAATCCGCTGTCCAAGACGCAGGCCCGGATGCCTCCCGCCCTGCACCTGGACCTTCGCAAGCACCATCATCTAGCACATCCACTTCTGTGTCCCAGTGCAGCATACAGATGTCCATATCGCAGGCCTTTGAACGAAAGCACAAATACCCAGCCACTCACCAACAGGCCATAGCACTAAATGCGCACCTTTCCAATTGCTGGTCCTGAAAATGTTGACATTTAGGCTTGTGGACACAGAGGCTTTCCACAGCCTGATGGCGGTGGCCGTCCCTCGTTACTCAGTCCCCAGCCACAACTATTTTTTCCGGTGTGTTGTCCCCTCCTTACACCAGCATGTGTCTCGTAACATCACCCGTGCCCTAACCAACGCAGTTATTGGGAAGGTCCACGTAACAACTGCCACATGAACAAGTGCTTTTGGCCTGGGACGCTACACTTCCCTGACGGCACACTGGGTGAACAGTGTGGAGGCCGGGAGCGAGTCATACCCTAGGATGGCACAGGTGCTACCAACGTCAAGGATTGCGGGCCCTACTTCCATCAGGATTTCGGCCACCACCTACATTAGTAGCTGCAAACCCCCCCCCCCCCTTCTCCTCCTCCACCTCCACTTCCACCTCTGAATTCTCATCTTACAGCACCAGTTAGTCATCAGTCAGTAGTTGGAAGTATTGTAGCACTGCAGTGGGGAAGCGGCAACAGGCCGTGCTTAAACTAATTTGCTTACTTGACAAACAGCACACTGCCGCAGAGCTGTGGCAGGGTATAAGGGACCAGACTGAGCTGTGGCTCTCGCCACTCAACCTACAACCAGGCATGGTTGTGTCTGATAATAGCCGTAACTTGGTGGCGGCTTTGGAGCTCGGCAAGCTCACACACATACCATGCCTAGCCCACGTCTTCAATTTAGTTTCTTAAAACCTACCCCAATTTGCCTGAGCTACTGGAGAAGGTGTGCCGCGTGTGTGCCCATTTCCAAAAGTCATCTACAGCTGCCGCCGATCTGACAATGCTGCAGCAGAGCTTGCAATTGCCAGATCACCGACTGTTGTACGATGTGAGCACGTGCTGGAACTCCACGTTCCACATGTTGACCAGGCTTTGTTAGCAGCAGAAGGCAGTAGTGGAATACCAGCTGCAACATGGTTGTCACCTTTCCAGTCAGCTTCCGCTCTTCACAAGCGACGAGTGGGTATGGATGTCTGACCTCTGTGAGGTTTTACGCAACTTTGAGGGATCAACACAGATAGTGAGCGGCGATGTTGCTATTATCACCGTAACCATCCCACTTCTGTGTCTACTGAAATGCTCGCTGCTCACAATGAAGGCGGACGCTTTACATGTGGAGGAGGTGGAAACGGGGGAAGACAGTACACAGAGTGATAGCTAGACCACCCTCAGTTCGTCTTCTCAGCGCAAATTGGATGATGAGGAGGAGGAGCAGGAGATGGTTGCCTACGCTACAGAGGGTAGTACCCATAGCAGGTCTATTCCATCTGTTCAGTATGGATGGGCAGGAGAGGAGGAAGATGATGAGGAGATTGAGAGTCATCCTCCTGATGAGGACAGCAAAGTCTTGTCTGTTGGGACTCTGGCACACATGGCTGACTTTATGTTATGCTGCCTTTCCCGTGACCTTCGCGTTATACGCATTTTGGCCACCACCGATTACTGGTTGTTCACCCTTCTCGACCCCCGCTACAAAGAGAACTTTTCATCTCTCATTCCTGTGGTGGAGAGGACGAGCAAAATGGTGCAATACCAGAAGGTCCTTGTGGAAAAATTGCTCCAAAAATTTCCAGCTGACAACACTGGCGGTAGTTCCTTGGGCAACCAAAAAGGGGAGACGAGGGGAACACACCGCAGTTCCAACAGAGGCAGAGCAACACTCTCCAAGGCCTGGGACAGTTTCATGACACTCCGCCAGCACCCTCACCCTGATGCCTGGCCTAGTGTCACAAGAAGGGAAAAGTTTTGGAAGATGGTGAAGGAGTACGTACCAGACTGTGTCAGCGTCCTCAGTGATCCCTCTGTGCCTTACAACTATTGGATGTCCAAGCTGGACACGTGGCACGAACTGGCGCTCTATGCCTTGGAAGTGCTGGCCTGCCCTGCCACCAGCGTTTTGTCAGAGTGAGTATTTAGTGCTGCTGGGGGAATAATAACTGATAAACACATCTGCCTGTCAACTGAAAATACTGACAGGTTGACTGTTATCAAAATGAACAAGGCCTGGATTTCCCCTGACTTCTCTACTCCACCAGAGGAAAGCGGCTGAACATAAAGGCACTTTAAATGTGGCTTTTATGGTGTATTGAATACACTGTTTTCCCATGCACCCCTTCCACAACAAAAAAGGGTATATGGTTCAATCTTCCTTTTCTCGTCCTCCTCCTCCATCATATCAACATGCTTATTAGGCTGCCCTCGCTCCTAATGTTCTAGAGGGTCAGCTCAGCAGCAGACCCTAACCCCTAATGTTTTAGATGGTCAGATCAACAGCAGGCCTTTGCCCCTAATGTTTTAGATGGTCATATCAGCAGCAGGCCCTTTCTCCTAATGTTTTAGAGGGTCACCAGCAGGCCCTCGCCCATAATGTTTTAGATGGTCAGATCAGCAGCAGACCCTTGTCTCTAATGTTTTAGATCAGTGGTGCCCAACCATTTTTCGTCTGAGGGCCGCACTAGACTTGGTATAAATTTCCCGGGCCGGAACCAGGTAGCTTTGCCAGAAAGAAATGCAAACGCTGTGAGGGGGCACGTGTGAGCATTACTACTGTGAAGAGGGCACATATCTGGCATAACTACTGCGAGGGGGCACATATCTGGCATAACTACTGTGAGTAGGGCACATATCAGGGTATAACTACTGTGAGGAGGGTACATATCAGGGCATAACTACTGTGAGGGGGCACGAGTGAGCATTACTACTGAGGGGGTACATATCTGGGCATAACTACTGTGAGGGGGCACATATCAGGGCATAACTACTGTGAGGAGGGCACATATCAGGGCATTACTACTGTGAAGAGGGCACATATCTGGGCATAACTACTGTGAGGGGGCACATATCTGGGCATAACTATTGTGAGGGGGCATGTGTGAGCATTACATCTGTGAAGAGGGCATATATCTTGACATTATAACTGTGAGGGGGCACATATCTGGGCATAACTACTGTGAGGGGGCATGTGTGAGCATTACTACTGTGAAGAGCGCACATATCTTGGCATTATTACTGTGAGGGGGCACATATCTGGGCATGACTACTGTGAGGGGGCATGTGATGTATACATGTGTATAATGTATGTAGTGCAGTATGTGATGATCACACACTGCACTACATACATTACACACATGTATACATCACATACTGCGCTGTCACCTTCTTCTGCAGGTCTACCTTGATGTCTGGTCTTTAGGCTTCAGTCAGATCCTCCACCGCCATGCTTGCGCCGTGTGCCCGACACCACCAGGAGCTGGCCCCTCCTCCTTTCATCTCCTGCCGGCTTCTCCTACAGCAGGGCGCTCTATCGCTCCAGTGCCCGCCCAATCTTAACAATCAGGGGAGTAGCTAGAAATGACTGGGCCCCATAGCAAAAATATTATGGGCCCCCCTCCCGGATCTCCTACCCCCACATACCTATCAGACCTCCCACCCCTTCCAGGGCCGCATTTGGCCCGCGGGCCGTAGGTTGGGCATCACTGTTTTAGATGGTCAGATCAGCAGCAGGCCCTCACCCCTAATGTTTTAGTGGGTCATCAGCAGGCCCTTTCTCCTAATGTTTTAGAGGGTCACCAGCAGGCCCTTGCTCATAATGTTTTTGAGGGTCACCAGCAGGCCAGCAATCATAATTTTTCAAGGGTGTGTATGATGCCCTCCTTTATGTGTAATAAAGGGTGTATTGGAGTGCCGGTTCCTTGTAATTGTTGGCAGCCCTTTCACTTAGTGCATAGGCTTTATGAGTGTATAAGTCCCACTACCTGAACAATTGTACCACAATGTGAATGAGGCCCTCTTTTATGTGATATACAGGTTGTATTGGAGTGTTTCTTCCTTGTAATTTTTGGCAGCACTTGCACTTTATATACAAGTAAATATACAGTAAAGAATGTTTCCTAACAATGTTTCCTCTAAAATCAATTTTATCTTCGGTTTTGTGCCTATTATTGTCAGTCTGTAAAAGTGGCGTACTACTCGGACAACATCGTTTCCAGCAGCGACCTGGGAGTCCAAAATGCATTCATACATGCTCTCCATGCTGTGCCCGAAACCATTTCAGTGTTATTTCCATCAATTTCTGACATTTTCCATGTGAGCCTGAGACCCTCCCCTCTTCAGAGCCTGACTGGTTTAATGCTCTGGTTCTTCTATTGACTTCCATTGTGCACTTTGGTGCTCGATCAACACTAGTTCTGATGCCATTTTTGGAGGACAGATGAGATCTTATGACAGGATCTTGTAGACCCCGGGGGGGAAGGGGGGCAATTAAAGTTGTCTGCAGACAAAAGGTCAAATGTACTGCTTGTCACTTATCACAGGTGCTAATGGAATTTTAAAAAGACCAAACTGTCCTGCTTTTCCAGGTAATGTAGAGATGCTAATGGAATTAAAACATGCCACAGATGGTATGACTCCACCCCATCCAATACTGAGACTAGGGGTGTATGAATCCATAGACCAGAAGATATACCTCAAAACAGCCCTGTCATAATTCACATTTTGCAATAAATAAATTATGTTCTTATGATTGTGAACTGGGGAGCATCTTTGGTCTCAAGCGCCAGGATTTTTGACCTTAAGAAACCTACTGAATCACATATTGGTTGGAAAGATTAATACAGTGCATTCAGAAAGTCTTTAAACCATTTCACTTTTTTCAAATTTTATGAAAATAAAAAAAGTTCCAATTTGTTATCTGCACTCAATACCCCATAATGAGAAAGTGAAAATAGAATGCTTCAAATCCTGGCTAATTTATTGAAAAGGAAAAAAATAATATAAAATTGAAAAAAAAAAAAATTACATTAATGTAAGTATTCAGATCCTTTACTCAGGACTTAGTTGAAGTCCAGTCTTTTTGGGTATGATGTCACAAGGATCACACACCTGGACTTTGGGGTTTTCTGCCTTTCTTCTCTGCAGATCCTCTTAAACTCTGTCAGGTTAAATGTGTTGGTGGACAGCCATTTTCAGGTCTCTTCAGAGATGTTCGAGTTGCCTCATGTCAGGGCTCTGGCTGGGCCACTCAAGGACATTCGCAGAGTTGTCCCTAAGTTGCGCCTGTGTTGTCTTGGCTGTGTAATTAGGGTGATAGTCTTGTTGACAGGTGAACCTTCATCAATGTCTGAAGTCCAGAGCACACTGGATCAGGTTTTCAGTAAGAATATTTCCCAGTTTCTCCCATCTGCACACAGGATCTTTGGCGCTTATACAGAGTGACTATTGGGTTCTTAGCCACCTCTCTTACCAAGGCTCTTCTCCTATGATTACTTAGTTTGATGGGGAGACCAGCTCTAAAAGGAGCCCTGATTGTTTCAAAAGTCTTTCATTTAAGAATTATGGAAGCCACTGTGCTCTTGGGAACTTTTAGTGCAGCATAAATGTTTTGTTCCTTTCTCCAGAGATGTGCCTCCTCAAAATCCTGTCTCTGAGCTCTGCAGGCAGTTCTTTCCTGCTGATTGCTTGGTTTTTGCTGTAATATGAGATGTTAGCCATGATAACTTGTATAGACAGGGTTGTGTCTTTCCAAATTATGTCAAATCAACTGAACTTACCACAGGTGGACTCCTATCAAGATATAGAAATATCTCAAAGATGATTAAAAGAATGGGGAGGCCCCCATAGCTAAATGTCAAGTGTCATAGCAAATAGTCTAAATACTTTCTGCCATGCAAAATTTTAGTTTTTCCTTTTAAAAAAAGCGTACATTTCCCCCCACAAATCACTGCAAAAACCATGAAAAAAACAGCTATGGACATTCTCAGATGCAAATACTTACAGCACATTGCAGTTTTATCACAGTTTTTGCTATGAAATCTGTAAAATACCGCAAATTACTGCAGGACCTTCAAAAGGACCTTCAGATGATCAAAGGACTACTGAAGGTCCTCAAGGTACAAGAAAGAGAGGCAAGGAGAATGAGGAGGAGGTGCTATTTAAGTGCATGGTAAATATATATATGTTATTAAGGGTTCTATGGGTCTGAATTTATTTAGGGGGTCAGTCCTGTGTCTGTATTTAGGGGGTCTAGTTTGATGGGTCAATATTCATTTAGCAGTTCTGGGCTGAGTCTTTTGTCACAGGATCTGGTTTTAGGGTCTGTACTAGTTTAGGAGGCCTGTCCTAAGTCTGTATTTAGAGGGTCAGGTTTGGGAGTCTGAATTAGCTGAGTCTCTACCTTGAGAATCTTGTTTGGGGGGGGTCTGTATTTCTAGTATGGGGATCTATATTAGTTTAGGGGGTCTGCCTCAGGATAGTATTTACTTAGAAGTATTCTGGTCTGTATTTAGAGGATCTGGTTTGTGGTCCCATATTAGTTTAGGGTCACTGCCCTGAATCTACATTTATGAAGGGGATCTGGTCTGGGTCTGTGTTTAGAAGGTCTTTTTTTTGTATTAATGGCGTTTAGAGGGTCTGGTCAGGGATCTGTTTTTTGGTCTGCATTTGTTTAAGGGTGGTCTAGTTTGGATTGTGGGGAGACCTCCATATTTAGCATTCAACTAAATTTCAACCATTTGTGTAAAAATAAACAACCGGTGCAGAATTTAACCCTTTCTACCCCAGGCCAGTTTTCACCTTCCTGCCCAGGCCATTTTTTGCAAATTCGACATGTGTCACTTTATGTGGTAATAACTTTACTTATCCAGGCCATTCTGAGATTGTTTTCTCATGGCACATTGTAGTTCACGACTACATTTGAGTCAATATATTTTTTATTTAAAAAAATCCCAAATTTACGAAACTTTTGGAAAAATTCTCAATTTTCTAAATTTGAATTTCTCTACTTTTAAGACAGATAGTAATGCCTCATAAAATAGTTATCAGTCATCATTCCCAATATGTCTGCTTTATGTTGGCATCATTTTGTAAATGTTTTTTTTTTTTTTAGGATATTAGAAGGCTTAGAAGTTTAAAAGCCATTTTTAAAATTTTCGACAAAATTTCCAAAACCATTTTTTAAGCACCAATTCAGTTATAAAGTGATTTTTAAGGGACTTACATAATGGAAACCACCCATAAATGACCCCATTTTAGAAACTACACCCCCCAAATTATTCAAAACTGATGTTACAAACTTTGTTAAACCTTTAGGTGTTCCACAAGAGTTAAAGGAAAATGGAGGCAAACTAAGCCTCAATATGCATTACTCTGATTCTGCAGTTTACAGAAATAGCCCATATTTGGTGGTAAACTGCTCTATGGGCACGTGGCAGTGGTCAGAAGGAAAGGGACGCCATATGGTTTTTGGAGGCAGATTTTGCTAGAATGGTTTTTGGGCACCATTTTATATTTGAAGAGACCCTTCCCTACAGTAGAAACCCTCAAAAAGTGACCCCATTTTAGAAACTACACCTTTCAAAGAATATATTAAGGGGGTACTGAGCACTTTGAGCCCCGAAGCGTTTTGCAGAATTTGAAAACACTTTGCTGTGAAAATGAATAGTTTCATTTCTTCCAATAAAATGTTGCTTTAGCCCCAATTTTTTCATTTTCACAAGGGGTAACAGGAGAAAGAGCATCCCATAATTTGTCACCCATTTTCTCCTGAATATGGCAATATCCCATATGTGGTGGTAAACTGCTGTGGGGGCACATGGCAGGACGGGTTAGGGTCACAACGGAAGGAGTACCATATGGCTTTTGCAGCGCAGATTTTGATGGACTGGTTTATGGCCACCATTAGTTTTTATTTTTTTAGTGATTGTCTTATGTGGGTGCTAATTTTTTGTGGGATGAGGTGACCTTTTCATTAGTACCATTTTAGGGTACATAAACCTTTTTAAACACTTGGTATTACACTTTTTGTGAGGCTTGTATTACACTTTTTGGCATTGTTTTTTTATTTTTATTTTACAGCATTCACCTGAGGGGGCATATAATGTGATATTTTTATAGAGAAGGTTGTTACGGACGCAGCAATACCCAATATGTTTATTATTTTAATTTTTGTTTAGTTTTACACAGCAAATGCATTTTAGAACAGAATGAAATCTTGTTTTTGTGCTGCCATTTTCTGACTGCCCTAATTTTTTTATTTCTTGGGTAGTTGTCTTAGGTAGGGTCTAATTTTTTGCAAGATAACTGTTTGATTGGTACCATTTGGGGTTAAACACGCCTTTTTGATCGCTTGGTATTACACTTTTTGTGAGGGAAGGTGACCAAAAATGGCTGTTTTGGCAGGGTTTTTTTTGTTTTGTATTTACTGCATTCACCTGATAGAGTGGATCATGTGATATTTTTATACAGCCGGTCGATACAGACATTGCAATACCTAATATGTATACTTTTTTTTCCTATTTTTTACAAATTTTATAACTTAATTATGGGAAAAGAACGCTTTTTTTTTCTTGAAACGTTACATTTTTTACTTTATTTTAACTTTTTTTTACTCCCCCCACCACCAAAAGTTGGTCTGATCTCCTGTACAATGCATTACAATACTTTTGTATTGTAATGCATTGGCTGTAAGTGTATTACACACTGTAATTCACTTACAGCCTTCCTACCTGTGAGATCCAGGGGGCTGGATCTCACAGGCTTACATGGAAGGCAGCCCCGATGCCTGTGGAAGGGGAGGAAGCTCCCTCCCTCCCCACACCCCGCACATGCCACGGTCACGGCATAGTCAGGGTTAATGCACCGGCATGGGTGTTTTCACTGATGCCGGTGCATACAGCAGGGGTCTGTCTAATGGGAACAGCCGATCAGCGCGCCGTAGTACTACGGCGCTGGTCGGGAAGTCACTTCCCGCAGCACTGCATTATTACAGCGCTAGCCGAAGGGGTTAAATCTTTATTGTGTCAGTTTATATTGTGGATATTGTGGATTTGCTTCACAGCTTTTACCCTTTGCAAAGCATAAGGTAAAATCCACAGACAAATCTGCATCAAAATCCACATATAAATCATGCAGAGTATCCAGTGTATTTGTCGAAAATTCAGCTACAAATCTTTTTTTTAAATCTGCAGAGGAAAAGCAAGGGTAAAAAAAAAAAAAAATAGGGGAAAAGTGTCATCGCACGGCAGGGTGGCTGTGGACAAAGGGGGACCAAGATTTGGGAATAGCCCAAGATATGCGGTCTACCTAATTCCTCACCGCTCAAGCTGTCTATGAAATTTTGCCTGTGCAGGTAAAACTGCGCAGCTGCGCAGCTCAGCGGGAGCAATGTCAAAACAAACGCTACGGGTTCTTCTCAGATGTGCGCGGTATGCAGTCACACAAGGCTCCTAATAGTAGCTTATAATATTTGCAAATATCTGTAATTATAAGATATAGCCATAACAACTTTAAATATTGTTATATGGAGCAGGGTATATCCAGAGGCGGTGTAATGACTGTTTTTAGGCGTTTCTGTCAGTGCATGTATACATGATTCCTGCTTACATTTGTACTGAGCAGTTATTTAGTGTTTCCTCCTTGAAAAAAAAAATATTTCCTGCTGATTCCTTCATCAAATTTTCTCATCTGGAACAAAAGCCACGTACAGCTTTACTAATTAAGGCTAAGTACTTTGTGCATTTTATTTAATTCAATCTGCTAGCACTCAGCGTAAGTGACCCAGTGGGGACAAGTGGCACCCTATCAGCATTCATGCAACACAGAATAGCTACAGGCGGATGATTTGTCTTAAACGTGCAGCAAAATGCTGGACATAAAATATGAACGGCCCTTAAAAAAAAAAGAACTGGTAGACAAGGCCGCTGAATGCGAAGCCCCCGGAAACATTCAGAATGTGGTTATATACTGCACATCTACACCTCCCCCACATTCACAGTATAGATAAAGTAATGTATGACACCTATGGCTTATAAGCAATGGCCTATTATAGCTATTTTCTTGTACCTAGGAGGCAGTATTATAGTAGTTATATTCTTGTACATAGGAGGCAGTATTATAGTAGTTATATTCTTGTACATAGGAGGCAGTATTATAGTAGTTATATTCTTGTACATAGGAGCAGTATTATAGTAGTTATATTCTTGTACATAGGAGCAGTATTATAGTAGTTATATTCTTGTACATAGGAGCAGTATTATAGTAGTTATATTCTTGTACATAGGAGCAGTATTATAGTAGGTATATTCTTGTACATAGGAGGCAGTATTATAGTAGTTATATTCTTGTACATAGCAGCAGTATTATAGTAGTTATATTCTTGTACATAGGAGGCAGTATTATAGTAGTTATATTCTTGTACATAGGAGGCAGTATTATAGTAGTTATATTCTTGTACATAGGAGGCAGTATTATAGTAGTTCTATTTTTGTACATAGGAGCAGTATTATAGTAGTTCTATTCTTGTACATAGGAGGCAGTATTATAGTAGTTCTATTCTTGTACATAGGAGCAGTATTATAGTAGTTCTATTCTTGTACATAGGAGCAGTATTATAGCAGTTATATTCTTGTACATAGGAGGCAGTATTATAGTAGTTATATTCTTGTACAGAGGAGCAGTATTATAGTAGTTATATTCTTGTACATAGGAGCAGTATTATAGTAGTTATATTCTTGTACATAGGAGCAGTATTATAGTAGTTATATTCTTGTACATAGGAGGCAGTATTATAGTAGTTATATTCTTGTACATAGGAGCAGTATTATAGTAGTTATATTCTTGTACGTAGGAGCAGTATTATAGTAGTTATATTCTTGTACATAGGAGCAGTATTATAGTAGTTATATTCTTGTACATAGGAGCAGTATTATAGTAGTTATATTCTTTTACATATAGAGCAGTATTATAGTAGTTATATTCTTGTACGTAGGAGCAGTATTATAGTAGTTATATTATTGTACATAGGAGCAGACACACCTTCTCATTCAAAGAGTTTTCTTTATTTTCATACTATGAAAATTGTAGATTCACACTGAAGGCATCAAAACTATGAATTAACACATGTGGAATTATATACATAACAAAAAAGTGTGAAACAACTGAAAATGTGTCATATTATAGGTTCTTCAAAGTAGCCACCTTTTTCTTTGATTACTGCTTTGCACACTCTTGGCATTCTCTTGATGAACGTCAAGAGGTAGTCATCTGAAATGGTTTTCACTTCACAGGTGTGCCCTGTCAGGTTTAATAAGTGGGATTTCTTGCCTTATAAATGGGGTTGGGACCATCAGTTGCGTTGTGGAGAAGTCAGGTGGATACACAGCTGATAGTCCTACTGAATAGACTGTTAGAATTTGTATTATGGCAAGAAAAAAGCAGCTAAGTAAAGAAAAACGAGTGGCCATCATTACTTTAAGAAATGAAGGTCAGTCAGTCCGAAAAATTGGGAAAACTTTGAAAGTGTCCCCAAGTGCAGTCAAAAAAAACATCAAGCGCTACAAAGAAACTGGCTCACATGCGGACCGCCCCAGGAAAGGAAGACCAAGAGTCAACTCTGCTGCGGAGGAAAAGTTAATCCGAGTCCCCAGCCTCAGAAATCGCAGGTTAACAGCAGCTCAGATTAGAGACCAGGTCAATGCCACACAGAGTTCTAGCAGCAGACACATCTCTAGAATAACTGTTAAGAGGAGACTGTGTGAATCGGGTCTTCATGGTAGAATATCTGCTAGGAAACCACTGCTAAGGACAGGCAACAAGCAGAAGAGAATAGTTTGGGCTAAAGAACACAAGGAATGGACATTAGACTAGTGGAAATCTGTGCTTTGGTCTGATGAATCCAAATTTGAGATCTTTGGTTCCAACCACCGTGTCTTTGTGCAACGCAGAAAAGGTGAACGGATGGACTCTACATGCCTGGTTCCCACCGTGAAGCATGGAGGAGGAGGTGTGATGGTGTGGGGGTGCTTTGCTGGTGATACTGTTGGGGATTTATTCAAAATTGAAGGCATACTGAACCAGCATGGCTACCACAGCATCTTGCAGCGGCATGCTATTCCATCCGGTTTGCGTTTAGTTGTACCATCATTTATTTTTCAACAGGACAATGACCCCAAACACACCTCTAGGATGTGTAAGGGCTATTTGACCATGAAGGAGAGTGATGGGGTGCTGCGCCAGATGACCTGGCCTCCACAGTCACCGGACCTGAACCCAATCGAGATGGTTTGGGGTGAGCTGGACCGCAGAGTGAAGGCAAAAGGGTCAACAAGTGCTAAGCATCTCTGGGAACTCCTTCAAGACTGTTGGAAGACCATTTTAGGTGACTACCTCTTAAAGCTCATCAAGAGAATGCCAAGAGTGTGCAAAGCAGTAATCAAAGCAAAAGGTGGCTACTTTGAAGAACCTAGAATATGACATATTTGCAGTTGTTTCACACTTTTTTGTTATGTATATAATTCCACATGTGTTAATTCATAGTTTTGATGCCTTCAGTGTGAATCTACAATTTTCATAGTCATGAAAATAAAGAAAACTCTTTGAATGAGAAGGTGTGTCCAAACTTTTGGTCTGTACTGTATATGCCGCAACTAAAACCAGCTACAGTAAAAGTTGTGAGTTGTATCCTACCACTGTCTACTGGTGTCACGACAAATACCACCAAGGGACCCAACTGCCACAAGCACCCTAAACACCGCCGTCATCAAGGGCACCTCAACCTGCATCTAGGCTGGTGCTTCCCTACCACAGAGTGTGCCCCGGAGGATTTTGTGCTGTCTTCCTCATCACTGTGCTGCTGGCCCAGGGAGGCTTTCTGCTAACCGTGAGTAAACCGATGAATTGTATTATTACTGGCCCCTCATCGGCCAACCGTGCACCTCACGTGTCGCCCATGTGGTTCTGGCACGCCACATAACCACCTCCTCAGGTGTATAGCTTGGTAATATAACTGCGGATCGGATAGAGCGAAGCCGCCTTGGTTACATCTCAAAATCAGTCTGTGATGTGCTATTCTAGCACCTTTCCCATCCTATAAGTAGGTAGAGAAAAGTCTCCGGAGTCAAGTAAAATATGAAGTGGGGAGGAAGATAGGCAACATTTGCAAGACATATAGAATTTTAGGGAGCACAAATGCTTTCAAAATATTTTTCCTGCCAATCCAGGAGGTAAACGGGAGGCGTAGGGAATGTAATTGTTGCTGGATCTCCTTTAGTAAAGGAATGTAGTTAAAGGGGTTATCGCACTTTGCGTTTTTATACTTACCTGCTGCCACCGCGCGTTCACTTCCTGGATTCTGGCTGGGGACGGGCTTCATCTTGATTAAAGTCTTCTCCCGGGCGGGCCGCGCGCTGAACTGAACGAGCACGCCGCCGCGCATGCGCCATGGTGACCTATTTGTGGCCAGTATAGTACAGAGCGTTCGCAGCTCTGTACTATTCTGGCCGGCAAGAAGTCACCGTTGCGCATGCGCGGCAGCGTGCGTGTTCAGGACAGCGATGTCATGCCCCACTCTGATAATGTGCGGAGGTCGGCCAGGATAGCAGCACGAGTTTAGTGGTTTCTTTGGAGCCGTGCTGGATCCGCCTCTCATCAGGTGCACTGGGTGGGGTCATTAGTTTAAATAGCACACTGCCCAGTGCCCTGAGCGGATTATACTGTTCATTTTGGTCTGGGAAGCTTGGAGGGAAGGTTGGCTGTCAGTTCCTGCTTTCAGAGATAAGTGTCATTTCTAGTTCGGTTGTTTGTGTCTTCTATTCCATCCAGGTTCTGTGTGAGCAGACTGCTCCTATCTTCCCACTTCACCATCTTAGGGAGTTCAGGGTTTTGTCAGCCCAGGCTGGAGGACACAAGCACACCTACCTTCAAGGTCTGCTTGTGGGCTGAGCAGTGCAGGGAAAGAGGTCAGGGATAAGCTAGGAGGTGACCCTTCCCCTGTCTCTCGTCCAGAGCCTGGTTGGTGTGTTATCTTTTGTACAGAGTGCACGTCCGCCGTGACATTATAATCCGCCATACTGTGACGGCCATTGCTCAGCGCTTTTGTGATGGCGTCAATTGATGCACTGGTTGACCGCATGCAGGGTTTATCCCTAGAGGTTGCGGATCTGCGTAGTTCGGTCACACAGTGTCAGAGGGTGCTGGCAGCAGGTACAGGTCAAATTGTTGGGGAGCCTAAAGTCGCTCTTCCTGAGAAATTTGCAGGGGGTACTGATGATTTTTTCCGCTTCAAAGAGTCATGTAATTTGTACTTTCGATTGTGCCCATTTTCTTCAGGTAATGAAGATCAGAGGGTGGGTATCATCATGTCTTTGCTTAAAGGGGACACGCAATCCTGGGCTTTTTCTCTGCCGCCCGGTTCTCTGGCCCTCCGGTCGGTGGAGGAATTTTTTAAAGCCCTGGGATTGATTTACGATGACCCAGATCGAGTTTCGATGGCAGAATCAAAATTACGTAACTTACTACAGGGTAAACATACGGCTGAGGTTTACTGCACAGAGTTTAGGAGGTGGGCTACTGAGTCGGGGTGGAACGACCCCGCGTTACGTAGTCAGTTTTGTCAGGGGTTATCTGAAAGGTTGAAAGATGCCCTGGCTTTTCATGAATACCCAGATTCCTTGGAGAATGCAATGTCTTTGGCTATACGTTTGGATAGACGTATCAGAGAGAGGTGTAAGGGTCCCTCTGTGCAGGGGATTCCTCCCGCGTGCGGTTTTGTTTCACCAGCTGCCCAGGGTGATATTGCTTGTTACTCTGGGGTAGGGGAGGAACCCATGCAGTTAGGTCAGATATCTGGCCATTCTGATAGTAGAGACTTTCGAAAAGTGCACAATCTATGTTTCTATTGTGGGAAGAGGGGTCATTTTATTTTTTCTTGTCCTTATGTTAAACCACAGGTGGAAGAGAAAAAGAAAAAAGAAAAAAAAAACTCCCCTCACACTTGGTAGTATGAATGGTGTGGTGGAGCAGACGGGTATGCAAGCTCCCTGCAGTTCCCGTTTTCTCCTTTCAGCTATGGTGGCGCTAGAGTCTAGAAATGTGTTTGTTGATGTTTTCCTTGATTGTGGTGCTGGGGTAAATTTAATTGACTTTCTTTTTCTTCAGGGCCTGGGACTAAGTACTTGCACGTTAGAGAACGAGATTCGTGTTTTTGCAATTGATTCTTCCCCTCTTTCTCAAAGGAGCCTTACTCACATTGTTCATGGTATTCATTTAAGGGTGGGTGATTCACATGCTGAGATTATTTCTTGTTTTGTCATGAAGGATTTGTCAGCTCCAATAGTGTTGGGGTTGCCATGGTTGTCTAAACATAACCCAATTATAGACTGGCAAGCGAGACAAATCATTGGTTGGAGCAAGTTTTGTTCGGATAATTGTCTTGTCACATCTATCGCTGAAGTGTCCATTACAGGCCTTGCCTCAGTATCTCTCGGATTTTTCGGATGTCTTTTCGGAGGGTGGGGCTCAGGAATTGCCCCCTCATCGAGACTATGATTGTCCAGTGAATCTCATTCCGGGGGCTAAGTTGCCTAAGTCTCGGCTTTACAACCTCTCTCAACCCGAGAGAGAGGTCATGCGAAAGTATGTCGCCGAGAGTTTGGCAAAGGGTCATATCAGACCATCTAAGTCTCCAGTGGCAGTAGGTTTGTTCTTCGTGAAGAAGAAAGATGGATCACTGAGACCGTGTTTGGATTTCCGGGAGTTGAACCGTATTACAGTCCGGGATCCATATCCCCTGCCTTTGATCTCTGATCTTTTTGATCAGATTGTTGGAGCCAAGGTGTTCTCCAAGTTGGATTTGAGAGGAGCATACAATCTGATCAGGATCAAGGAGGGGGATGAGTGGAAAACGGCCTTCAATACGCACGAGGGTCATTTTGAGAACCTGGTAATGCCTTTTGGGTTGACGAATGCGCCAGCGGTATTTCAGCGATTCGTCAATGATATTTTTCATCACTTGGTGGGGAGGTTCGTAGTAGTTTACCTAGATGACATCTTAATTTGAGACAGGTTTTGACGATCCTTCGGGAGAATAAGTTATATGCTAAACTGGAGAAATGTTTGTTTGCGGTGCAAGAGCTTCCGTTCTTGGGACACATGCTTTCTGATTCTGGTTTTTGCATGGACCCCGAAAAGGCCTGGGCGGTTCAGGAGTGGGACCGACCGGAGAATCAGAAAGCTTTGATGCGGTTCTTGGGGTTTACGAATTATTCTAGAAAATTTATTTTGAATTATTCCACCCTAGTCAAACCTCTTACTGATATGACCAAGAAGGGCGCTGATGTCTCTGTCTGGTCGGATGAGGCATTGCAGGCCTTTTCGGCTATTGAGGAGCGTTTTGCGTCTGCTCCCATTCTGGTGCAGCCGGATGTATCTCAGCCATTCATGGTGGAGGTTGATGCATCAGAGGTGGGGGTTGGGGCGGTGCTTTCGCAGGGTTCTTCTCCTGGCAAGTGGGTCCCGTGTGCCTTCTTCTGCAGGAAGCTCTCGGTCGCCGAGAGGAATTATGATGTTGGAGATAGGGAGTTGTTGGCTATCAAGTTGGCCTTTGAGGAATGGCGTCACTGGTTAGAGGGGGCGTCTCACCCCGTTACGGTGTATACAGACCATAAGAATTTGGCCTACCTGCAATCTGCCAAGCGTCTGAACCCTAGACAGGCCAGATGGTCATTGTTTTTTACCAGGTTCAATTTCGTGGTTACCTTTCGCCCAGGGGTTAAGAACGTCAAGGCAGATGCCTTGTCTCGCAGCTTCCCTGGGGGAGGTGATTCAGAAGATCCAGCGCCGATTTTGGCGGATGGGGTGGTGGTCTCCGCTCTGTACCCTGAATTGGAGATGGAGGTATTGGGAGCTCAGGAGGGGGCTCCTGGTTCGTGTCCCCCAGGGAGGTTGTTTGTTCCTGAGGGCCTACGATACAAGGTGTTCAAGGAACATCACGATACTGTTCTCGCTGGACATCCTGGTGGTAAGTCCACCTGTGATCTGGTGTCCCGGAGGTTCTGGTGGCCAGGGTTACGTAAGAGTATTGAGAATTACGTGACAGCTTGTGAAACCTGCGCTCGGTCAAAGGTTGCTCATACTCGACCGCCTGGTTCACTTCTTCCATTGTCTATTCCATCTCGTCCTTGGACGCATTTGTCCATGGACTTTATTACGGACCTGCCGAGTTCCTCCGGGAGAACAGTGATTTTGGTGGTAGTCGACCGTTTCAGTAAAATGGCTCTTTATACCACTAACGAGTCTGCCTAACGGTAAGACTCTTGTGCAGATCTTTGTGGATAATATTGTGAAATTGCACGGTATTCCTTCAGATGTGGTCTCTGGTAGGGGCACGCAGTTTGTCTCCAGGTTTTGGAGGGCGTTCTGCTCTCGGCTTGGCATTCAACTTTCTTTCTCGTCGGCTTTTCATCCACAGTCGAATGGTCAGACTGGAGCGTACCAATCAAAACCTGGAGACCTACTTGAGGTGCTTTGTGACTGAGAATCAGGAGGACTGGTCCTCATTCTTGTCCTTAGCAGAATTTGCATTGAATAACCGTAGGCAGGAGTCCACGGGTAAGTCGCCATTTTTTGGCGCATACGGTTTCCATCCTCAGTTTGGTACCTTTTCTGGGTCTGGTTCCTCCGGGATGCCAGAGGAGGAGAGATTCTCTTCTGCCTTGTCCTCTATCTGGCGGAGGATTCAAGGGAATTTGGAGAGGATGGGTGAGAGGTATAAACGAATGGCTGACAGGAGACGTGTGACTGGTCCGGACCTGTGTGTGGGTGATCTGGTGTGGTTGTCCACTAAGAATATCAAGTTGAGAGTGCCATCTTGGAAACTGGGTCCAAGATTTGTTGGTCCGTATAAGATTTCTGCGGTGATCAATCCGGTGGCGTTTCGGCTGGATCTTCCGCAGACTTGGAGGATCCATGATGTCTTTCACAGGTCTTTGCTAAAAAAATATGTTAAACCGGTGGTACCATCGCCATTGCCTCCTCCTCCTGTTCTAGTCGAGGGAAACTTGGAGTTCGAGATCTCCAGGATTCTCGACTCGAGAGTTCTTTGGGGCTCCCTCCAGTACCTGGTGCACTGGAGGGGATACGGTCCTGAGGAGAGGATGTGGGTTCCGGCGTCAGATGTCAACGCCAGCTGACTGGTGAGGGCCTTTCATAGGTCCCATCCGGATAAGGTTGCTCCGGGGTGTCCGGAGGTCACCCGTAGGAGGGGGGGGGGTACTGTCATGCCCCACTCTGAGGATGTGCGGAGGTCGGTCTGGATAGCAGCACGAGTTTAGTGGTTGCTTTGGAGCCGTGCTGGATCCGCCTCTCATCAGGTGCACTGGGTGGGGTCATTAGTTTAAATAGCACACTGCCTAGTGCCCTGAGCGGATTATACTGTTCATTTTGGTCTGGGAAGCTTGGAGGGAAGGTTGGCTGTCAGTTCCTGCTCTCAGAGATAAGTGTCATTTCTAGTTCGGTTGTTTGTGTCTTCTATTCCATCCAGGTTCTGTGCGAGCAGACTGCTCCTATCTCCCCACTTCACCATCTTAGGGAGTTCAGGGTTTTGTCAGCCCAGGCTGGAGGACACAAGCACACCTACCTTCAAGGTCTGCTTGTGGGCTGAGCAGTGCAGGGAAAGAGGTCAGGGATAAGCTAGGAGGTGACCCTTCCCCTGTCTCTTGTCCAGAGCCTGGTTGGTGTGTTATCTTTTGTACAGAGTGCACGTCCGCCGTGACAAGCGAGCGGCCCGGACGGGAGAAAAGAAGGAGTCTTCTGGGAAAGCGCGACCATCTGGATTTTGGATAAGAGCGGTGGCCGTAACCAGGGGAGACCGAGTCACAACAATAAGGTAAGTGGGGATGAATTTTATCCTAATCGGTGGGAATTTGTTAATAAAGTATATTTACAAAAATGATCACTGTCAAATCATTAACAGATTTAACAGTGATCATTATGATGGGTTAACCCCTTTAAGACTGAACAGTTTGTCCGGGGTATTAGGGATTTTGATTCCCAAATTAGAGACGTGGTAAGATTGCCACTGGAATGGAGTAGCTGATTTAAGGGCAGCAATAGAACTCGAGGGGGCTGTTATATTCATAACTTCTGACTTTGAGTGGTTTACTTTGTAGTTTGATATTTTGCCATATTGCTCAAATAGTGATAAGAGATGCGGGAAGGCCTCGACCGGGTTAGAAACCATTATCAGCAGGTCATCTGCGTAGGCTACGTTTGTGTATTCTATGGAATCATTAGCAGCTCGTACTCCACATATATTTGGGTGCTCTCTGATTGCCTGAAGAAGAGTTTCCATTACCAGGATATATAAGGCTGGAGACAGGGGGCAGCCCTGACGCGTCCTGTTGCGTATAGGAAAGGGTGGCGATAGAGTACCATTGACTCGTATTCTGGCACTCGGGTCGCTATATAGCGACATGACTGCTCCCTGGAATCGCTCCGGAATGCCAAACCTGTGCAATGTTTTCCTCATAAAGTCCCAATTTACCCGGTCGAAAGCCTTCTCCGCATCCACACTAAGGAAGGCCAGCGGGAGGTGTTTCTTTATGGACCATTGAATTGCCGCAACGACCCTACAGGAATTGTGGTTCCCCTAACCCGGTACAAATCCCGCCTGGTCTGGGTGAATGACCTTGGGTAGCAGCTGGCTCAAACGTGTAGCTAACAGTTTGGCCCAGATCTTAATATCTACATTTAGAAGTGATATTAGCCTAAAGCTGCTACAGAGGGTAGCATCTTTCCCGGGCTTGCAATGACTGTTTGTGCAGGTGTGAGCCAGTGAGGAGTGCATTGCACCAAGATACCAAGTGGGGAAATAGTAGCCCACGGGGAAGCCGTCTGGGCCTGGGCTTTTGAATTCAATATTTTCTTTATTTCGGTCTCTGTGGCTGGTGCCAGAAGGGAATCTCCCTCCTGAGTAGTGATTTGGGGTAGGTTTAGTTGTTCTAGGAACTGGTCCATCACTTTCCCCAGCGAGGGGTCTGATGGGGCATCGGTTCTGCTAAGCCATACAATTGCTGATAGAATCTCTGAAATTCAGCGGCTATGTCGGTCGTTTTATGCAGCGCATCTCCTTGTTTCGACTTTATGCTAGGTATATACATGGATTATTTTCTTTGTTTTTCATAAGAGAGGACATGAGTTTCGTTCCTTTATCCCCATGCGAATAAAAGTTGAGTTTAGTTGAGACCTTAATTGGGTCAGTTCCGTTTGAACCTCAAGCGTTTTAGAGCGTTTATGTATGGATTCTTTGTCTGCAATCTGTTTCAGGAGGGAGTGTAAAATTTGTTGTCTCTCTTTTGATCTTGCTACCAAGAGCTATCGAAAAATCGGCAAGGTAATGATCGTGTAATATGCTTATTTTCGTAATGCGAATTTTTATTGCGAATTTTTTAACTTACAACTATTAGACAAAGAAGATTATAGCACTATACAGGGAGTGCAGAATTATTAGGCAAGTTGTATTTTTGAGGATTAATTTTATTATTGAACAACAACCATGTTCTCAATGAACCCCAAAAACTCATTAATATCAAAGCTGAATATTTTTGGAAGTAGTTTTTAGTTTGTTTTTAGTTTTAGCTATTTTAGGGGGATATCTGTGTGTGCAGGTGACTATTACTGTGCATAATTATTAGGCAACTTAACAAAAAACAAATATATACCCATTTCAATTATTTATTTTTACCAGTGAAACCAATATAACATCTCAACATTCACAAATATACATTTCCGACATTCAAAAACAAAACAAAAACAAATAAGTGACCAATATAGCCACCTTTCTTTGCAAGGACACTCAAAAGCCTGCCATCCATGGATTCTGTCAGTGTTTTGATCTGTTCACCATCAACATTGCGTGCAGCAGCAACCACAGCCTCCCAGACACTGTTCAGAGAGGTGTACTGTTTTCCCTCCTTGTAAATCTCACATTTGATGATGGACCACAGGTTCTCAATGGGGTTCAGATCAGGTGAACAAGGAGGCCATGTCATTAGATTTTCTTCTTTTATACCCTTTCTTGCCAGCCACGCTGTGGAGTACTTGGATGCGTGTGATGGAGCATTGTCCTGCATGAAAATCATGTTTTTCTTGAAGGATGCAGACTTCTTCCTGTACCACTGCTTGAAGAAGGTGTCTTCCAGAAACTGGCAGTAGGACTGGGAGTTGAGCTTGACTCCATCCTCAACCCGAAAAGGCCCCACAAGCTCATCTTTGATGATACCAGCCCAAACCAGTACTCCACCTCCACCTTGCTGGCGTCTGAGTCGGACTGGAGCTCTCTGCCCTTTACCAATCCAGCCACGGGCCCATCCATCTGGCCCATCAAGACTCACTCTCATTTCATCAGTCCATAAAACCTTAGAAAAATCAGTCTTGAGATATTTCTTGGCCCAGTCTTGACGTTTCAGCTTGTGTGTCTTGTTCAGTGGTGGTCGTCTTTCAGCCTTTCTTACCTTGGCCATGTCTCTGAGTATTGCACACCTTGTGCTTTTGGGCACTCCAGTGATGTTGCAGCTCTGAAATATGGCCAAACTGGTGGCAAGTGGCATCTTGGCAGCTGCACGCTTGACTTTTCTCAGTTCATGGGCAGTTATTTTGCGCCATGGTTTTTCCACGCGCTTCTTGCGACCCTGTTGGCTATTTTGAATTAAAAACGCTTGATTGTTCGATGATCACGCTTCAGAAGCTTTGCAATTTTAAGAGTGCTGCATCCCTCTGCAAGATATCTCACTATTTTTGACTTTTCTGAGCCTGTCAAGTCCTTCTTTTGACCCATTTTGCCAAAGGAAAGGAAGTTGCCTAATAATTATGCACACCTGATATAGGGTGTTGATGTCATTAGACCACACCCCTTCTCATTACAGAGATGCACATCACCTAATATGCTTAATTGGTAGTAGGCTTTCGAGCCTATACAGCTTGGAGTAAGACAACATGCATAAAGAGGATGATGTGGTCAAAATACTCATTTGCCTAATAATTCTGCACTCCCTGTATTAGCTAAATTGCTCTATATTCGTATATTTTTTTTCGAATATTCGCTGTATTGCTATAACTTTGTTTTTTCGAATATTCGTAATATTCTAAAACAAGAATATATAGCAATATAGCGAATATTTAAAAAAAAACTGCTATAATCTTTGTTTTTTTTATAGTTGTAATTTTTTTCCAATCTGAACTTCAGATGAGAAAAGAATTACAACTATTAGACAAAGAAGATTATAGCACTATATTAGCTAAATTGCTTTAGATTCATTTTTTTTCTTCGAATATTCGCTATATTGCTATATATTCTTGTTTTAGAATATTATGAATATTCAAAAAAATGAAGTTATAGCAATATAGTGAATATTCGGGAAAAAAAATGAATATAGAGCAATTTAGCTAATATAGTGCTATAATATAGTCTCCTATATGCCTGCTGTATCTGCTTAAGGGGCCCCTTCTGATCGATTAATCATCAAAATGACAGAAGTTTTTATCTTCAATACAGTTTAACAGGTTAACTATAGGAGCCAAGTACTATCTTAATTTATATTTTTCGATTTTCGTTACTCCCTACGTCTATTTACTTGATATCACCTCCTGATGAGCTGCCGTGTGCAGTTGAAACGCGTAGTTTTTTTTTGTTTATACATAATAACATCTGTGTGTGTTCTTTGTCTTTCTCTGGATTTATTTATTTCCGATCCAGGTTTGTGAGTAGGGCTTTACTAGGGCAATAGAGAGATTTAGGTACGGGGGCAGGGTATCTCCACCATCAGGGGATATCCCTGTGCACAGGATACTAGATCTATAGGGTTATCTAGGGAAAGATTTTTCCCATTGATTTACCCAACCACCCCCAGCCTTGGTAATATTGATTCTATTGGCCCTACCTAATGTTTATCCTATCCACAGTAGGAGTTCTTTGTAGAGTATCTATCTCGTATAGGATATCACTTGAGCAAACAGTTTTTTGCTCTGTAACCCTGTTATTAATAAAGGTATAGTTTTTAATAAGCACGTTAGTTTCTACTTTTTTTCTAAATTAATTTTGGTACGTGTAGTTCATCTTTATTATCTTCCCAGTCTGTCTTCTATAATCTTCTTTGTCTAATAGTTGTAAGTTGAAAAATTTGCAAGAAAAATTTGCATTACAAAAATTCGCAAATAACACTACTACTAAAGTCAAATATACTGGAAAAATTTGAAACAAGGCGGCTCACCTCCAATCCAAATGGAATTAGGTGTTCAAGTAAATGTTTACCGAAAAACAAGCGAAAAGTGAATATATGTAAAAACAGGCACTCAGACCATAAGTTGTTGCATCAGAAAAGTTTATATAAACATACCATTATACATTTAAAATAACATTTAAAAATAACATTAAAACATATGCAAAAACAAAATTCTATAAAATTGTCCCAACAGCCACTGATAAAGAGGTGTGTAAACCTCGAAACGCGTATATGGCAATTCTGATACTTTGACTACAGAATTTACAGACTTTAATCCGAAGGAAACAGCGCGCTGCAATCTGTAAAGAGGTGACGTATAGAAATCCCGTGGGACGCAACCAGGTACGTGATTACCATTTGAAAAATTCGGGATCACGATCCGAAAGCTTTCGACTTAAGCCTATATCCATGTTAAACTAATGGGAAAAGAAAATATTGCTAATTAAGCGTGCGGTCCAATTTGTCGAACAAAAACCACCCGTAGTGGTGAAGATATTACAAAGAGACTGCTTACATACCTTTTTCCATATGTTCATCAACCTGTTAACAAAAAAAATATAAGAACAGCAATGAAGCATGGCGCAGCATAGCGGAATGCGCCATTGACTTGGGGGGAAGACTGTAGGCAGAGCAGGGGTTAAAAGTGGAAAGGGGCTAGACGGGAGTTATAGTGGGGCCGGAGCCAGGGACCGAGTTTCGCGGGCAGTATATAGGAGAGAGGGAAGGAAGAGTAGGAAGTGGTAGAGATAGACCAGGAGTAAGTTGGAGATGGCGGAGTTTGAGTCATTGATGGCGGCGGTAAGGGACGCGTCGCGGCAGCACGGGACAGCGTGGCTGCAGGACCAACTGCAGGTGGCCCTGGACGCGGCTTCTACCTCTGGAGGATCTAGGGAGGTCAGGACCAGGACGCCCCATTCGGTACCGCCGGAGCGGCTCAGCCCCGAGGCAACTCCATGAGTGAGGAGGAGGTTGAGGAGTCCCTCCCATTCCCAGCGGCGGAGACCGGATGGGTCGGCTGTTTCCCCAGTGCCACGGCGCAGCGTGAGAACTTCGGCAGGGCAAGTGCGGGCGTCCCCGGGGCCGGTCCCCCGGTCTGGGAGAAGGCCTTCTGGTGCTGCGGTGCCCCGACGAGCGGTGGGGGCACGAGGTCGGCGTCTATCAGCGGACTCACCTGCAGCTGCAGGGGGAGTCCTTCCTACTGGAGGCAGGACGGCCGGGCGGGATCTCGCCGAGGCCCGGGTGGAGGAAGAAGCGGGGAGAGGACCGGTTTCTGGAGCAGCATGGCCACGTGAGGCGGGTGGTGCGGCTGGGCCTTCAGTGCGGAGTAGTCAAGCGCATGGTGCACCGCGGCCCCTAGTGGTGGGCCGGCGGCATTGCAGTGAGGTGTCAGAGGAGGCGGTAGTGGGGCCTGTTCCCCCTGGACAGAGGCCTGGCAGGTCCCAGCAGAGGGGTAGAGGCACTCGCACTGGTGGCCAGGCAAGAGAAGGTGATGCGGTGCCTGGGACCGGAAGGTCCGCCGGGTCATCGGATCGGAGGGGAGGATTGCATCCAGAGGACTGCCAGCACACCCCCGCTAGGAGCCGTAGCGGTGGGTCTTTATCTGAAGGGAGTCTGGAAGAGGGAGAGCTGGACTGGCTGGTCAGTTGGCGGGGATGGGGTCAGCGGGGATAGCGCAGGAGTTATTGTCCGGGATGTTGGCCCTGTTGTCGTGGTTGGGGCAGGGGGCACCGCCGTCCCAGGCGGCGGTTTGGGCTCCTGCGTCGAATTTAGCTGGTCCAGGGGTGGTTGCTGCTACTGGTCCGGGGGTCCAAGGGGATTCGGCCGGGGGTGCGGCCTGTGCTGGTTTGGGGGGCGTGGTGGGGCTACTGGTTTGGGGGTCCAAGGGAGTTCGGCTGTTGGCACGGCTGAGGCGGGTTCGAGGGTTGTTGGAGGGGCTACAGGCCCGGGTGTCCAAGTGGAGTCGGCCGTGGGCGCGGCTGTGGGGGCGGTCCCTCAGCAAGGGAGCGTTGCAGGGGATGGAGTACGGTTAGCGTGAGGTATACGTCTGTTTTAAGGGCCCGCTGGGAGCCCATTTGAAGCAGGAAGTGAAGGAAAAGATATGGCGGGATGAGTACATAGAGATTTATTCACTGCTTCCGTTGGAGAAGTTCAACCTGGATAGGGGTAAGCCGGACGAAAGTAAACGGGAAAAAAGGCGGTACAGGCTTATACCGCGGATTTTTCAGAATTGGCTTCAGGCGTTTGCCATTTTTGCTAGCGTGATCGGGGAGAAGGCGCCAGAACATTGCTCTGCGTTGTTTTGCTATATGGACGCCATTAGTGAGGCTCATCGAGTGTATGGGGGAGTTGCTTAGCTGCGATATATTGATTGTGGTGTGGTCAGACGTAGTGGCCAGGAGGTGCTGGTGGTTTGCGCGGTCCGTAGACCGTATTAACAAGGCGCGGGTGAAGTTAAATAAAGAAGTGGGGCGCTTTGTCTGTCGCCATAGCGGATTGGTGGTACGTCATCAAGAATTGGAGGCTGCTTCGCCTCTATTTTTGAGGGCGGACGGGGTGCATCTGAATGACCTGGGGATTGATATGTGGGCCCTAGGGCTTCAGGATGGTTTGGAATTGGCTCTCAATGTGTGGCAGGACGCCCACAGGTGAGGTGTCACCGGTGGTCGTTGGTGGCAGTGTTGGATATGGGATCCAGGGGGCAATTCATGGCTAAGAGATGCGTTATACAGTGTGATACGCGTCTCTTGGAGGTAAATATGGTGGGTGCGGCTCCTGTAGGCTAAGAAGGCCTAGGGAGTTGAATACTTGAAAGTTAATAAAGGTGGCTGCTACGGCCATATTTTACCACTACAATGGCTGGTGTGTTTTGCTATATGGACGCCATTAGTGAGGCTCATCGAGTGTATGGGGGAGTTGCTTAGCTGCGATATGATGAGAAGTTTAGGCAGAGAAAAGCGGTTAGGCCATGCATTCGTTGGGATCACAAAGACATTAGTCTTTGGATGAGGTTGATGACGGCGCCAAAAGGGAGCACTGCGCCCTTTCGGGGTGGGGCCGGGGGATCCTCGGCCGGGGAATCACATGGGTCTGGGAGAAAAGGGTGTTGCTGGCAATTTAACGAGGGTCATTGCCGGTTCATGGCCGATTGCCGATTCAAACATGAGTGCTCCGGTTGTGGTGGAGCACATAGTTTGGCCAAATGTTTCCGGAGGGGAAAGGGTAAAGGACCCGAGGTTGCTTCAAAGAGGAGCGACGCCGGTGAAGGTGGGAGAGATGGTGCTTTATTTAAGGAGGTATCCAAATAGGGAGAACGATGAGATTTTGTTAGCGGATTTTCAGTGGGGTTTCAAGATTCCGTGCCAGGGTGTGGGTAGCGGTACTGTTCTGCGGAATTTGGCCTCGGCGTTGCGTTACGCGGAGGTTGTGGCGGAGAAAAATTGCTAAGGAGGTTATGGCGGGTCGTGTTGTGGGTCCGTTCAGCCATCAGCCGTTACCAGACTTTTGGGTTTCCCTGTTGGGGTTGGTCCCCAAGAAGGAGCCCAATAAATTTAGGTTGATTCACCACTTGTCTTTTCCGCCAGGTGGGGCGGTGAACGATGGGATAGAGGATGGCTTATGTTCGGTATCTTACACTTCGTTTGATGCAGCGGTGCGGTGGGTTCGGTGTTTTGGGCAAGGGGCTCTATTGGCCAAGGCCGGCCTTTCGTTTTCTGCCTATCCACCCTGAGCGTTTTCACCTGTTGGGTTTTCATGGGGGGGGGGAGTTTTTATGTTGATTGTTGTTTGCCAATGGGTTGCGCGGTTTCTTGTTCTCTGTTTGAGCGTTTTAGTACTTTTTTGGAGTGGGTGGTGAAACAGGAGTCGGGTTGGAACTCAGTGTTACACTATCTAGATGATTTTTTGTTTATCGGCCCTGCTGGTTCGCGGGTTTGTTCGGTGTTGTTGCGGACTATGGAGAGGGTGGCTGCACGTTTAGGAGTTCCGTTGGCTCGGGACAAGACTGAGGGTCCTTCCACGGTGCTGCGTTTTTTGGGGATTGAAATAGATAGCGTGGTCATGGAATGTCGTCTGCCGAGCGATAAGGTGGGGGATTTAGTTGAGGAGTTGGTTTATCTGCTTCGGGCCAGAAGGGTGCAATTGCGGAGGGTTCAGTCGGTTTTGGGCAAGTTGAACTTTGCATGTAGGATATTGCCAATGGGGAGTGTTTTTTGTCGTCGGCTGGTGCAGGCCACAGCTGGGGTCTCAGCCCCCTTTTATTATTTGCGTCTGTCTGGGGAGGTGAAGGATGATTTGCGGGTTTGGCAGGTATTTCTGGCGGAGTTTAATGGTCGGGCTCTGTGGATGGAGGCGCCTGTTTCCAACATTGACTTGAAGTTGTTTTCGGATGCTTCGGATTCGTGTGGATACGGCCTTGAGACTGCTTCGGTTGTTGGTGTTGAATGGCTTAAGGTTGAATGCTTGTTTTGTTTCTGTTCACCTTCCGGGAGTGGAGAATTCGATAGCTGACTCCCTTTCTCGTTTTCAGTGGCACCGTTTTCGAGAGTTGGCGCCGGAGGCAGAAGTGGTAGGGCTTCCATGCCCCCAGTGGCTCTGGAGCGTGGCCTTGGGGTCTCGGCAGAGTTGATTCGTCGGTCCATGAGTAGTGGGACATGGTCGTCTTATTCTGCGGTTTGGTCTCTTTGGGAAGGTTTATTGGTGCAGGCAGGGGGAGGTGGTTCAGTTGCGGACCACCAGATCTTGTTGATATACTGGTTGGGGATGATGTTTGTGTGTCTTATTTTGAGGTTCTTTTGTTCCGGGTTGCTTTTTCTTTGGCCTTTTTCGGGGCGTTTCGGATCTCCGAGCTGGTGTCTGCTACTCGCAAAGGGAGCAGGGGTTTTGCGGGAAGATGTTAGTGTACAGGACGGAGTTCTGAGTTGTCAATTGCGGAAGTCAAAAACTGATCAGGAAGGTAAGGGTGCGGTTTTGTGGTTGCGGTCTCTTGCGGGTGCATCAGGACGGATCTAGTTTGACGGTTTTCCAATTTGTTGCGGTTTTTCGGAAATGTTTGGGGGCGGCAGGGTTGCCGTCGCAGGAATATGCATCGCATTCTTTTCGAATAGGCGCAGCAACAGAGGCAGCGAGATGGGGGTTGGGGGAGAGTGTGATAAAAATAATAGGTCGATGGGAGTCATTGTGTTTTAAAGCGTATGTTCGACCCCATTTGCTTTAAGGGTAGGACGAAAGGGTTGTTTTGTTGGGACGTTTGTTTTGTTTGGTTCACCGTGGGGTGGAATTTTATGCCGGATGTTCTTGTTTTGTTTTATAGGTTCGGCGACCTGCTTGACGTGGATCTTTGGCCATTCATACGTCTACTGGGGTGCCTTGCGGGCTGACGTACGGCGGAATGGTAGGCAGCTGGGTTTCTAACCGGCTGTGTTACGAGTTCGCTGGATTGGGTTGCGAAGCCTTCTGTGGGGGCGGGTGCTGCCTGAATTTCACGCCAATGTCGCGTTGGACCGGGCACCCAACGTTATCGTGTTCCATGTGGGGGGGAACGATTTGGAAGTCCGCAGGTCCCGGGACGTTATTAGGGATATAAAATTGGATTTGCTCTGCTTACTGGCGGAATTCCCGGATTTGATTGTGGTGTGGTCAGACGTAGTGGCCAGGAGGTGCTGGTGGTTTGCGCGGTCCGTAGACCGTATTAACAAGGCGCGGGTGAAGTTAAATAAAGAAGTGGGGCGCTTTGTCTGTCGCCATAGCGGATTGGTGGTACGTCATCAAGAATTGGAGGCTGCTTCGCCTCTATTTTTGAGGGCGGACGGGGTGCATCTGAATGACCTGGGGATTGATATGTGGGCCCTAGGGCTTCAGGATGGTTTGGAATTGGCTCTCAATGTGTGGCAGGACGCCCACAGGTGAGGTGTCACCGGTGGTCGTTGGTGGCAGTGTTGGATATGGGATCCAGGGGGCAATTCATGGCTAAGAGATGCGTTATACAGTGTGATACGCGTCTCTTGGAGGTAAATATGGTGGGTGCGGCTCCTGTAGGCTAAGAAGGCCTAGGGAGTTGAATACTTGAAAGTTAATAAAGGTGGCTGCTACGGCCATATTTTACCACTACAATGGCTGGTGTGTTATTTAGGGGAAGTTGGGATGTTAAGTGGGAAGCCGGAAGGAGGTTCTTCCATCCCATTAAGTCAGAACAGCAATGAAGCGTGGCGCAGCATAGCGGAATGCGCCATTGACTTAGGGGGAAGACTGTAGGCAGAGCAGGGGTTAAAAGTGGAAAGGGGCTAGATGGGAGTTAGAGTGGGGGCGGAGCCAGGGACCGAGTTTCGCGGGCAGTATATAGGAGAGAGGGAAGGAAGAGTAGGAAGTGGTAGAGATAGACCAGGAGTAAGTTCCCACCCACCCACCCCCTTTTATTTGTTATTTGTTGTTTTGACGGTTTTGCTTGGGGTTGGTTACATGTTCTTTGCAGGGCAGTGTTGGATATGCGATCCTGTGGGGCAATTCATGGCTAAGAGATGCGTTATATAGTGTGATACGCGTCTCTTGGAGGTAAATATGGTGGGTGCGGCTCCTGTAGGCTAAGAAAGCCTAGGGAGTTGAATACTTGGAAGTTTGTGGAACAGGTGTCCTTGGGTCGGTGAAATACGGCCAAGGGCAAGGAAAGTCATAAGGAATTGGATGACGGAATACAACGTGCTTGGGGTTGCCTCCCAGGATCTCTCGTAAAGGATAACAGCGGTTTTACAAGTTTAAGTGATGATCTGTTATTTATTATGGTTGGAAAATGTGTATTATGTTAAAAGGATGTTTTTATGTAAGTTAATAAAGGTGGCTGCTACTGCCATATTTTACCACTACAATGGCTGGTGTGTTATTTAGGAGAAGTTGGGATGTTAAGTGGGAAGCCGGAAGAAGGTTCTTCCATCCCATTAAGTCAGTGGTTTTACATGCTAAACATTGGGAACACTATCTGAAAAGATCGCTAAAAATCATCTAAAGCTTCTGTGTTTTGCTGCTTCCCCAGTGCTCTTTGTGGCCTTTTTCAAATAATCGATACTCTTGAGACTTTTCAAAGAATCGATGCCCTCAAGATCGATTCTTTTGAACATTTAAATTGACTAATTTACATCAGCCCTAAGAGTCGATTATTACATCGATTTATACAATCAAAGTCGACTATAATATTGATTGAAAATTTATTGAATTTTGTTTTTACATATGTTTTAATGTTATTTTTAAATGTTATTTTAAATGTATAATGGTATGTTTATATAAACTTTTCCGATGCAACAACTTATGATCTGAGTGCCAGTTTTTACATATATTCAAATATACTGCAGCCTTCTCATTGGCCCACAAGCTAGAAGCAGGGAGGGATCATGTGTACTGATTTAAAAAAAAATTGAATATTCAAAATTACGAATATATATCACTATATTCTAAATATTTGCGAATTTTCGAAGTACCTATATTCGCGATAAAAAATTTAAATTCAAATATTCGTGATCAACACTACTGGAATGTTAGACTCTCTAAAATGCAGCTCCTGAAAGAAGCACACATTTGTATGGGATTTCCTGAGGAGACGGATGACTTGAGAGCATTTCTGTGGAATGTTGAAACCCCTCACATTAAAGGAAGTGCACTTAAGCTTAGGTGGCATGAATGATAGGCAAGTGGGTTGGTGGTTGTGGGTTACCAGCTAACATCATCGACTGGAGGTAAGGGTAAAAAACATTAACAACGTCAAAGAGAACATGGGGTAAATTACCAAGCACTCTGAAGGGATGGCTCCCGACGGAGCGGGCGTAAGAGACCATTTATTGTAGCGCGTATACTAGGTCTGCGCTAAGATACTCCTGGTATGAAAGAGGGGGTCAGTGCGTGTCTGGTTCATCAGTGTGTTGACCAGCGCACCCCGCAAACCTGCCGCTATATTGTCCATAGCTATATGAAAGTCCGGCTAATTATGGTGTTGTACGTGGTAGGGGCCCAGACCGAACCGGGTTACCCCTCCACATCGGCTAAAGAATAGGAATGGGGTGATATCAATAAACAGAAAGAGTTCAAATATATTTGGGTGCTCGGTAGGAGTGGGGTTTGACGGGACAATCATCCGAGGAGCGTCACTTTCAGGTACTGGTGTCGTTCAGGCACTCTTTCAGGACTCAAAAGAGCGTCGACACTTCAGGTGTCCCGTAGCTTATGTGCATTTCGCTTCCTCGGTGTAGCCTTTGTCCACCTCTGTGTCTCCGGCAGGTCTGGGTGAGGGACGCCGACTTCGGCAGAAGGTAGCCACGATGGGATATCCAGCGGGTCGGTTTGCAGAAGTTCTCATGCTGCTTGTAGACCTGATGGTAATCGTATGATGCATCTTCGTCCCCCAACCGCAAAAGTAAGGCCAAAGGGGAAAAGCCACTTATAGGGGGTCTTAATATGGCGCAGATAGTCCGTAAAAGGTTGCAGGGTCCTCTGTTTATTGAACGTGGAAGGAGCGAGATTTTGATAGATGGAGATTTTAGCACCTTCAAAAGCAATCTCTTGACTCCTTGCGGCCTGCATCAGTGCCGCCGTATCTACATACTTCAGGAGGCCGCACACTACATCCCTGGGGTTCTCCGTGTCCTTCGGTTTCAGCCTCAGGGCTCTATGGATTCGTTCTTTGTGGAACTCTGCCGCTTTGGTAGTCCCCAGAAGAAGGGAGAAGATGGCGCCTGCAGCTTCTGGTAGGGCCTCATGGAGGACACTTTCAGGAAGACAGCATATGCAGAGGTTTTTTCTCCTGCTGCGATTCTCCTGGTCTTCTAAAAGTGCGTAAGCCACGTCTAGAGAAGCTAACAAGGCTGCAGTGTTCTCGCTAGCGGCCCTGACATAGTTCAGGACGGCTGTTTGGTTGCTTTCAAGAGTCTCTACACGTAGATCTATGTGTTTCATGTCTGCCTTTATTTCTTTAAGGTCGTGTATGACCGGAGTGAGGGCCGACTTCAACGCCTGCTGTAGGAACTGCCTGGATATCGGGGCTGTACTCGGCAGTGTAGGCTCTTCCACCTGGTCTGCGGTGGAGGCATCCGCATCCTCCGAATCCTGCGTCCCGTCCTCGTTATCCGGCGTCACCATCTTGGAAGCAGCCGGAGCGGCAGCGGAGGGTTTTTGTTTAGGAATTTCTTAGAGACATTTCTTTCAGGTTTGCTGGTATCAGGCTTGTCTTTGGGTAAGCTTCTACCGATTTTGCCCATTCTGTGCGAAGTTAGGCTGCAGTTTTAGCCAGTTTGCAGGGTTGCAAAAAGGAGAGCTCTCCTACATGCGTCTGACTCGGTCGGCAGTCAGGCTCCATCCCCATAGTAGTTATATTCTTGTACATAGGAGCAGTATTATAGTAGTTATATTCTTATAAATAGGAGCAGTATTATAGTAGTTATATTCTTGTACATAGGAGCAGTATTATAGAAGTTATATTCTTGTACATAGGAGCAGTATTATAGTAGTTATATTCTTGTATGTAGGGGGCAGGATTATAGTACAAACCGGATTCCAAAAAAGTTGGGACACTATACAAATCGTGAATAAAAACTGAATGCAATGATGTGGAGGTGCCAACTTCTAATATTTTATTCAGAATAGAACATAAATCATGGAACAAAAGTTTAAACTGAGAAAATGTACCATTTTAAGGGAAAAATATGTTGAATCAGAATTTCATGGTGTCAACAAATCCCCAAAAAGTTGGGACAAGGCCATTTTCACCACTGTGTGGCATCTCCCCTTCTTCTTACAACACTCAACAGACGTCTGGGGACCGAGGAGACCAGTTTCTCAAGTTTAGAAATAGGAATGCTCTCCCATTCATGTCTAATACAGGCCTCTAAGTGTTCAATCGTCTTGGGCCTTCTTTGTTGCACCTTCCTCTTTATGATGCGCCAAATGTTCTCTATAGGTGAAAGATCTGGACTGCAGACTGGCCATTTCAGTACCCGGATCCTTCTCCTATGCAGCCATGATGTTGTGATTGATGCAGAATGTGGTCTGGCATTATCTTGTTGAAAAATGCAGGGTCTTCCCTAAAAGAGATGACGTCTGGATGGGAGCATATGTTGTTCTAGAACCTGAAAATATTTTTCTGCATTGATGGTGCCTTTCCAGACATGCAAGCTGCCCATGCCACACGCACTCATGCAACCCCATACCATCAGAGATGCAGGCTTCTGAACTGAGCGTTGATAACAACTTGGGTTGTCCTTGTCCTCTTTGGTCCGGATGACATGGCGTCCCAGATTTCCAAAAAGAACTTTGAATCGTGACTCGTCTGACCACAGAACAGTCTTCCATTTTGCCACACTCCATTTTAAATGTTCCCTGGCCAAGTGAAAACGCCTGAGCTTGTCGATCTTGCTTAGAAATGGCTTCTTCTTTGCACTGTAGAGTTTCAGCTGGCAACGGCGGATGGCACGGGGGATTGTGTTCACTGACAATGGTTTCTGGAAGTATTCCAATCCTGAGCCCATTCTGTGATTTCCTATACAGTAGCATTCCTGTTTGTGGTGCAGTGTCGTTTAAGGGCCCGGAGATCACGGGCATCCAGTATGGTTTTACTGCCTTGACCCTTACGCACAGAGATTGTTCCAGATTCTCTGAATCTTAGGATGATGTTATGCACAGTTGATGATGATAGATGAAAGTCTTTGCAATTTTTCGCTGGGTAACACCTTTCTGATATCGCTCCACTATCTTTCTGCGCAACATTGTGGGAATTGGTGATCCTCTACCCATCTTGGCTTCTGAGAGACACTGCCACTCTGAGAAGCTCTTTTATACCCAATCATGTTGCCAATTGACCTAATTAGTGTTAATTGGTCTTCCAGCTCTTCGTTATGCTCAAATTTACTTTTTCCAGCCTCTTATTGCTACTTGTCCCAACTTTTCGGGGATTTGTTGACACCGTGAAATTTTGAATCAACGTATTTTTCCTTTAAAATTATACATTTACTCGGATTAAACGTTTGATCCGTCATCTACGTTCTATTACAAATAAAATATTGACATTTGCCATCTCCACATCATTGCATTCAGTTTTTATTCACGATTTGTATAGTGTCCCAACTTTTTGGGAATCCGGTTTGTAGTTAGATTCTTGTATATAGAAGGCAGTATTATAGTAGTTATTTTTTTGTACATAGGAGGCAGTACTATAGCAGTTATATTCTTGTACATAGGAGGCAGTATTATAGTAGTTATATTCTTGTACATAGGAGGCAGTATTATAGTAGTTATATTCTTGTACATAGGAGCAGTATTATAGTAGTTATATTCTTGTACATAGGAGGCAGTATTATAGTAGTTATATTCTTGTACATAGGAGCAGTATTATAGTAGTTATTTTCTTGTACATAGGAGCAGTATTATGGTAGTTATATTCTTGTACATAGGAGCAGTATTATAGTAGTTATATTCTTAACCAAAACTCTTTTTATTGAGAGTGCATATGGTCTGGACAAAAAATCATGCATCAATATAAAGCCATTCGCAGATGGCAGCAGCATAATGGGTGCCAATATTCTCACAGACCATGTCAGATCTACTAACATAGTGAGTATAAACAATTTAGTAACAACGAAAGAAAAGACACAGACAAGATTGGAGGGTGGGGGGTTGGGAGAAGGGGTAGAATTGGGTGGGTAGAGGAGGAGAGGGAGTTCTTCCAATTCACTCGGGGTTGCGGTATTTCTCCCATGGTCGCCACAGTTTAAGAAACTTGGAACGTGTGCGAGTTTCCCAATGGGCCAATTCCTCAAATCTAAACAGTTGATCTGTTTTCTCGGTCCACATTAACATTGAGGGTGGTGAGTCATTCTTCCAGAGGAGGGGTACCAACAAACGCGCTGCAGTAAGAAGCATGGTCGGGAGGTCAGCTTTGGCAGGAGTAAGGGAATCGTTGGGACACCAGAGGAGTACTAGTTTCGCATCCAGACGTACCTTAGAGGCGCATATCCGGTTAATTGTGTTCTCTATTTGAGACCAAAAGGGGCGAATTTTACTACAAGACCACCATATATGTGACAAAGAGCCAACTTCTGTTCCACACCTCCAGCACTGCGATGGAATGTCAGGGTTGAGCCTATGTAGGAATTCTGGCGTTTTGTACCAGCGGGTCAGTAACTTGTAGGAATTCTCCTGAATTTTGATGCATCGGTTGAAGCCATGTGAATGGGCTAAGATAAAGGCCTTCTCCGGCTCAGTCAATTGGATTGTGAGCTCCTTTTCCCAGGCAGACATAAAGTGCAGTGCTGGAGGAGCAGAAGAGAGCAGCTCCCTGTAGAGTGTCGAGAGGGGCTTTTTCGGTAACTCGGGAACACAAAGCTTCTTTTCTAGCCAAGTAGGTGTATCATCAGCGGGGGAAGGTAGCTGGAGGGCTTTAACATCTCGGCTAAAGGCCCCAATAGAAAGGAAGGAGAGGGCTTTAACCTTTGGCAGAACCTGAATCTTGTCCCATGCCAAGTCCCCAGACGTGGAAGCTATATCTTGTAAGGTAAGGTCAGATAGTATGCTCCAGACTCCGGAGGGTCTGAGTATATCGGGGTGGATATAGTTCTGTAGTAGATGTAGGGGGAGGTGGATATTAGGGAATCTGATGTCTCGGGATTTATACAGTTTGGCCCATTCCACCAGCATACCTTTCCAAATGGGAGAGGCAAACGCGTTATTCGGGGTGCATGTGCGGATTCCCCATAGGATAAGTCCTTCTTTGTAGGTGAGAAGAGCACGTTCCAGTTGTACGCAAAGATTCGGGGGTTCGCGTGAGAGGAGAGAAAAGCACCTGTTCAGGAGCGACGCTGTGTAATAAGTTTGGATGTCGGGCATACCAAAGCCCCCAAATCTCTTTTCTCTTGTCAATATTGAGTACGCTATCCTGGAGGACTTGCCCGCCCACATGAACAAAGAGAACACACGGCGTATTTCCATAAAAAAGGAGCGGGGTAGCCAAATTGGTAGTGTCTGAATTAAATATAGAAGTTTGGGTACAATGAAGGCTTTAAGGAAGTTCTTCCTTCCCATCCAGGAGATGAAGGGGAGTTTAAGGGACTGTAGATGTGTTCTAATATCTTTGAGTAGGGGGCCATAGTTCAGACTAAATAGGTCATCTTGGTTAGCCGAGATTCGTATCCCTAGAAACTTAATATCACGGGGGGCCCAAGCAAAGGAGGTGGCGCGTTTAAGGTCCTTGACTACATATGATTTGCATGAAACATTCAGGGCCATGGATTTGCTATAATTAATCTTGAAGTTAGATATCCACCCGAACTCTTCGAACAAATAATGGAGCCGTGGGAAAGAAATCGTGGGGTTGGTGGTCATAATCAATAGATCATCGGCAAATGCCGCGGTGGTATGCATACAAGAGCCCATCTTGATGCCTTCAATTGCGGGGTCCTGTCTAATCTTGCATAGCAGCGTTTCCATAACTATGACAAAAAGGGACGGGGAGAGGGGGCATCCCTGTCTAGTGCCATTGGATATGGCAAAGGCAGGGGAAAGAGTGCCGTTGACTTTGACTCTGGCAGAAGGGGACGAGTATAAAGAGAAAATAGCCGCGATAAACTGATCAGGGAAGCCAAATTTTGACAGTGCCGCAGACATGTACTGCCAACTGACCCTGTCAAAGGCCTTTTCCGCGTCTGTACTGAGCAAGGCCAGCGGAGTTGAAGTGCTCCGTGCCCAATTCATGAGGTGAAGGAGGCGAACGGTATTTTCGTTCCCCTGTCTGCCAGAGACAAACCCAACCTGCTCCCTATGGATGATATCGGGGAGAATCCGCTGAATTCGCTGAGCCAATATCTTAGCCCACCACTTTACGTCCGTGTTAAGGAGGGAGATTGGGCGATAACTACCACAATTTAGAGGATCTTTGTTCTCTTTATGAATAATCGTAATGTGGGCCGAAAGCGATTGGGGGGGGAGGTGGCCACCGTTCAGTAGGTGGTTACACATGGAGCGGAAGTGGGGGACTAGGACCTCTTGAAAATTTTTATAGTACGTAATGGAGAAGCCATCAGGTCCAGGGCTCTTCCCTGAAGGAATAGAGGCCAGTACTTTCCGCGCTTCAGCATCTGTTATTGGGGCTACTAGTTGAGTTGACTGGGATTGGGTGATATTAGGGAGATGTAGGGAGGAAAGAAATTTTTCCGTGGCGTCCGTGAGGGTATTGAGCGACTGATTCGAGGGGGGAGGAAGATTGTAAAGCTCCGTATAAAAGGTGCTAAAGGCCATCGCAATGTCAGGGGTGGACTTCAGGTGAGTTCCTTTAGCATCTTTGATAGCAGAGATAAAAGAATCAGAATGTTGTTTTTTAACCAGCGCTGCCATAAGTTTGTTCCCCTTATCGCCATGAGCGTACGATTTAAATCTAGAGCGTAAGAGCAGTTTGGCTGATGTAACATTTAGTAAGTTCTTAAGCTTAGTTCTAGCATCACTAAGTTCAGTGGCACAACTAAGTGCCTGTGATTGTTTGTGCGTAAGTTCGAGCGACTCAATTTGGGACATAAGGGTGGCAATGGCTTGAGAACGTTGTTTTTTAACATGGGAGCCGAGGGCGATAAGTTCACCTCGGATCACCGCTTTATGGGTCTCCCATACAATCGGTGGCGAGGGAGGTGTGGGACCTGCGTTATTCCGCTGGAAGAACTCTGTCAGAGAGGAAGCTAGCTTCTGGGAGTTGGCTTGATCTAAGATGAGGGTGTCATTGAGGCGCCAATTCCATTCCCTTTTTGGAAGAGAGGTCAAGGTGAAATGTATAAAAATTGGGGAGTGATCTGACAAAGTAATATTACCTATTTTGGCGTGTAGGAGCAGTTGGGCATGTTTGGAGGATAAGAAGAGGTGATCCAGTCTATGGTATGAGGACTTGGCATGGGAAAAGAAGGTATAATCCCTACCAGAGGGGTTTAGAGTGCGCCATGTGTCAAACACACCTAATTTTTTCAGGGCCAATTTCAAACGCCTCAAACGTATGTGCGTAATAGCTGACTTCCCGGAGGAGGAGTCTAAGCTAGGATCAAGGGATACATTAAAATCTCCCCCTAAAATTACAATGCCCTCCTTGAAGGAGGATAGGAGCGTGAGGGTCTGAATCAGCCATTGGACCTGTCCCCTATTAGGAGCGTAGACATTAGCTAGTGTGATCTGAGTGTCAGCAATTACGCCCTTCACAAACAAGTACCGACCATCTGGGTCTGAGGAAGAAGCTGAGACTACGAAGGGTAGTTGCTTGTGAATGGCGATGCTAACACCTCTGCTAGCCGAACCATGTGTGCTGTGGTACCATTGTGAGAATTTTTTGGGTGGAAGATTAGGTATCTTACCCGACCGGAAGTGGGTCTCTTGGAAGAATGCTATGGAGACTTTATCTTTCTGCAGTAGAGATAGGATTTGCGACCTCTTACATGGCTCATTCAGACCTCTCACGTTGAAAGAGGAAACTATGACTTCAGCCATCTCCTGGCGGTGGTTGGGTACGTTGCATGTCATCAGTGGTAGACCAATCAAGCGTGGAAGAAGGAGGGAAAGACACGGTAGGAGAAGGGAAGACACAGACAAAATGAACAAAACTTCTGCAAATAAAATAACGGAAAATTAAATGCAAAAACCAGCATAAAACACTGAAAAATGAAAGCTCCACAGGGCGCCCGATGGTGAAACGATCCATTTGCATGACGGCGGACAGCCGGGATCTACCGGGCGGGGGGTCTCGTGGAGCCCTTAGGGGCCAAAAGGAGGCCATCAGGGGGTAGGGTCGTAAACCGGGTTAGACGCTGGTTAAACCCCAGCTTCTCGGGGGGAGGGGGGGAGAAGTAATGTGAACCATAAAACGTAGCATAAACAAGGTCCCAAAGAGAACGAAAAGGGAAAGTCTCTTTCGTGCTGTAACAAGGGACGCCATCTGGGTGACATCAGGGGTCACAGGCCGGGTGATCAGCGAAGGCAGTGCCCTTTTATTGGGCTGTAGAGTTGATTAGTGTCCCATATGCGACATATCATCTCAGCGGTGCGGAGGAAACTCGGAAGTGGCGGGGAAAGGGCGTTCCCGGCTAGGTCTGGTAGCTTTACCCGAGGTGGCAGTATTCCACTGGTCCGAGCTTGGAGGCGAGGGTATCGGCACTCCCTGATCGGCAGGCATCCAGGACGGTATCTCCAGCGGTGAAATACCCAGGTGAACCCAGGCAGCGTTTAGATCCTGAGGGGAGCGTATAGTAATCTGTCTCCCGTTCTTCATAACGGCCAGGCCGAATGGGTAAAGCCATCTGAACTGGACGGCAGAGGCCTTGAGAGCTTCTAGGAGTGGCCGGAGAATTCGGCGTTTCGCCAGCGTAGTAGGAGCCAGGTCTTGAAAAAACAAGATCGGTGTGCCTTCAAATCCCAGGCTGTCTGCTTCTCTACTTGCTTTCAGCAGAGCCGCAGTGTCCACATAACTAAGAAGGCCACACACAACATCTCTCGGTGGCTCAGAGCCTTTAGGTTTAGGTCTCAAAGCTCTGTGTATCCTCTCAATTGTGATTTTCGCAGCTCTGTCCGTTCCCAAAAGATTCGCAAAAATTTCGCATGCGATTTTTTCCAGAGCTTCCGATGCGAATGATTCAGGCAGGCCCCGGATGCGAATATTTCGCCTGCGGCTGCGATTTTCTTGATCCTCGATGCGCAGCAAAGCATCATTAAGGAAGTCTTTTTGCGAATTTAATACTGCGCATATTTCAACCTCGTGGCGAATAATCGCATCATGCGAATTTTCTAAGTCCGCCACCCGCTGCCCCATGCTGCGCAGGTCTACCTTGATCTCTGCTAGGTCTTGTCTCAGGGGAGCCAGAGCGGCGTCCAGGACCTCCCGAAGTGCTGTCTTAGATAGAGTTCCACTCCGTTTTCGGGCTTTGTAATCCGAGATGTCAGAAGCGCTTCCTGCTTCAGAATAATCTTCTCCCTCAGAATGCTGAGAGGCAGCCGGCGCCATCTTGGGGGTCTCAGCTCCACGGGCCTTGGGCTGCTTTTTCAGGTATTGCTCCATGTCTGGCTGCTTAGAGCGGACCCGGGTGGTCTCTAAGGGGTCCTTGCTGCGGTCTCTCCCCGTTTTGCCCATTTGCGCAGATAAAAAAGTGCTTTTAATGGGGTTAGTCACCAGCTAGCCGGAGGAGCTCAGCAACAGGCAGCCATTCAGGAAGGCAGCCAAGCTCCGCCCCCTAGTAGTTATATTCTTGTACATAGGAGCAGTATTATAGTAGTTATATTCTTGTACATAGGAGGAAGTATTATAGTAGTTATATTCTTGTACATAGGAGCAGTATTATAGTAGTTATATTCTTGTACATAGGAGCAGTATTATAGTAGTTATATTCTTGTACATAGGAGGCAGTATTATAGTAGTTATATTCTTGTACATAGGAGCAGTATTATAGTAGTTATATTCTTGTAAATAGGAGCCGTATTATAGTAGTTATATTCTTGTATATAGGAGGGAGTATTATTGTAGGTGTATTCTTGTACATAGGAGGCAGTATTATAGTAGTTATATTCTTGTACATAGGAGGCGGTATTATAGTAGTTATATTCGTGTAAATAGGAGGGAGTATTATACTAGTTATATTCTTGTATATAGGAGGCAGTATTATAGTAGTCATATTCTTGTACATAAGAGGCAGTGTTATACTACTTATATTATTGTACATAGGAGGCAGTATTATAGTAGTTATATTCTTATACATAGTAGGCAGTATTTTAGTAGTTATATTCTTTGTAGAAAGGCGCAAGGGGCCGTCATTGATGGAAGGTATGTGTCACCGAGATTCCTGGCCTCGGTGAGGTAAGAGACGGTGGTTTTAAGTGTCAGCAGTAGCTAGTGCTGAATGACACTGTTTGTTGTTAGTATGGCTGTAAAGCCGATCCGGGCCGGCTTTTACTGGGAGTAGCCAAAGTGCTGGGTGGGTGGTTGCTCGCCACGCTCCAGGCCATGTCTTTTTTGGCCTGTATAAAACCCAGCCAGCAGTCTCAGCTGGGTGTGGTTTATCCTCCATCTGACGGAGAAGCTAGGCAGTATCTGTGTTTTGGGAACTGTGAATTTGTGCCGTGCTAAAGGGCTGAGAGTCGCATGCCGGGAAACAAGCCCCTAAAGCCTGCTGTGGACTGCGGGTGGAAAACTGCTAACCAGGTGAAGATTTTGTTCTATGGATATTGCATGGTGTGAACAAACACCAAGACGGTGAACGGTCATTTTGTTTTTTCCTTATGTGTGAATAAACACCGAACTGTTTAAATTAAAGACTTTGTGATTGCCTCTGTACTGAATTCACTAGCTTGTCTACCAGAGCAAAACTCCACATCTTTTACAGAGGGGCAGTATTATAGTAGTAATATTCTTGTACATAGGAGGCAGTATTATAGTAGTTATATTCTTGTACATAGGAGCAGTATTATAGTTGTTACATTCTTGTATATAGGAGGTAGTATTATAGTAGTTATATTCCTGTAGATAGGAGGCAGTATTATAGTAGTTATATTCTTGTACATAGGGAGCAGTATTATAGAAGTTATATTCTTGTACATAGGAGCAGTATTATAGTAGTTATATTCTTGTACATAGGAGCAGTATTATAGTTGTTACATTCTTGTATATAGGAGGTAGTATTATAGTAGTTATATTCCTGTAGATAGGAGGCAGTATTATATAAGTTATATTCTTGTACATAGGAGCAGTATCATAGTAGTTATAATCTTGTACATAGGAGGCAGTATTATAGTAGTTATATTCTTGTACATAGGGGCAGTATTGTAGTAGTCATATTCTTGTACATAGGAGCAGTATTATATAAGTTATATTCTTGTACATAGGAGCAGTATCATAGTAGTTATAATCTTGTACATAGAAGCAGTATTATAGTAGTTATATTCTTGTACATAGGAGGCAGTATTATAGTAGTTATAGTCTTGTACATAGGAGGCAGTATTATAGTAGTTATATTCTTGTACATAGGAGGCAGTATTATAGTAGTTATATTCTTGTACATAGGAGGCAGTATTATAGTAGTTATATTCTTGTACATAGGGGCAGTATTATAGTAGTTATATTCTTGTACATAGGAGCAGTATTATAGTAGTTATATTCCTGTATATAGGAGCAGTATTATAGTAGTTATATTCTTGTATATAGAAGCAGTATTATACTAGTTATATTGTTGTGCATAGAAGGCAGTATTATAGTAGTAATATTCTTGTACATAGGAGGCAGTATTATAATAGTTATTCTTGTACATAGGAGCAGTATTATAGTAGTTATATTATTGTAAATGGGGCAGTTTTATAGCAGTAATAATTTGTACATATGGGCCAGTGTTATGGCAGTTTATTTTTTTTCCTTATTCATGTCGCTTGCTAACATCTTTGCATTTTTCTAAGACTATTGTTCTTTAAGAAATCCCAAGGCTATTTTTTTCTTTGGTAACAATCATCATCAAACTTGTCATTTTTGTTGTTTTTCTTCCTTCACTTTTTTATGTTGTTGACACACGTCTAGCCTAAAATAAGCTGCACACATCACATAATTACAAGGATTACTTGATGAAAACAGCTGGCAAAGCATTAAAATTGAAGCTGCATAGGACATGCTTATCATGATCAGCTGTGAAAATAAGCCCTCTCTCCATACTTCTGTGCACTGTGGATTACAATTTTATTCAGAAAATGTTTATTTCTAGATTAGATTGAATCTAAACTAAATTAAGATAATTTGAGGCTCCGTCATTTGTGAAAGATTGGCACAGCAATATAGCAAATCAGTCCTTTACATGTGGTGCAAAAAACCTCAATCATATAAAAAGAGTCATGGAGATGCCACCTTCCTAAGGGGTGTCTGCATTAGTACTCTTTGAATTGAGAGGCTACTGTTCAGGGGTGGATAGGCCAGCTGTGCAGCTGCATAGAGTACCAGCCTCCTAAGGGCCTCTCCATAGAGGTGCCATTAAATAGCTAGAGCCAGCCTACCAGCTGCTTGTAACACAGCGAAGTGACTCCCTACAATCTGGTAGTAGACATTGTAAAATGAGTCATTTATCAGCTGCCTAATGAGTAAATAAGGTTATTTTTCCTACATTTAATTTCTCTAAAAATTTCTTACGAATTCTTACGGGAACTCAATTGGGAAATAAATGATAAAAGTAAAAAGTAACAAAAAATGCCCCAGTGTTGGCCAATCTGTTGGATTTTCGAAGCTCTTAAAACAAATAGCCTTTTAGAAATCCTGCCGAGTGCACTGGGGATAATTTCCTCTTATTTTATTTTATTTTTCATTTTTGAGCGACAGAACAAACCATATTGTTTATGGCGTCTCAAGTCCTAGGTTTCTGGATGGGCTTTTGTTTTTCAGTCTAAAAAGGATGAGACGCTTTCTGGCCCTAGTATGCCCTTTCAGGGTTACTACAATGAAATCTAAACCATAGGGTTTCCTCCCTGATGAGGGTAAACCCTTATAGTGCCTTAGCCTGCTCTTGCCCACCTTATTCTACCTGTAAACTATAGTTCTAACTGTCCAATAACTTATCATGGGATCAGGGGCTCCTACTGTAGTAATCTGTAGTAAATTGTAGTAAACTGTAGTAATTAATGACCTTTTTGATACAAAAGAGGGACCAATATAATGCTTTTAAATGGATATGTTAGAAATAATGCCTACACCATTGGGTGGGGATTGGGTATACAGCACTCATGCACAGCAGTGCTTTCTTTTGGTTGGTTTCCCTAGCAGTTACTTGCATATTGTATGTTGTATTGTATGTATTTTTAGCTGACAGATGCAAGAAAGGTGGGGTCTAGCCAAGGGGGCTTAACATACTTAGGGCTGTTTCACAGTTGCATTGTGGCATTCCGGTTTTGTGATCCGGCAGAGGATCTCAAAACTGGGTCAAAACGGATCTGTTTTGTCCCCATTCATTGTCAATAGGGATAAAACTGATCAGGATGCATTCCGTACTGTTTTGCTACGTTTTTTGCAAGCTGCTGTTTTGTCTGGTCTGGGAAACAGAACAAACCGGCATGAAAATCAATTTAAGTCATTGGTGCCGGATCCGTGTTTTTGTTTTTTTGTGTTAGCGCCCAGTGACTTTCAATGATTTTCCTACCAGATCCGGTTTGTTCAGTTTTGATTTAATAGAACCAGATCTGGCAGGAATTGATTCATTCCGATATATTAAATGGCACAGATCCATTTTATTCCAGTTTGGAGAAAGTGTGAAAATGTGAAACAGGCCTTAGCCTTCTATAACAGATAAAACAGAGGAGAAGGATCCTGCTGCTGCCTCATGGCCATATATAATGTTTTTAAGGTGGATGGCCAAGATCATTTTTGATCTCCTGAGATATACATAAAAAAGGTTTTGTATTTTTATGTATTTTCTACATTTAGTTTTCTTATAATAGTAGGACGTACAACATATTTTGGCCTTCTGACTCCCCATAATATTACTGTATTTGAACTGTTATGGTGGTGCTCTGTAACCCACCGTTGTCCCACTATTTGAGGCGGGCACGGGCACCACATCATTCACTTAGCTTCTGCTCAGCCCTCAATCTCCTGTGTCTTATGCTATAGGCCACATCCTGGTTATAAGGCCTTCCTGTGTGTGCATTAGTAAGACTTTCCCCTGCAGGGCTGCGAGAGTTAATGGTCTTTCTGATTCTCTTCTTAGCTGCTTGACTGATAGACTAATCAACGCTCCTATATGGTCATTCTGCTGACTTCACTTGCTTGCCTGCGCAATAAGGTATCTGTAGATTTAGCATTAGTTCATTAGTTTAGCTAGATATAGCCTATAAAGTGTTATATTCTGTGTGTATGCCTGGGTACTGACTGCTGCCTGTCTCCTGGATCATAAACCTGTGACACCTGACCTGTGCCTGTTCAGCATACTGATCCTGTGCCATGTGACCTGACCCGTGCCTGTTCACCATATTAATCTTGTGCTACATGCCTTGACCTTTCAATTGTTACATGAACTTTGCCTGTCCTGACCTCTGCCTGTTTCCTGACTACATGTATTGCCTGTTCTTCCCAGACCACCTGTGTTCCAGCAGCTAACCACAACAGGACTATTCCAAGAGGTAGCAGCCTAGTGGCTCCCCTGCAGCGAAGGTCAGATCCCTGTATAGGATAAGGCCCTGAGAAGTAGCCCAAAGTTAAACCAGTTGGTTGGCACAGTAGTTCCATTCTATCCCAACAAAAACTTTTTTTTCTTATGGTAAGACCGTCTTTTATATTGGAAAGTCAGCTTTGTGTGTACAGAGTATGTCCGCCTTTGAACATTTTTTTATATAATCTGCCTAAAATATACTGTATATATAATAAACATAAAAAATCAGATTACTTTGTAAAAACATTACTTATACCTACACTAACTTATATTTTGGATTATACTTCGGGGCTGCAATCACAATTCACCTGCAGAGCTGAAATCTTGGAATTGTGGAGCAGTGTAGGGGTTAATACTTGTGTCCAGCAGTGCTTTTCCCATCTTTTCAATCTTCAATGATGTCCTTCTAATGTCTCCTTCTCCTGAGTCCTCCCCTTTTCCCTGAATTGTTTTTTTTCCAGTCACTGCAGCCTGATGTTACACATCTAAGAGAGGGTGCAGCTGCAAGACCAAATATTAAAGAAAACAGCATGTGGGCTGGGGAAAGAAACTGACTACAGAAGAGACAGTTTGTAGTCAGGTCCACCAGTGACAGGATTATGTACACAAGTTTCAAATACAACCAGGAGGAGCAACATACAGTAGGTGTGCTTTAAAATCATTACATAAATCAATAGTACAAGTAAATATAAGCAACTTTGTAACATATCTTATTAGTGAAAAATGCTTATCTCTTCATTTAGGAGCCACTTCTTCAATTCCCTCATGCCTTCTGCATTGATCATCCATCTTCAATTCGCATCTAAAATCTGTCTTGAGCTGGATACTCAGCTGAGAGATCAGATTACATGTGATCCTTATAAGCCTTAACAGAGGGGGTGAGACAAGGAGGAGCTGCTGGAAGGTGGCAGAGACACAGAAACAGAGGCACTACTGCTGCCTCTAGTAACGTTCTTATCTCTCCCCAGTGCTGGATCCTCAGTTACATTGCTTAGTTCATTTGTATACTCAGAGTGGGCTACAGAGACAAAACAGCTCTGACTCCAAGGTGTCCTGTAGTACCTGGCATCAAGACATTAGAAAAAAAAAAAACTTAAAGAGGTTTTTCTAGACTAACATATTGATGACCTATCATTCACTTAAGCTGCATTCATAGCTGCAGTAATAAAGAACGGGCACTTCGCAGTGTACGGAGCTGTGCTATTTCTACACCATAAACTGCTTAAAGTGACGGTATATCCAGAACTTGGACTCCCTCTAATAGCTCATTTATGGGGAGCCGGATGTCATACCCCCACCAATCTCATATTGATTACCTATGCTGTGGATAAGTCATTAAAATGTTGGTTCTGGAAAAGCCCTTTAAGTCCTGTAACTTGTTGAAGTACTCCATTTATTGATCAGACTTGTTTTTTCAGCACATCTCACAGATGACGATCATATTGAGATCTGAAGAATTGAGAGGTCAAGTCATCACCTTGATCTTTTTGTCATGACTCTCAAAAACATTTCTGACCAATGTTTTCTATGTAACTGGGATACTATCCTGCTGATGGAGGCGACAGCCATTAGAGGGTATTGCTGTCATGAAGGGAGGTTCTTGCCTGTACAATGCTTCAGTAGTTGCTTCGGGTCACATACAAATGAATGCCAGGACCCAGGTTTCTAGAAGAGCATTGACCAGAATATCACATTGCCTCTGTCGGCTTTTCTTCTTCCCAAAGTGCATCCTTGGCCATCTCTTCCCGAGGTAAGTGGTGCTTGCATGCCCAGCCATCCACTATAATTCATCAGACCAGGCCACTGCCTTTCATTGTTTCATGGTCCAGTTCTGATGGCCACATGACATTCCCATTGTAGGCACTTCCGGCATTGAATAGGGGTCAGCATGGGCACTCTGGTCAGTCTTTGGCCATACACAGCAAGCTGTGATGCCCTGTGTAGTCTAACACCTTTCTACCATATCCAGCAGGAAAGTTGTCCCCAATTTGTTGTATAGCAGTGCATACCGGACAGCCTAGCCTTCATTCCCTACATACATCAATGAGCCCTGGGCACCCATAATCCGTTCTCCAGTTTTTAGGTTGTCCTTCCTTGGTCACCTTTGGTACTAGCTACTAAACACTGGAACAACCTGCCATTTTGGAAATGCTGTGACCCTGTAGTCTTGCCATCACAATTTGGCTCTCCCTAAAGCCATTCAGATCCTGACCCTTGTCCATTTTCCGGCTTGCCACACATCATCTTCAAGAATTGGCTTACTGCCTAATATATCCCATTCCTGGACGGATGCCACTGTCAACAGATAATCTATGTTATTCACTTTACCTGTCAGTGATTTTAATGTCATGGCCGATTGGTGAATTCCAGCTTGTAAACTATAATTGGTAATGATGATGATGATGATGACGATTGATATCACATTGCCGGCTTGCTCAGCACAACTCACATACATGTTGTTGCTCATTTTTGCATCACTAAAATAAGAAAATAAATAAGCCATAGAGTACAATATGAATTATTAAAATGGTTGCAAGCGATTGGTTAAATTATTTAACGCCATAAAAAATCAAACTCCGTGAAGCTGAAAATCACCTCATTAGACTCGGCTTTATGCTAAGAGTGATTGATCTGGTGCTTTGCATTTTATCTCAATAGATATTTTTGGATGTCGGTTAATTTTGTTTTCAATTTGAGATCGTTATAATTCTAAATAATTTAAGAAATTACAAAACACAATTTGGAGTTTTAGTCACTTAGCAATGCTAATATTTACTGATTATTATTATATTTACTTCAGTTGTTTGGATGTCGCTGTTTTATGAGATGTTTACTTCTCATTTCAACACGTACAGTAATTATCCACCTCTTATAGGAAAGCCTCAGTAAAAGGATGACATAACTATTTAATCAGATGTGGCAGAGCTGAAAGTGTCATCTCACTGTATCCTTTGTGCTGATGTATGCCTCCCTGTGAAAATCTCTGTGTATTGACTGCTATGAGAGAATGTAGTCGGCATTGCAGTGGCTGGGTGGGAGTTGGCCCCAACGCTACTCTGGGTCTTGTCACCACGTGTTGCTCCTCTCCGGAAACGAAGGTAAAGTATGGTGCACCCCAAAGGGAAATAAGTCCAGAGAGTCAGCGTCTGCAGTAAACCAGTGTGCTTCTTTACTGGAGGAACTCAAATGCAAAACAATATAGGCGAGGCATAGGGCTGGCTTCTCCAGTGTCCTCCCTGGCAGAAGAAGGGTTTTCATGCTGAGGAAAGGCCTGAGCTAGCTGTCCCTCTCTCTCTCTCTGTTAAAAGGCTGGTACCATGGACAAAGATTGTTGATCCAGGGTCTGTGAGAGAGAATCTCACTCCCAGCATCTTCTTCTGGTCACTCGTGCCGTCTGGCAGAGTCTCTTCTTCTAAGCACTGATCACTAACTGCAGAACACTAGGGGCTCTCACTGCTCTCCTCATATACAGTTTCTGGCTGAACTAGAGCCTTCTAGTGGAAGGGATAGAGTGGAGAAACACAACCCAAACACATACAATGCTACAACTTCCTGTCTATCTTAAACTTGCATCACAACTTCAATGATACCTAATGGGAATGACACAGCAGTTTTTCCAGACAAAGACAAGTTTCTAGACACAAGAACATAGTTAATACAAACATTTAAACGGTCAGTTTATTATCTGTTTTTGGTGGTAAAAAAAGTCTGGCTTTTTCACTCCAAAACATACTTTCCTTCAACTCTTATCTTAACTGTGGAAAATGACCGCTTCTCATTATTATCTAGAAAGTCCCAAAAGTCTCTCAATATTCATTAACCCTTTCCACCGTGCCTTGCAAATACAGTGCAAATGAATAGGATATATATCACAGCATACATATAAAATGCCGTTACACAGTATTAAACAGTATAAGTCAGTGTAAGTTAAAGCAAAATAAAGTAAGGCGTTGATGACTTTTTATAGGGGAAACAGGGCCAAATGTTCACAAATGTTCAGACTTCAAAGTACCCCTGCCCCGGGGCACTACAGCATGCCTTGTTTGATGTGATGTAGCTACTTGCACAAAGAAGGAGGAGGAGCTGTCAACATCATCTGTTGTCGATGTGGCATAGCTGAAAGTGTCATCTCACGTTATCCTCTGTGTTGACATATGACTCCCTATAGAAAAAATCTCTGCATATTGACTTTTATTGTTGTCAATGTGGCAGAGCTGAAAGTTTAATCTCTCTATATTGTCACGGACGGTGTACAGGAAACAAGACAATGCAACATGCATATATGACTCACTGGATCCAAAGCTAAGGAACCAAGAGGGAGACCCCTGCACAAGACCTGGCACTTTCCCTGGCTGCTCAGCCTATGCAAAAATCCCAAAGGTGGATGGTTGCATATCCATGTACCTCGACTATATAACACCTGAACACCCTACAATAGTGAGGGGACACGACCACCGGCTCCCTACACCAGACACGGAGGGAGTCAGGGTCACCTGGGATCCAGCAAACAGAAAATAACAGATAAATGTACAGCACTTAACTTCGTAGCAGACTGGCAAATAGGATCAGCATGCACACACACTCCAGGAAGAAGTATAAGCCGCCCAGTAATGCATTATGGGGCGGAATTTAAAGGGATGCAATCAGTCCAACTACATGACAGCTGAGAGAGGCTAATGAGATGAGGAACTGAATACCACAACAAAGAAAACTCAAGGAGGAGGTTCTGAAAGGCTTCTGTCAGAGCTTCTCAGCTGTCTGGTTGTGACAGTACCCCTCCCTCTACAAGTGGACTCCGGACACTCAGAGCCCACCTTCTCAGGATGGGACCTATGGAAAGCCCTGATGAGACGAGAGGCCTTAATGTCCGTCACTGGGACCCACATCCTCTCCTCAGGACCATAACCCTCCCAATGAACAAGGTACTGGAGAGAACCGCGGACAAGACGAGAATCCACAATCCTAGAGACCTGAAATTCAAGATTCCCATCAACCATAATCGGAGGAGGAGGCAAAGGCGAGGGTACAATGGGTTGAACATAAGGTTTCAATAAGGACTTATGAAAAACATTATGGATCTTCCAAGTCTGAGGAAGATCAAGACGGTAGGCAACAGGATTGATGACAGACAGGATTTTGTAAGGCCCAATAAACCTAGGACCCAACTTCCAGGAGGGAACCTTCAATTTGATATTCTTGGTAGACAACCACACCAGATCACCAACATTCAGGTCCGGACCAAGCACACGTCTCTTATCTGCCACACACTTATATCTCTCACTCATGCTCTTTAGATTATCCTGAATCTTTTGCCAAATAGATGACAAAGACGAGGAGAATCTGTCCTCATCAGGTAAACCAGAAGACCCCTCTCCCGAGAAAGTCCCAAACTGCGGATGAAACCCATATGCACCAAAAAATGGTGACTTATCAGAGGACTCCTGACGACGGTTATTTAAAGCAAACTCAGCAAGGGACAAAAAAGAACACCAATCCTCCTGATTCTCCGCCACAAAACAGCGCAGATATGTCTCCAGATTCTGATTGACGCGCTCCGTCTGGCCATTCGACTGCGGGTGGAAAGCAGAAGAGAATGACAACCGAACCCCCAAGCGAGAACAGAAAGCCTTCCAGAATCTGGAAACAAACTGCGTGCCCCTATCAGAGACTATGTCTGAAGGAATACCGTGCAATTTGACAATGTGATCAATAAATGCCTGCGCCAGCGTCTTAGCATTGGGCAAACCAGGAAAAGGGATGAAATGCACCATTTTGCTAAAACGGTCCACCACCACCAGAATCACAGTCTTCCCCGAGGAACGAGGCAGGTCCTTTATGAAGTCCATGGACAGATGTGTCCAAGGACGGGAAGGAATGGGTAAGGGAAGGAGAGGACCTGATGGCCGTGAATGAGGGACTTTGGCACGAGCACAAGTCTCGCAGGCTGTCACAAAACCCTCAACCGACTTACGAAGCGCAGGCCACCAGAATCTCCGAGCGATGAGATCCAGTGTGGCTCTTGCCCCCGGGTGCCCAGCAAGGACCGTATCGTGGTGTTCCTTAAAAATCTTGTGCCTTAAAGCGAGAGGCACAAACAACCTCCCAGGAGGACAAAGATCAGGTGCCTCTGACTGGGCTGCCTGCACCTCTGCCTCCAATTCAGAAAAAAGAGCAGAGACCACCACACCTTCGGCCAAAATGGGACCCGGGTCTTCAAAATTCCCGCCTCCCGGAAAACAACGTGACAGGGCATCTGCCTTCACATTCTTAACCCCAGGGCGGAACGTGACAACAAAATTAAATCTTGAAAAGAACAAAGACCATCTGACCTGTCTCGGGTTCAGATGCTTGGCTGACTCTAAGTAGGCCAGATTTTTATGGTCAGTAAACACGATAATAGGGTGTCTGGCTCCCTCTAGCCAATGGCACCATTCCTCAAAAGCCAACTTGATGGCCAACAATTCCCTATCTCCCACATCGTAATTTCTCTCTGCGGAGGAGAGTTTTTTCGAGAAAAAGGCACACGGTCGCCATTTGGCAGGAGAGGAACCCTGAGACAAGACCGCACCCACACCCACACCCACCTCAGAAGCATCAACCTCAACTATGAAGGGTAAAGAAATATCAGGTTGCACCAAGATGGGAGCGGAAGCAAAACTCTCCTTGATATTAGAAAAAGCCTTACGCGCCTCTACCGACCAAGAAGAAAAATCTACCCCCTTTCTGGTCATATCAGTGAGTGGTTTAACAATAGAGGAATAATTCAAAATAAACTTCCTGTAATAATTGGCAAAGCCCAAAAAACGCATCAGCGCCTTCTGATTCTCAGGAAGCTCCCACTCAAGCACAGCGCGGACCTTCTCGGGGTCCATGCGAAAACCAGAAGCGGAGAGAAGAAACCCCAGAAATTGAATTTCTGGAACCGCAAACACACATTTTTCCAGTTTTGCATATAATTTATTCTCCCGCAGGATGAGCAAGACCTGACGTAAATGTTCCTTATGAGTTTTGAAATCAGGAGAAAAAATCAAAATGTCATCCGAATACACTAATACAAATTTTCCCATCAAATGATAAAAAATGCTTTTCACGAAATGCTGAAAAACGGCTGGGGCATTCATCAAACCAAAAGGCATAACCAAATATTCAAAATGGCCCTCAGGGGTATTGAAGGCCGTCTTCCATTCGTCTACTTCTCTGACCCTGACCAGGTTGTATGCCCCTCTTAGATCTAATTTGGAAAAGACTTTAGCCCCAACAATCTGGTTAAACAGGTCCGGGATCAGAGGAAGCGGTTAAGGGTCACGAATAGTGATACTGTTCAGCTCCCTGAAATCCAGACAAGGTCTTAAAGAACCATCTTTTTTCTTAACAAAGAAAAAACCAGCGGCAATAGGTGACTTCGAGGGTCGTATGTGTCCTTTTCTCAGACTCTCAGAGATATAAGCACGCATAGCGATCCTTTCAGGTTGGGAAAGATTGTATAAACGAGATTTAGGCAGCTTGGCGCCTGGGATGATATTAATAGGGCAATCGTACTCCCTGTGCGGAGGAAAATCCTGAACTCCACTCTCAGAGAAGACATCCGAAAATTCAGAGAGAAATGGTACAGTCTTAGTAGCAACCTCAGAAACAGATGTCGTGAGGCAATTCTCTCTACAAAAGTCACTCCAACCATTTATTTGCCTCGCTTGCCAATCAATGGTGGGGTTATGTTTAGTGAGCCAGGGTAGCCCCAACACTAGAGGAGTAGGCAATCCGCTAAGGACGAAACATGACACATCCTCAATATGAGCATCACTCACAATTAAACGAATATTGTGAACTATGCCCTTTAATGATTTCTGAGAAAGTGGAGCGGAATCAACAGCAAAAACAGTAATATCCTTTCCCAAAGTGCACACCTGGAAACCATGAGTTATTGCAAATTGATTATCAATGAGATTGATAGCTGCTCCACTATCCACAAAAATCTCACAAAAAATGCTCTTGCTCTCTAGCGCCACCCTAGCAGTCAGGACAAAACGGGAACTACAAGCAAATGGAAAAACTTCAATTTCCGCCTCAACCCTGCCAATAGTAACAGACGGAACATTTTTAAAAGATTTTTTCCTCTTTGTTTCTTTATTACTCCCAGAGAACTGCCTGAATCTCCTAGAGCAGGGCTGGCCAACCTGCGGCTCTCCAGCTGTTGTAAAACTACAACTCCCACTATGCCCTGCTGTAGGCTGATAGCTGTAGGCAGACTGGGCATGCTGGGAGTTGTAGTTTTGCAACAGCTGGAGAGCCGTAGGTTGGCCATACCTGTCCTAGAGGGACAAACATTTGCCAAATGATTTATACCTCCACAACAAAAACAAACCCTCCCATGCGGGCTGAATCTTCTCTTGTCAGAAGCAATCAACCCCAGCTGCATGGGCTCCTGCTCAGAAGGGGCTGACAGCGACTCAGACCCCTGCGCACAGAATGGGATCGCTGCACTGTCCTGGGACTGAGTATGACAGGAAGGAGAGATCTCTCCTCTCTCTCTAAGACCCCTGTCAATACGAACGGCCTGAGACATAGCAGAGTCCAAGGAAATAGGCCTTTCATGAAAGGCAAATGCATCTTTCAATCCCTCTGAAAGACCATGGCAAAATTGGCTTCGGAGTGCAGCATCATTCCAACCAGTATCAGCTGCCCATCTCTGAAATTCTGAGCAGTATATCTCTGCGGATTGTTTACCCTGGCATAATAGACGTAGTCTAGACTCAGCCAGAGCAATACGATCCGGATCATCATATATCTGACCCAGGGCTAAAAAGAATTCATCCACTGAACGGAGGGGCCGTGCCCCCTCCGGCAGCGAAAAGGCCCAGGACTGAGCGTTACCCCTGAGCAGCGATATAATGATCCCCACCCTCCGTTCCCCATCACCAGAGGAATGGGAAAGAAGGCGAAAATGGAGTTTGCAAGCCTCTCTAAAACGCACAAAATTCTCACTACCCCCGGAAAACTTATCCGGGAGCGAGATCTTAGGCTCAGAACAAACTCCATGAACTCCAGCTGAACCGGTCACTTGAAGCTGAGAAAAATTCCTACGGAGATCAGCTAACTCCAATGAAAGACCCTGAAGGCGTTCAGCCAAAAGTGAAACCGGATCCATGCTTGAGACGGTTTTGGCGGCTTATAATGTCACGGACGGTGTACAGGAAACAAGACAATGCAACATGCATATATGACTCACTGGATCCAAAGCTAAGGAACCAAGAGGGAGACCCCTGCACAAGACCTGGCACTTTCCCTGGCTGCTCAGCCTATGCAAAAATCCCAAAGGTGGATGGTTGCGTATCCACATACCTCGACTATATAACACCTGAACACCCTACAATAGTGAGGGGACACGACCACCGGCTCCCTACACCAGACACGGAGGGAGTCAGGGTCACCTGGGATCCAGCAAACAGAAAATAACAGATAAATGTACAGCACTTAACTTAGTAGCAGACTGGGAAATAGGATCAGCATGCACACACACTCCAGGAAGAAGTATAAGCCGCCCAGTAATGCATTATGGGGCGGAATTTAAAGGGATGCAAACAGTCCAACTACATGACAGCTGAGAGAGGCTAACGAGATGAGGAACTGAATACCACAACAAAGAAAACTCAAGGAGGAGGTTCTGAAAGGCTTCTGTCAGAGCTTCTCAGCTGTCTGGTTGTGACATATATCCTCTGTGCGGGCATATGCCTCACTGTGAAGATATCTGTTTATTATCTTCTATGAGAGAGTGCAGTGGGCATGCTTTGTATGATGTAATTACTGTGCAAAAAGGGAGGAGGGAAAAGGAGCTGTCCAAATCATTTATTGTCAATGTGGCAGAGAAGAAAGCGTCATCTCGCTATATCATCTCTGTGCTGACATATGCTACCCTAATCTTATATTGGTTTATGTGTTTCCAGACCGCCTATTATAAAAATTTGTTCTCGGTGTTCCCTGTCACACCAGTATGTTTTTTTCTAGATGTTAGCAGATTGTGACTGTTGTCTCCATGACAAGTTTTTTTCCAACCACCTCTCACTATACTGCTGTCAGATCTTCATCTTCATTAGTGCAGGCACCTATAAAAAGGAAAGCTAAATTAGAAATATAGATAGTTGGAAATTACCTACCGACTTCTATGAGGGAGTGTAGTGGGCATGCTCTGTGTGATCTGTGTGATGTGATAAAGTCATGGGGCTCTATGAGCTGTCCCAGGCCGAAAGTGTAGATAGAGAAGAGCAGGGGTCCTAGGACAGAGCCTTGCAGGACACCAACAGAGCGGGAATGAGACGAGGAGGTGGTGTCAGAGTGGGAGACGCTAAATGTCCGGTGGGTGAGGTATGATGTGATCCAGGAGAGGGCCAGGTCAGTGATGCCAAGAGATGAGAGAGTTTGTAACAGAAGGGAGTGGTCGATGGTATCAAAGGCAGAGGACAGGTCAAGGAGGAGGAGGACAAGGTAATGTTTGGTTTTGGCCGTTAGAAGGTTGTTGGTGACTTTGGTAAGGGCAGTTTCAGTCGAGTGGTGGAGTCAGAAACCAGATTATAGTTAGTAAAAGAAGGAGCAGGAAAAAAGGTAAGAGGATAGTTCAGAATGGACGTGTTGTTCAAGTAGCTTTGAGTCATATGGGAGAAATGATATGGGTCAATAACTGGACAAAGAAGATGGGCAAATGGAAGCTTTTTTGAGGATGGGTGTAGTATGCTTAAAACCAGAGAGGAAGACACCAGTGGATATTGATAGGTTGAAGAGATAGATTAGGGCTGGGATCAGGGCCGGTGCTTCCATAGAGGCTAGGGGGGCAATTGCCCCCGGGCCCCTGAGTCCTTAGGGGCCCCCCCGCGCCGGCCCGCACACATTTACTGGGGGCACTATATAGGGGTATTTTATGGGGGCACTATGGGGACATTAGCTCGACTGGGGGCATTACAAGGGGGTATTTTTTACACTGTCACATTATAAGGAGAATTATTACTACTGGGGGGGCATTATGGTGTGCTTTATTACTCCCCCATGGTATGACCCCCTAGTAGCAGCACCAGCCTCTCCCTGCTCTGCTATCCCTCTGCCCCTTCTCCAAATCCTTATTATGAAATCTTTCTCATTAGGATAAAACACAACATCAGCTCCACCGAGCCCCCGGCCAAAGTGTGGAAGTGGCCAAGAAGTTGTAAGTTTTCATATGACATATGTTTGTTATACACATATAGCATACACCGTGCCCCACAATATACAGTTTGTTTTCTGTAAAAGTCATCAAGTGTCATGGGGGGGCCTTTATTGTTTTTTGCCCCAGGGCCCCATTTCACCTAGAACCGACCCTGGCTGGGATAAACACTGTGGTGAGGTTGGGGATGAGGTGGGATGGGATTGGGTAGAGTGCACAGGAGATGAGATGTGATCTGGAGAATAGACTTTGGTTTCCAGAGAGCTGCTCGGCGGCTCACTGGAGTATCGCCGCTGGATTGCCGGTTGGCATAGTTTATGGTTGGAACTATGACAGTATCTGATCGTCTTCAAACCTCTGGAAAAAAATTGCTGGCTACAACAGCAACAATCAGCCAAACCCCATACCAACACCAGCCTCTATTTGGCTAACATATTATATGGCAGCTACTAGTTTTCAAGCTCCTGTCCCTTATAGGAATAATCCAGTGGCCATGTTTGGTCCATCCACCATGTTTGATCCATCTGGTTTTAACTGTAATACATTTTAAAGCGAAATACCATTCAGTTCATGGTATATATTTTTATAGTTTTAGATTTTAGACTTGGAATATGGAAATCATTTCTTTTTATGTAACTCTTAGGGGGGCAGGTCTTAGAGGGGTTGTGTCACTTCAGCAAGTGGCATTTATCATGTAGAGAAAGTTAATACAAGGCACTTATTAATGTATTGTTATTATCCATATTGCTTCCTTTGCTGGCTGGATTCATTTTTCCATCACATTATACACTGCTCGTTTTCCATGGTTATGACCACCCTGCAATCTATCAGTGGTGGTCGTGCTTACACACTACATGAAAAAGTGTTGGCCTCTCTGGTGGCCGGGACAGTGGGAGCTCACATAGGCTGGTGCTTTTTTCTATAGTCTGCAAGCACAGCCACCACTGGATTGATTAATTGCAGGGTGGTCATAATCATGGAAACGAGCAGTGTATAATGTGATGGAAAACTGAATCCAGCCAGTGAAGGAGGCAATATTGGTAATAACCATACATTAGTAAATGCCTTGTATTAACGTTCTCTATATAATAAATGCTATTTGCTGAAGTGAGAAAACCCCTTTAACCACCTCCGTACCGCCTAACGCAGATCTGCGGTCCGGAGGCGGCAGCCCTGCGCTCAGCGACGCATATACGCGTCATCTCGCGAGACGCGTGATTTCCTGTGAACGCGCGCACACAGGAGCGCGCTCACAGGAACGGAAGGTAAGAGAGTGGATCTCCAGCCTGCCAGCGGCGATCGCTCGCTGGCAGGCTGGAGATGTGATTTTTTTAACCCCTAACAGGTATATTAGATGCTGTTTTGATAACAGCATCTAATATACCTGCTACCTGGTCCTCTGGTGGTCCCTTTTGTTTGGATCGACCACCAGAGGACACAGGTAGCTCAGTAAAGTAGCACCAAACACCACTACACTACACCCCCCCTGTCACTTATTAACCCTTTATGAACCACTGATCACCCCCTGTCCAAAGTGGGGTCACATGTGGGGTATTTATACTGCCCTGGCTTTTTAGTGGCCCGAAAGTGTGAGAAGAAGTCTGGGATCCAAATGTCTAAAAATGCCCTCCTAAAAGGAATTTGGGCACCTTTGCGCATCTAGGCTGCAAAAAAGTGTCACACATCTGGTATCGCCGTACTCAGGAGAAACTGGGGAATGTGTTTTGGGGTGTCATTTTACATATACCCATGCTGGGTGAGAAAAATATCTTGGTCAAATGCCAACTTTGTATAAAAAAAATGGGAAAAGTTGTCTTTTGCCAAGATATTTCTCTCACCCAGCATGGGTATATGTAAAATGACACCCCAAAACACATTCCCCAACTTCTCCTGAGTACGGCGATACCAGATGTGTCACACTTTTTTGCAGCCTAGGTGGGCAAAGGGGCACACATTCCAAAGTGCACCTTTCGGATTTCGCAGGCCATTTTTTACACATTTTGATTGCAAGGTACTTCTCACACATTTGGGCCCCTAAATTTCCAGGGCAGTATAACTACGCCACAAGTGACCCCATTTTGGAAAGAAGACACCCCAAGGTATTCGCTGAGGGGCATATTGAGTCCATGAAAGATTAAAATTTTTGTCCCAAGTTAGCGGAAAGGAAGACTTTGTGAGAAAATACAAAAAAAATCAATTTCCGCTAACTTGTGCCAAAAAAAAAATAAAAAATTCTAGGAACTCACCATGCCCCTCACAGAATACCTTGGGGTGTCTTCTTTCCAAAATGGGGTCACATGTGGGGTATTTATACTGCCCTGGCATGTTAGGGGCCCGAAAGCGTGAGAAGAAGTCTGGGATCCAAATGTCTAAAAATGCCCTCCTAAAAGGAATTTGGGCACCTTTGCGCATCTAGGCTGCAAAAAAGTGTCACACATGTGGTATCGCCGTACTCAGGAGAAGTTGGGGAATGTGTTTTGGGGTGTCATTTTACATATACCCATGCTGGGTGAGAGAAATATCTTGGTCAAATGCCAACTTTGTATAAAAAAATGGAAAAGTGGTCTTTTGCCAAGATATTTCTCTCACCCAGCATGGGTATATGTAAAATGACACCCCCAAACACATTCCTCAACTTCTCCTGAGTACGGCGATACCAGATGTGTCACACTTTTTTGCAGCCAAGGTGGGCAAAGGGGCACACATTCCAAAGAGCACCTTTCGGATTTCACAGGCCATTTTTTACACATTTTGATTGCAAAGTACTTCTCACACATTTGGGCCCCTAGAATGCCAGGGCAGTATAACTACCCCACAAGTGACCCCATTTTGGAAAGAAGACACCCCAAGGTATTCCGTGAGGGGCATGGCGAGTTCCTAGAATTTTTTATTTTTTGTCGCAAGTTAGTGGAAAATGAGACTTTGTAAGGAAAAAAAAATCATCATTTTCCGCTAACTTGTGACAAAAAATAAAAAATTCTAGGAACTCGACATGCCCCTCACGGAATACCTTGGGGTGTCTTCTTTCCAAAATGGGGTCACTTGTGGGGTAGTTATACTGCCCTGGCATTCTAGGGGCCCAAATGTGTGAGAAGTACTTTGCAATCAAAATGTGTAAAAAATGGCCTGTGAAATCCGAAAGGTGCTCTTTGGAATGTGTGCCCCTTTGCCCACCTTGGCTGCAAAAAAGTGTGACACATCTGGTATCGCCGTACTCAGGAGAAGTTGAGGAATGTGTTTGGGGGTGTCATTTTACATATACCCATGCTGGGTGAGATAAATATCTTGGTCAAATGCCAACTTTGTATAAAAAAATTGGAAAAGTTGTCTTTTGCCAAGATATTTCTCTCACCCAGCATGGTTATATGTAAAATGACACACCAAAACACATTCCCCAATTTCTCCTGAGTACGGCGATACCAGATGTGTGACACTTTATTGCAGCCTAGGTGGGCAAAGGGGCACACATTCCAAAGAGCACCTTTCGGATTTCGCAAGCCATTTTTTACACATTTTGATTGCAAACTACTTCTCACACATTTGGGCCCCTAAATTGCCAGGGCAGTATAACTACGCCACAAGTGACCCCATTTTGAAAAGAAGACACCCCAAGGTATTCAGTGAGGGGCATGGCGAGTTCCTAGATTTTTTTATTTTTTGTCGCAAGTTAGTGGAATATGAGACTTTGTAAGAAAAAAAAAATCATCATTTTCCGCTAACTTGTGACAAAAATTAAAAAGTTCTATGAACTCACTATGCCCATCAGCGAATACCTTAGGGTGTCTACTTTCCGAAATGGGGTAATTTGTGGGGTTTTTCTACTGTTTGGGCATTGTAGAGCCTCAGGAAACATGACAGGTGCTCAGAAAGTCAGAGCTGCTTCAAAAAGCGGAAATTCACATTTTTGTACCATAGTTTGTAAACGCTATAACTTTTACCCAAACCATTTTTTTTTTGCCCAAACATTTTTTTTTTATCAAAGACATGTAGAACAATAAAGTTAGTGAAAAATTTATATATGGATGTCGTTTTTTTGCAAAATTTTACAGCTGAAAGTGAAAAATGTCATTTTTTTGCAAAAAATCGTTAAATTTCGATTAATAACAAAAAAAGTAAAAATGTCAGCAGCAATAAAATACCACCAAATGAAAGCTCTATTAGTGAGAAGAAAAGGAGGTAAAATTCATTTGGGTGGTAAGTTGCATGACCGAGCAATAAACAGTGAAAGTAGTGTAGTGCAGAAGTCTAAAAAGTGGCCTGGTCATTAAGGGGGTTTTAGCTAGCGGGGTTAAAGTGGTTAATGATGACCATCCTCATCTTTTGCTGGCTAAACTTCTTCCAATTCATACTTTGCGGTCTCCACGTCCTAGAAAAGTCTGCAGAGAGAGAGGAGCTGGATGTTCCTGACACATCGTAGGTATCAGATGATGTGGAAAAGGAGGAAAAGCAGATGGCAGAAGAAGGTTTCCGGAGAGCGCTAGGCAGGAGAGCGCTAGGGTTGGAGAAGTGGGTTCATATATGGTGGGGGGGCTTTCTTCTTCTGTCACTCTGAGAATGCCTCATGACCATTTTTCACTCCTCTTCTATTGGTTCGTTGGATCCAACTGCCGGTCACCTTCTGCTGCATGAGGTACTCTTCATATGTAGTTTTAGGATGCAAGGGTTTAAGGTAAGTATAACTTTCATTATAAGGTAACATGCATACAGTATAGTGGTCAACTATTGGCCCCATGTGGCCCCTTTATGTAATTCTCAAACAAAATGGGAATTTTAAGGAGATTGCAGGCCACAACAGCAATAATTTGCATATTGTGCCCCTACCTATATACAGTACAGACCAAAAGTTTGGACACACCTTCTCATTCAAAGAGTTTTCTTTATTTTCATGACTATGAAAATTGTAGATTCACACTGAAGGCATCAAAACTATGAATTAACACATGTGGAATTATATACATAACAAAAAAGTGTGAAACAACTGAAAATATGTCATATTCTAGGTTCTTCAAAGTAGCCACCTTTTGCTTTGATTACTGCTTTGCACACTCTTGGCATTCTTTTGATGAGCTTCAAGAGGTAGTCACCTGAAATGGTTTTCACTTCACAGGTGTGCCCTGTCAGGTTTAATAAGTGGGATTTCTTGCCTTATAAATGGGGTTGGGACCATCAGTTGCGTTGTGGAGAAGTCAGGTGGACACACAGCTGATAGTCCTACTGAATAGACTGTTAGAATTTGTATTATGGCAAGAAAAAAGCAGCTAAGTAAAGAAAAACGAGTGGCCATCATTACTTTAAGAAATGAAGGTCAGTTAGTCCGAAAAATTGGGAAAACTTTGAAAGTGTCCCCAAGTGCAGTCACAAAAACCATCAAGGGCTACAAAGAAACTGGCTCACATGCGGACCGCACCAGGAAAGGAAGACCAAGAGTCACCTCTGCTGCGGAGGATAAGTTCATCCGAGTCACCAGCCTCAGAAATCGCAGGTTAACAGCAGCTCAGATTAGAGACCAGGTCAATGCCACACAGAGTTCTAGCAGCAGACACATCTCTAGAACAACTGTTAAGAGGAGACTGTGTGAATCAGGCCTTCATGGTAGAATATCTGCTAGGAAACCACTGCTAAGGACAGGCAACAAGCAGAATATACTTGTTTGGGCTAAAGAACACAAGGAATGGACATTAGACCAGTGGAAATCTGTGCTTTGGTCTGATGAGTCCAAATTTGAGATCTTTGGTTCCAACCACCGTGTCTTTGTGCGACGCAGAAAAGGTGAACGGATGGACTCTACATGCCTGGTTCCCACCGTGAAGCATGGAGGAGGAGGTGTGATGGTGTGGGGGTGCTTTGCTGGTGACACTGTTGGGGATTTATTCAAAATTGAAGGCATACTGAACCAGCATGGCTACCACAGCATCTTGCAGCGGCATGCTATTCCATCCGGTTTGCGTTTAGTTGGACCATCATTTATTTTTCAACAGGACAATGACGCCAAACACACCTCCAGGCTGTGTAAGGGCTATTTGACCATGAAGGAGAGTGATGGGGTGCTGCGCCAGATGACCTGGCCTCCACTCACCGGACCTGAACCCAATCGAGATGGTTTGGGGTGAGCTGGACCGCAGAGTGAAGGCAAAAGGGCCAACAAGTGCTAAGCATCTCTGGGAACTCCTTCAAGACTGTTGGAAGACCATTTCAGGTGACTACCTCTTGAAGCTCATCAAGAGAATGCCAAGAGTGTGCAAAGCAGTAATCAAAGCAAAAGGTGGCTACTTTGAAGAACCTAGAATATGACATATTTTCAGTTATTTCACACTTTTTTGTTATGTATATAATTCCACATGTGATAATTCATAGTTTTGATGCCTTCAGTGTGAATCTACAATTTTCATAGTCATGAAAATAAAGAAAACTCTTTGAATGAGAAGATGTGTCCAAACTTTTGGTCTGCACCGTATAAGCTATAAAAATTTAAAAAACAATATACGTTAGCCTGCCCTACATGTTATTTTTTTTGCTGGACTTAGGATGGAAAAACGTGGTACACTACACTTTCCCATCCGGCAGAGTTCTCTGTTGTGTATGTTGATCGTATGACAAAAACCCACCCTTACGTTGTTCTGCTCCATTAGATGAGAAGAACAACAGAAATAAATAGCGCTGGTGTGAAAGGGGCTAAAGAGGTGGGGATTTATGCAGGGAACCATTACTTGTCTAACAGCAGGCAATCATAGCCAAGTGATAAAGTCCAGGCCAATATGGCAGATCTTCCCTGTACTTTATCACGTAGCTATAATAGCCTGTCTACATTCACTACATGATTGTGATGTGTGTGGTGCCGCGTGTGATGTGTGTGGTGCAGCTTGTGATGTGTGTGGTGCAGCTTGTGATGTGTGTGGTGCCGCGTGTGATGTGTGTGGTGCAGATTGTGATGTGTGTGGTGCAGCTTGTGATGTGTGTGGTGCGTCGTGTTATGTGTGTGGTGCAGCGTGTGATGTGTATGGTGCAGCTTATAATGTGTGTGGTGCAGCTTGTGATGTGTGTGGTGCGGCGTGTTATGTGTGTGGTGCAGCATGTGATGTGTATGGTGCAGCTTATGATGTGTGTGGTGCAGCTTGTGATGTGTGTGGTGCCGCGTGTGATGTGTGTGGTGCAGATTGTGATGTGTGTGGTGCAGCTTGTGATGTGTGTGGTGCGTCGTGTTATGTGTGTGGTGCAGCGTGTGATGTGTATGGTGCAGCTTATAATGTGTGTGGTGCAGCTTGTGATGTGTGTGGTGCGGCGTGTTATGTGTGTGGTGCAGCATGTGATGTGTATGGTGCAGCTTATGATGTGTGTGGTGCAGCTTGTGATGTGTGTGGTGCAGCGTGTGATGTGTGTGGTGCACCTTGTGATGTGTGCGGTGCAGCGTGTGATGTGTGTGGTGCAGCTTGTGATGTGTGTGGTGCCGCGTGTGATGTTTGTAGTGCAGCGTGTGATGTGTATGGTGCAGCGTGTGATGTGTATGGTGCAGCGTGTAATGTGTGTGGTGCAGCTTGTGATGTGTGTGGTGCAGCTTGTGATGTGTGTGGTGCAGTGTTTGATGTGTGTGGTGCTGCTTATGATGTGTGTGGTGCAGCGTGTGATGTGTATGGTCCAGCTTGTGATGTGTGTGGTGCAGTGTGTGATGTGTGTGGTGCAGCTTGTGATGTGTGTGGTGCAGCGTGTGATGTGTGTGGTGCAGCTTGTGATTTGTGCGGTGCAGCGTGTGATGTGTGTGGTGCAGCTTGTGATGTGTGTTGTGCTGCGTGTGATGTGTGTGGTGCACCTTGTGATGTGTGCGGTGCAGCGTGTGATGTGTGTGGTGCAGCTTGTGATGTGTGTGGTGCCGCGTGTGATGTTTGTAGTGCAGAGTGTGATGTGTATGGTGCAGCGTGTGATGTGTATGGTGCAGCGTGTAATGTGTGTGGTGCAGCTTGTGATGTGTGTGGTGCAGCTTGTGATGTGTGTGGTGCAGTGTTTGATGTGTGTGGTGCTGCTTATGATGTGTGTGGTGCAGCGTGTGATGTGTATGGTCCAGCTTGTGATGTGTGTGGTGCAGCGTGTGATGTGTGTGGTGCAGCTTGTGATTTGTGCGGTGCAGCGTGTGATGTGTGTGGTGCAGCTTGTGATGTGTGTGGTGCAGCGTGTGATTTGTGTGGTGCAGCTTGTGATGTGTGTGGTGCTGCGTGTGATGTGTGTGGTGCAGCGTGTGATGTGTATGGTGCAGTGTGTAATGTGTGTGGTGCAGCTTGTGATGTGTATGGTGCAGCTTGTGATGTGTGTGGTGCAGTGTGTGATGTGTGTGGTGCAGCTTATGATGTGTGTGGTGCAGTGTGTGATGTGTGTGGTGCAGCGTGTGATGTGTGTGGTGCAGCTTATGATGTGTGTGGTACAGCGTGTGATGTGTATGGTGCAGCTTGTGATGTGTGTGGTGCAGTGTGTGATGTGTGTGGTGCAGCTTGTGATGTGTGTGGTGCAGCGTGTGATGTGTGTGATGTATGTATTGCAGTGTGTAAGGTGTACATGAGTGATGTATGTAGTGCAGATCTTCTGCCTGTGTGAGCTGGGAGATGATCGTGTGCCACTGTGCCAGTATTTGTATGCAAGGTTAGGTTGTGCAGAGCAAGCAGTGCAGGGGGAGGGGAAGGGCAGATTATTCGCACCCACATATATTCATGAGGGAGAGCTCAGGCATTGTTGTTCCACGCCCCCACAGCTTTGCTGCAGCATGTAAACAAAGCAAGAATAAGGCTGGTTTCACACGGGCGTTGCGGAAAAAGATGCACGGGCGTTGCGGGAACATGCGCAATTTTTCAGCGCGAGTGCAAAACATTGTAATGCGTTTTGCACGCGCGTGAGAAAAATCAGCATGTTTGGGACCCAAACCCGAACTTCTTCACAGAAGTTCAGGTTTGGGATCGGTGTTGTGTAGATTGTATTATTTTCCCTTATAACATGGTTATAAGGGAAAATAATAGCATTCTGAATACAGAATGCATAGTACAATAGTGCTGGAGGGGTTAAAAAAATAATAATAATAATTTAACTCCCCTTAATCCACTTGATCGCGCAGCCGGCATCTCTTCTGTCTTCTTTGAGGAATAGGACCTTTGATGACGTCACTGCACTCATCACATGGTCCATCACATGATCTTATACCATGTGACGGACCATGTGATGAGCGTAGGAAGGTCACCACAGGTCCTTTTCCTCTGCACAGCAAAGATGAAGACAGAAGAGAAGCCGGGCTGCGCGAAGTGGATTAAGGTGAGTTAAATTATTTTTATTTATTTTTTTAACCCATCCAGCCCTATTGTACTATGCATTCTGTATTCAGAATGCTATTATTTTCCCTTATAACCATGTTATAAGGGAAAATAATAATGATCGGGTCCCCATCCCGATCATCTCCTAGCAACTGTGCGTGAAAATCGCACCGCATCTGCACTTGCTTGCGATTTTCACGCAGCCCCATTCACTTCTATGGGGCCTGCGTTGCGTGAAAAACGCACAAAATAGAACATGCTGCAATTTTCATGCAACGCACAAGTGATGTGTGAAAATCACCGCTCATGTGCACAGCCCCATAGAAATGAATGGGTCCGGATTCAGTGCGGGTGCAATGCGTTCACCTCACGCATTGCACCCGCATGGAAAACTTGCCCGTGGGAAAGAGGCCTTACAGAACTATGCAAAGGTATAAGTATGTTTTTTTTTTTAAGAAATTAAGCTTAACTAATGTATATGTAAGTCCGGATAAGTTTTATGTTTTTATAATTTTTTTTTCCATTACTTGGATAACCCCTTTAAGTACACCATTCAATTTAACATCTGGGGTTAAATTGAAAAAATTAATACTATTCCACCAAGGTTTTGGGGGTTTTGACATCACGTTGTTTACTGTGCGCTAAAAATGACATAACGTTCTTATTCTGCAGCTCAATACGAATACGGCGATACCAAGCTTGTATATTTTATTTGTTTTACTACTTTTAAAAAAAATTAAAACCTTTTAAATAAATCTAAATTTTCTTTGCCTCACCATTTTCTGACAGCAATATATTTTTTTATATTTATGTCTACAGAGCTATATCAGGGCTTGTTTTTTGATGGACAAACTGTAGATTTTATGTCACGACATGGAGGCTCCTATTGCATTCTCAATCTTTACTGAAACCATAGCAGCAAAGAGAAAAAATACATCAAAACCAGAAAAACCATCCCACAAGGGTAACCCCTCCCCTAGTCCAGTCCATAAGTAGAACCTCCCACCGGAAATCTTCCTCTTTCTTTGCTGCTTCCATGGCAAGATAAGTGTGATTCCTTGTGACTGATATTATTCGTTCTATAAGTTAGCTTTTGGAGTTTTTCTTCCCTTGGTTTTCTGTAGTATTCTGCGTAGTTTCTGTATTTACATATCCGGCTACTGCCGTTTTGGGTAGCTCAGTGGTATGCTGCTGCCAATGTCCAGGTTATTGTATTAATCCTGCATTTTTTCCCTAGGCTTTCGGGTTCACTGCCTGTTCTCATCCTGTAGGGGATTACCCGTTTGCCTGTGCTGTGCGCCGTTGCTTCGTGCGGTCTGCGCGCTCTCCCCCCCTCCCCTCCCCCCCCCCCATCCCCTATACCTCGTTTCGCGCGGCGCCATTTCCCTGGGCTGTTGCGCTTCTTCTCCTCTTCTACTCCCGAGATCTCGCGATAACGAGATCTCGGCGTCTTCTGCATGTCCCAGTATCCCCGAGATTCTCGGGCGCCATCTTACGCCTCCCTCCGGCCGACTTCACTTTAGGCCGGATCGGGGGCGTGTCGAATCTTCGCGCGCGCGATTTGGGGGCGGAGTTTTTCTTCTTGTTCCGGTCGCCGCCGTCAGCCAGCTTCGTTTGCTCACAGGTTTGCGCCCTCTGGAGTGACTAACTCCCATCATGTCCACACCTCAGCAGCCAGCCTCTGATGCCCCTACCCCACCCATATTACCTGCTGCTGTTCCTGCTGTTACACAACCGTGTCCCTCACCAGCCTTGCCCCAGGCTAGTTTACAACAGTCCATCACAGAGGCCATTAATAATGCGATGGGCTCTATGTCATCAGTGATATCTCATTCCATTGCTCAGGCGTTAAAGGCTCAGAACCCTGCCCCTACTCCCTCTGCTGCCACTGCCTCCAGAATAATTGAATCAGATAGCTTAGTTCTATCACAGGATCGCGTGCTTAGTTCACGCAAACGAGCCTGCACGCGCCAGGCAGAAAAAGCGCGCCCCTGGAAGTCGGCACGGGCTCAGCCCGTCCCTAGTTCAGAGTTGGAGTCCGAGGAGGAGGCGTATAGTGATGGCCATAGTGCTTCGGACCCAGACCTAGAAGAGGTACTGGGGAGGATGAGGATTTTGATCCGGAGATTCCATTGTCACGCCCATCAACTAGTTCTGCCCCTGAGGCCCAAGGGTCATCCACGGCCCTTACAGATCCTCTTGGCGAACCGTTGTTCGATCCGGATACGTTACACCATCCGCGGTCAGCTGAGTGGTTACCCTCACCACATGTGGCCCAGTATTTGGAGGACAGGGTTAGGAAGTCCCTCTCTAAGGAGACGCGCAGTAAACTAAAAGCTGAGTGCCCGCGCCCCTTAGTCCCTAATAAAGTTTGCGAAGCCCCCAATGTGGATCCGAAAATGATCCAATTCTTGGCCAAGACTGGCTTTAATCCTCGCAGAGGACTTGACTCGGCACTTCGTGCCTGCCAAGATAAATTATTGGATAGCTTAGGCCCACTAACCAAAATTTTTGAATTGGCGGAATCTGCCAGATCCGATGGCACCCCCATTGACCCAGATCAACTGCGCGGCTGGGCTCAGCGCGCCATCTGTATGGTAGGAAATGTGAATACTTCACTTTCCATGGAACGGAGGAAAGCTATCCTCATCAAAATTGAGCCGAAGTTGTCCAACATGGCTCTTACAGAATCGGGCAAAGAGGCTCAGGGCCTCTTATTTGGTGATAATTTCATCAAGGATCTGGGCAAGTTTGTAGGGGCCTTCACCGCATTGGATAAGGCTCAAAGCTCCATGCGGACGAGTCTCTTCCAGGGCCGGCAGCTTCAGGGGCCGTCTGTCCGGCCGTGCTCATTTCCAGACCCGTGGCGGTCGAGGCTCCTTCCACCAGCGGCAGATGTTCCAGGACCAGAGGCCACAATCCTCCTTCTTCCCGTCCAGAGGGTCATCCGCTAGATCCCGATCCTTCAGAGGATTCTCAGGAGCAAGACGTCCCCTCGGTAAGTCACCAGAGCCTAATGTCTTTTTCCGACCATTGCATAGGGGGCAGACTCCAGCATTTTTTGGCTGCTTGGTCTCGCATCACGTCCGACCCTTGGGTCCTGTCCACGATCCGGGGGTTTCACATCGAACTGACTGTATCCCCTCTGTTCCTTCCCTATCCGCAGCCGAGGATACTTTCAGGTGAATCCCTAAGTTGTCTGAACACGGAGTTATTGTCTCTCCATTTGAAGGGGGCGATAGAGCGCGCTCCTCATCCGGATGGAGGAATAGTCAGCGACGTTTTCTTAGTGCAGAAAAAAGGAGGACAGTTTCGGCCGGTCATAAACCTCAAACGTCTCAACCACTTCGTACGATACCGCCATTTCAAAATGGAGGGTATTCATCTGCTCAGAGACCTTCTGGTTCCGGACGATTGGATGGTCAAGTTGGACTTGAAGGACGCGTACCTGACGGTCCCCATTGCTCCGACTTCCAGGGACCTCCTTCGCTTCCTGTGGGACGGTCAGGTTTGGCGGTTCACCTGCCTTCCTTTTGGTCTGTCATCGGCTCCTTGGTGCTTCACCAAGCTGATGAAACCGGTGGTAGCTTGGCTCCGCCTCCAGGGGGTTCGTCTAATAATTTACTTGGACGACATCCTGATTCTGGCCCAATCCCCCGACATCCTTCGGTCTCACTTGCGGATGGCAGTATCCTTGCTCACGGACCTGGGATTTATCATCAACACCGAGAAGTCGTCCCTTCAGCCTTCCAGGTCCTTGGAATTTTTAGGGTTCGTGGTGGATTCGTCCACTCGGAGTCTCTGTCTTCCGGGTTCCAAGGTCAGGTCTATCCGCAAGGAGTTGCGTCATACTCTGCGGCTCCCCCAGGTCTCACTCCGTCATCTGGCTCGGGTTATCAGCCTTTTGTCGGCCTCCATCCAGGCGATTTTCCCGGCTCCGTTACACTATCGGGCCCTTCAACGACTGAAGATCGCTCACCTTCAGTCAGGAGCAGCGTATGCGGACTTGGTGACCCTGGATCAGGAGACGAGGGACGAGCTGATGTGGTGGATTTCCAACCTCGATGCATGGAACGGCAGAGCCATCGTGGGCCCTCAACCGGATCTCATCATAGAGGCGGATGCCAGCCTTCTCGGCTGGGGTGCCCACTGCGAGGGAATCTCCACGGGGGGTCCGTGGGCGACGGACGAATCCTTTCTTCACATAAATGCTCTGGAACTCTTGGCGGGGTCGTTCGCCATTCGCAGCTTTGCCAGCAACAGGATCTCGGCTTGCATCAAGCTCCGGATGGACAACGTATCGGCGGTCCGGTACGTCAACGCCATGGGGGGTACTCACTCGGCAGTTCTGACCCAGTTGGCGAAGGAGTTCTGGACATATTGCCTGGACAATGGATTCACAGTGGTCGCGGAATATATCCCGGGGCTTCACAATACCTTCGCGGATTGGAGTTCTCGGTACACCTCGGATTTCAGCGATTGGAGGTTGGATCCGACGGTGTTTGCCTCTATCGTTTCTCTTTGGGGCCCGTTTACCCTAGACCTCTTCGCGTCGCGATGGAATTCCCAACTCCCCAGGTTCTACAGCTGGAGACCGGACCCGCTGTCGGAAGCCGTGGACGCCCTACTGCAAGACTGGTCAGGGAGCCTTTCGTATGCCTTCCCTCCTTTCATGCTGATCCCTCGAGTTCTGTCACAGATTCGTCGCCAGTTGGCGGAGGTGGTCCTGATAGTTCCCTTCTGGCGAGCTCAGGTTTGGTTTCCTCAGCTCCTGGAACTTCTGACGGAGGATCCTCGCCTCATCCCATTTTCCCGGAGTCTTCTCCTCGGCCCGACGGGCCAGCAACATCCTCTCGTGTTAGACGGCTCCCTCCGTCTCCTGGGATGCAGGTTATCGGGCCGCAATGGGAGGTCGCTGGAGTATCGGGAACGGCTAAGTTCCTCTTGGAGAGCGCTTGGGCGCCCGGATACCAGAAGGGCATATCGCTCAGCTTGGGGCATCTGGTCTCGTTGGTGCACTGGACGGAGTTTGGATCCCGTTTCGGCCCCTGTGACCGAGGTTCTTATGTTCTTGTCCTCTCTCTTCGACGAGGGTAAAGCTTACAGGACTATGAATGTCTTTAGGTCGGCTATCTCTTCTCGCCACCAGGGTATTGCTGGTTGTCCAGTTGGCCAGCATCCCCTGGTTTGTCGTCTCCTCAAGGGCTCTCGCCTTTCCCGGCCCCCTCAGCCCCGTTTCTCCTCTTCTTGGGATGTCCGTTTGGTTCTGGATTTCTTTTCGCAATGGCCTGCCAATTCGGATCTTTCGCTCAGACAACTGTCTGCCAAATTAGTGTCGTTACTCTGTCTTGTTTCTTGCAAGAGAGTTTCGGACGTCAGGGCTCTAGACTTCAATGCTCTCTCTTTTTCCCCTCATGGAGTTTCCTTCAACATTTCCCGCCGTACAAAAACTAACATAAAATCGGTCTCTTATCCGGAATTCCCTAATTCTCCGGCCCTTTGCCCGGTGGGTTGCCTGAGGGAATACTTATCTCGCACTTCGTCCCTCCGTTCTTCTTCTTCTTCTCCACAATTATTCATTTCTTTTCGTAGACCTTTCCGCCCGGTTGCTAGTGTCACCCTGTCCCGCTGGGTGAAGTGGATCCTTACCTCATCCGGGGTGGACACTGCTGTGTTTTCTGCCCACTCGGTTCGAGGTGCCTCTGCTACCTCTATGGCTATGGCGGGGGCTCGCTTGGAGGATATCATGAGGTTGGCAGACTGGTCTAGATCTTCCACGTTCCGGGAGTTTTATTTTCGGCCTGCTCCTCACGCTTTTGAGTCCGTTATCTCTGCACTTTAAACTTGCAATAGGAGCCTCCGTGTCGTGACATAAAATTGCATGATTTTCCTAGTTTATGACGTAAAGTCATGATTTTATGAACGACACGGAGGCGAGTATTGCCCCTCCCGATTTGGCTTATCTTTATTACTTCTTCCTTTAATAAAGTTTTGCTCCCTCCCTGGTGTTTCGTGGTTATTATTATTATTTTATTATTATTATTGTTATTGTTGATTTTCTTATCATCGTTTTATTGTTGTGTTTATGTTTAACATTATTCTGATTTCTGTTGCGTGCTCTTATTTCCGTTTGATCATTGATTGTTTGTTTATTTATTACAGTCATTCTATATTACCGGGTCCTTTGTTTTCTGGCGGATTACCATGTGCCCTTATATTTCCCTCTTTTAGGTTGAGGTTCTGCCTTGCTGTTGTCAAGGGTTTTTCCTGTGGCGATTTTTGGTCTGCAGCCTCCCAGGATTGTCGTTGTGGCGGTGTTCCGGATGGTTCCTGTTCCATTCCTGCCCAGTTCGGTTGAGTTTCCAGTTGGACCTGAGTTAAAGGTTGTTCCGGTCTGGTTGTTTCTGTTTGGGAGTTCTTCATGACAAAGAAAGAGGAAGATTTCCGGTGGGAGGTTCTACTTATGGACTGGACTAGGGGAGGGGTTACCCTTGTGGGATGGTTTTTCTGGTTTTGATGTATTTTTTCTCTTTGCTGCTATGGTTTCAGTAAAGATTGAGAATGCAATACTCGCCTCCGTGTCGTTCATAAAATCATGACTTTACGTCATAAACTAGGAAAATCATGCAATTATATTGGCAACATTCAATTTTTTGTTGGGAGGAAACGGTGACAAAAAAAGGCAAATTGTGTGTTTTTTTTAATTTATTTCCCCTTATGGCTATTAGCGCACAGGAAATATTTTTAAATATTTTAATAGTTCAGACATTCAGTGATACCTGCATTTTCCTTTATTGTTTAGATATTTTATATGGAAAATTAGGAAAGGGGGCGGGGGGTGATTTATACTTTTTTTATTTTTTATTTTTTCAGTGACAACTAGAGATCTACTGTATTAGGGTTAATAGGATTTTGATGCGCTCCTTGCCGTGCTTCGTGTACAGCAGGGAGTTTACCATGGCAGCCAAGGGAAGCTTCAAAAGCAGCGCGATTTCACTGGGGTGCTCAGTTCAGAAGGCAGAGGGAGCTGCATCCGTCTGCCTTACCTCACTGTTGCTGTGATCGGTGTTGATTGCGGCATCTGAGGGGTTAAATTACGGGGTTCGGCCGGATCTCCGCTCCTCGTCATCGCGGCCGGATTATGATACTGCCGACACCTACAACAGTATCCCTGAAGCAGCCCGCTTCATACATTCCTTCTGCCACCGTGACATGCGAGTATGTCACTGTGGTTAAAGGGGTTAGATACTCTCACAGTTACATCCACTGATGCTGCTGACACCACTCTCCTTGATTTATAGCAATTCGTGACAAATTAATTTGTAACAAATCGAATTTCTTGTCGAACTTCGGAAAATCAGCCAAATCGAATTTTCAAAAAGTTCGCTCATCTCTTACAAAAAAATGTAAAAAAAATCATACTTCATCCGTTTGATTGAAGTTCCCATCCTGTGCGCGGTGGCGTATATGGTCACCGCGGCGGCCAACGTGATGGTAATGAATACATTTTCCCTGAATGGTGGTAAAAAAAAAAATCTAAATCATACTTGCCTCATCCATTTGAGTGGAGCCAGCCACCGCCATCTTGATTGAAGATCCCATGCAAAATCCCGTCCGTGTTGACGTTTGACGTTACCACGCCGGCCGACGTGATGACATCATCACGGGCCGTGTGAGATTTTGCACTGGATCTTGCATCAAGATGGCGGCTGGTGGCTCTTTGCAATAAAATGGATGAGGTAAGAATGATAAAAAAATTTTAATTTTTATTTTACAGGGTAATATTAAGGTAAGATGTCGCGATCAGCTATGAACGTGGCATCTCAGGGGTACAATGACTTTACGACAAAGTAGTTAGTTACAAAGCAAATTTTTTGAAAAAATTCAGCAAAACAGTCGCATTGAATTTTCCAATGCTTCGCTCATCTCTAATAATGGCATAACTGCTGACCCTGCCCCCAGTATGCGCAGCACAAGCTGAAAATTCATTCTGCGCAAGCGCAAAAATATCAGCTTGAATCCTTGAAGTGACTTGTTTTTTTTACTGTTTACTCGGGGAATAATTCCTGGAGCACGCTGCATGGATAACAAAGGAATGCTGTCACGGGGTTACATGATTAGAGAGGTTGATGTAGGACTAGTGGATGTCACGTTGCGTTTTTGTAAAGCGCAGTTGTATTGATGCAGAGAGACTGAGACAAGACCCCCTACCAGACACTTGAAAGAGAACAAATTCTCCCTGATCCTACAACAGGCAATCAGAGTTATTCTCAAGATCGTTCACATCAGCTCTATGTTAACTGGAATTTATTAAGACCCCCAAGGTATCAAAATCTGCTTATTCATCAGCTGTAGGGTATTCCAGAAGAACTACAAAACAGGTGAAGCTGGAGGCTCCTGGGCCCCAATGAAAATTCTGTAACACGGTCCCCAACCTATCACCATTGCTAATATAGGTGTCCTATTATGGAATGGGGGCATTTGAGCCCCCCGGATAGAAAGACAAAGGTGCATCTGATACCCCCTATAGCTACTGCACTATTATTAGTATATTGATTTCTACAATCTTTGACCTTAGTCCCCCTTAGGGCTCATGCACACTAACGTGGTTTGGTTCCGCATCTGAGCCGCATTAATTGCAGCTCGGATGCGGACCCTTTCCCTTGAATGGGGCTGCAAAAGATGTGCAGTTGCTCCTTTCTGTGGCCCCTCAAAAATTATAGATTATGTCCGTTTTGCAGACAAGAATAGGCATTTTTTATAATGGGCCACCAGACGGCCTCCGAGTTTTGCAGATCCGCAGTTTGCGAACCGCAAAACACGGAACGTTCATGTGCATAAGCCCTTAGTCTTATACTTTTTGAATTCAGTGATTAAGATTTGTCTGATTTAGGGTTTATTCACACGATCATATTTTTCTGTCCGTATCCGTTCCGCAATCTTGCAGATAGGATGCAGGCCCATTAATGTCAGTGGGACCGCAAAAGGCATATGTCCGTTACAAGGTCCCGCAAAAAAAAAAAGATCTGTATTTGCGGACAAGAACGGGCATTTCTATCATGGAGAAGGATGTTCCGTTCTGCAAAATGCAGAAGGCAGGCGGCTGGTATCCGTGTTTTGCGGATCCACAATTTGCAGCCGGCAAAAATGGATACGGTCGGGTGAATGAGCCCTTACAGAGAGTCAGGAGTGATTTATCAGAATGTATGTGTCACGATCCCTCAGGTGACTGATGTCAGGAAATCAAGGAGATTGACTGAGCTTGGAGGAATCTAACAGCCTCCTTGATTTTCTCTTGATTCAGTGTTGATAGGGTTAATGACCACTTCCCTTTTCTCAGCTGTTGCTCAGTGGTCATCACTTCTACCTTTTATAGTCTGACCCCACCCTTCTGACTATGCGGTAGATAGGTTCATTTGGGTTTGGCTGAGCTGGTGTGAGTTTGTCTCTGGTGTTCCTGCTCATCCATCTCTACAGAAGTTAAGTGTTGCGCTTGTTTGTGTTTGTTATATCCCCTGTTGTTGTATCTGGGCCTGAGACAGAGACTACCATTTGTCCATCTGGGGAGGAATGGGTTGTCTCTGGTCCTAACCTTTTCCAGAGCCTAATAAAGATATAAAGGCCTAGGTATCCTGCATATGAATATTCCTACCTTCAAGGTCTATTCATATTGATATATAGTTAGGGCCCGGATTAGGGTTGTTTAGGAGGTGACTTGTTTCTTTCCTAGTTTTCATGCCTAGTTACTGTTCCCCTTCCCTCCTGTGATCAGTGTGGAATTTCCCCCCCCCCCACACTGATCGTGACATTATCTACTGCTATATAAACCCCCATTTCGTTCAGGTCAGTGCAGCTATGGATCCTATGTCTGTACTGGTCGAACAGCTGCAGGGACTGTCTTTGGAGGTAGCTGACCTCTGCGCGACAGTCTTACGGATTCAGAGATCACAGGCGGCTGGTTCCGATGCTGGGTACCAGGCCTGCCCTGAACCTAAGGTTGCCCTCCCACACATATTTTCTTGGGATAGTGACAATTTCATTCGGTTCAGGGAATCATGTAAGGTGTACTTTAAGCTGCGTCCATACTCTTCTGGGGATGAGTGTCAACGTGTGGGTATGATCATTTCTTTGCTTAAGGATGATGCACAATCTTGGGCTTTTTCTCTGCCAACCGCATCACCGTCCCTCCAGTCAGTAGATGAATTTTTTAGAGCCTTGGATCTTATTTATGATGACCCGGATCGGATCTCTCAGGCTGAGACCAAGTTACGTGGTTTATGGCAGGGAAAAAGCTCTGTGGAAATCTATTGCTCTGAATTTAGGAGATGGGCTACGGATACGGAGTGGAATGATCCTGCTCTCCGTAGCCAGCTCTGTCAGGTTCTATCTGAGAGGCTGCAGGACGCGTTGGCCTTTCATGAAAAACCTGAGTCATTGGAAGCAGCTACGTCCCTTGCTGGACGTCTGTATAGACGCTTGAGGGGGAGATCTAAGGGTCCTCACCCTCCGGACGTACTGTCAAATAAGGTGGCTGCTTCCTTTGACACCTATGGTAAAGAGACACCTGTGGTTACACCTTGTGAGGAGCCTATGTAGTTAGGGGAAGCTACTCCTGGGACTGCTGGTAAGAGCTCTGGTCATATGAAGGGAGTCTGTTTTTGTTGTGGAAAGAAGGGACATTTCGTGAATATTTCTCCGTACATTCAGCGTCAAGGTGTAAACAAAAGAAAAACGCTTAATCCCCAAATTTACTATTGGTGGTGTGGGTGGGGAGCAAGAAAACTTACTTTTGTCATTTACTGGTAGTATCCGATTTCTTTCTCTGTGGTCACCACTAAAACTGTACCCTCGTTCATTTCTGAATTTTCTGATGTGTTTTCTAAGAGTGGTACCCAGGAGTTACCTCCGCATAGGGAGTATGATTGTCACATCAATCTTATTCCTGGAGCTAAACTGCCTAAATCTCGGTTGTATAATCTTTTGGAGCCCGAAACAAAGGCTATGCGAGAGTATATCACCGAGAGCTTGGCGAAGGGTCATATGAGACCATCCAAATCCCCAGTGGCTGCTGGGTTGTTCTTTGTAAAAAAAATAAAAGATGGTACCCTTAGACCATGTCCGGACTTCCGTGAGCTTAACCGTATTTCCGTCCGTGGTGCTTACCCCCTTCCTTCGATTCCGGATTTGTTTAGTCAGATTGTCGGTTCCAAAGTGTTCTCTAAATTGGATCTGAGGGGGACATATAATCTGGCAAGGATCAGGGAGGAGGATGAGTGGAAGACCGCATTTAATACCCCTGAGGGTCATTTTGTAAATCTGATCATGCCCTTTGGGTTAAACAACGCTCCAGCAGTTTTTCAACACTTTATCAATGACATCTTTCATCATCTGGTGGGGAGATTTGTTGTTGTATATTTGGATGACATACTAATTTATTCCCCAGACATGGAGACTCATAAGGATCATGTGAGACAGGTTACAGATCCTAAGAGAGATTAAATTGTATGCGAAGATGGAAAATTGTGTTTTTGCTGTTCAGGAAGTGCAATTCCTGGGTTACCTGCTCTCACCCTCAGGTTTTCGTATGGATCCCGAGAAAGTCCGTGCAGTGTTGGACTGGGATCGACCCGAAAATCTGAAAGCGCTTATGCGGTTTTTGGGATTCACCAACTACTACTATAAATTCATCTTGAACTATTCAACTGTGGTTAAACGTTTAACAGACATGATTAGGAAGGGGGTCAATTTCTCTGTTTGGTCAGCATTACAAGCCTTTTCTGCTGTAAAGGAATATTTTGCTTCAGCCCCTATTCTGGTGCAACGTGACGTGTCTCAGCGATTCATTGTAGAGGTTGATGCATTCCGAGGTAAGGGTGGGAGCAGGTTTGTCGCAAGGTCCTTTACCTAGTAAATGGCGCCTACGTGCTTTTTTCTCTTAAAAAAATTCTCGACAGCTGAAAGAAATTATGACAGGGGTAATAGGGAATTGCTGGCCATTAAGTTGGCTTTTGAAGAATAGCGCCATTGGTTGGAAGGAGCAATTCATCCTATTACGGTAATTACTGATCACAAAAATCTGGCTTACCTTGAGTCGGCTAAAAGACTGAATCCAAGGCAGGCAAGATGGTCACTGTTTTTTACCAGATTTATCTTCATTGTCACCTACCGCCCTAGGTTTAAGAACGTCAAGACGGATGCTTTGTCGCGCAGCTTTCCTGAGGGGGGAGGGTGATTCTAAAGATCCTAGTCCAATTTTGTCTGAAGGGGTAATCATATCTTCCCTATATCCTAAACTTGAAGCTAAGGTGTTGGAGGCCCAAGAGAAAATTGTTTGTTCCTTCAGACTTACGTCATAAGGTATCACAGTGACGGAACATTACTGTACTGTCTTGGCTGGACACCCTGGGAGTAGATCCACTGTCGATCTCAACTCGCGCAGATTTTGGTTGCCGGGGCTGCATAAGTGTGTTGAGGACTATGTGTCAGCCTGTTGTACCTGTGCTCATGCGAAGGTGACACATACTCAGCCTTCTTCCGTTGCCCATCCCATCCAGACCTTGGATGCATTTGTCCATGGACTTCATCACTGATTTACAAAATTCTTCAGGAAAAACCGTGATCCTGGTGGTAGTTGAGTGGTTTAGCAAAATGGCGCATTTTATAGCATTGCCGGCTCTACCTAATGCCAAGACTCTTGCACAACTGTTTGTCGATACATGGCATTCCCACTGATGTGGTGTCTGATCGGGGGACTCAGTTTGTTTCCAGATTCTGGAAAGCGTTCTGTACTCGACTGGGGGTACAATTGTCCTTTTCTTCGGCTTTTCATCCTCATTCGAACAGACAGACAAAGTGCACCAATCAGAATCTGGAGACTTACTTGAGATGTTTTGTTTCGGAGAACCAGAAGGAGTGGTCTTCATTCTTGTTGTTAGCTGAGTTTGCCATTAATAATCATAGACAGGAGTACACTGATAAGTCGCAGTTTTTTTGGGGCATATGGATTCCATCCGCAGTTTGGCACATTTTCTGGTTCTCATACTTCCGGTATTCCTGAGGAGGAACGATTTTCCTCTTCTTTCTCTTCAATTTGGTGGAAAATTCTGAAAAATAACCTGAAAAAGATGGGCAACAGGTATAAGCGTGTGGCTGACAGGAGACGTATGAATGGTCCGGACCTGAGAGTGGGTGATTCTGTGTGGCTGTCCACAAGAAATATAAAGCTTAAGGTACCTTCTTGGAAGTTGAGCCCAAGATTTATTGGTCCATATAAGATCACTGCCATTGTTAACCCTGTAGCCTTATGTGTTGAACTTCCTCAGGCTTTGAAAATTCATAAAGTATTTCATTAGTCATTGTTGAAGAAATGTGTCGAACCTGTTGAGCCATCCTCCTTGCCTCGCACTCCTGTCATGGTGGACGGTAATTTAGAATTTCAAATCAGCAGAATTGTGGACTCCCGAGTTCTCCGTAGATCCCTCCAGTATCTTGTCCACTGGAGGAGTTATGGACCAGAGGAGAGGATGTGGGTTCCAGCGGCCGATGTTAATGCAAATCACCACTTCAACCCTTTATAGTCTGACCCCACCCTTCTGACTATGTGGTAGATAGCTTCATTTGGGTTTGGCTGAGCTGGTGTAAGTTTGTCTCTGGTGTTCCTGCTCGTCCGTCTCTACAGAAGTCAAGTGTCGCGCTTGTTTGTGTTTGTTATATTCCCTGTTGTTGTATCTGGGCCTGAGACAGAGACTACCATTCGTCCATCTGGGGAGGAATGGGTTGTCTCTGGTCCTAACCTTTTCCAGGGCCTAATAGGAATATAAAGGCCTAGGTATCCTGCATATGAATATTCCTAGGGTTGTCTAGGAGGTGATTTGTTTCTTCCCTAGTTTCCAGGCCAAGTTACTGTACCCCTTTCCTCCTGTGTTCAGTGTGGAGTTTACCCCCCCTCCCCCCCCCCCCACACACACATTCTGATCATGACAGTATGAGTCCTTTGCTTCGAAAAATTTTGCTAATTTTTGTTATTTTATACCATTCTAAGCACATTGGAAAAGTGGGCATGGTAAGCTATGTTAACCCCCATAACTTATATGCCCCAACTCCAGCTCCAGCAGTGGGAAAACTGGAGGGGGGAGGGCTGCTTTAGATGCCGATATCTCCGGAATGGTAGCAGCTAGAAACATGCCACTGGTCTTGTTCGAAGGCTGACAGCTACCAGAATGACAGCAATATGTTCAGTACAGGGGAAGATATCACTGATAGAAATTAGTGTTGATCACGAATATTCGAATTGCGAATTTTAATCGCGAATATCAGCACTTCGCAAATTCGCAAATATTTCGAATATCGCAAAATATATTCGTAATTGCGAATATTCGATTTTTGGGAAAATACCAGTTCATGCGAATTTTATGCGAATTTTCGCAATCAAGAAAATAATGCCTTGAGATCATGAATTCGCGAATTCTCGAATATATGGCGAATATTCGCCCAAATATTTGCGAAATATCACGAATTCGAATATTGCCCCTGCCGCTCATCACTAATAGAAATCAGGATGCTGTGAATGGAGCTGAAAGTGAAAGTAAAAACATGTTTTACCCTCGATTTTTCCCGACTTGATTTCTAACAGTGATTTCTCCTCTGTTGCTTGGACTTTAGCTGCCAATTTTAGCAGCCTGGAATGTTAGCTTTCAAACAAGACCAATTGCATGTTTCTAGCTGCTACCATTCAGGAGATAGAAGCATCTAAAGCAGCCCGCCCCTCCATTTAGCTACTTTTCCCATTGCCCGAGCTGGACTCGGGCAAAACAGTTAGGTGGTTAAAGGGGAATATTTATGGCCTATTGATAGGATATGTCATGTAGGTCAGACAGGTGCAGGTCAGGATCCACCTCTGGGACCTGCTTCTATCTTCAGACCCGGACACTAAATTGAAGAAAGAGCACACAGCGCATGCATGGCCAACCTCCATTCAACACTATGGGAGTTCTGAAAAACAAGCTCTGACTTGGATCGTTTCAGAAGTCCTATAGTGGTAAATGGAGGGGTAACCGCACTTCCGTGGCATGCTCTCCATTAACTGCTATGGGACTTCTGAAAATAGCTGTCTATTTTCGGCAGCAAGATACAGTGGCAGTGAATAGAGAGAACCACGTCCTTGGGTGATGTGCTCTTTGTTCTGGCTCCCATTCTGGAGATGGGAGTGGTTCCCAGAGGTGAAACACACATCTATCTGACATTTATAGAATATCCTAGTGATATGCCATTATATATGTCCCAGATGGAACATCCCCTTTAATTGGGTGCATGCCAGACTTGTCAATTACGACTTTGCAAAAGATGGGCAATCTTACTGCAGTAAGGGGGTAGCTTACAAAAACTTGGAGTGACATCTCTAGACAAAAGTGTTATGTTTAAAGATGATCAACTCAGATTTAAATTTCCCTTATGATAACTTCCCCCCTTCCCCTCTTCAGAGCACCTATGACATGTTCAATACGGAAATAATATGGCCCACCTTTCACAGAGACCTTTTGGCATAGTTATCAGGGCTGCCAAGATTGGTTCTGGTGGCTTAAGGGGTCCAAATGGTTTCTACCACATATGAGTAGATCATTGCTATAAATGTAAAGTGATTGTTGAGGACTAGAGTTGAGCGGACACCTGGATGTTCGGGTTCGAGAAGTTCGGCCGAACTTCCCGAAAATGTTCGGGTTCGGGATCCGAACCCGATCCGAACTTCGTCCCGAACCCGAACCCCATTGAAGTCAATGGGGACCCGAACTTTTCGGCACTAAAAAGGCTGTAAAACAGCCCAGGAAAGGGCTAGAGGGCTGCAAGGCAGCAACATGTAGGTAAATCCCATGCAAACAAATGTGGATAGGGAAATAAATTAAAATAAAAATTAAATAAATAAAAATTAACCAAAATCAATTGGAGAGAGGTCCCATAGCAGAGAATCTGGCTTCACGTCACCCACCACTGGAACAGTCCATTCTCAGATATTTAGGCCCCGACACCCAGGCAGAGGAGAGAGGTCCCGTAACAGACAATCTGGCTTCATGTCAGCAGAGAATCAGTCTTCATGTCATAGCAGAGAATCAGGCTTCACGTCACCCACCACTGCAATAGTCCATTTTCATAAATTTAGGCCCAGCACCCAGGCAGAGGAGAGAGGTCCCGTAACAGACAATCTGGCTTCATGTCAGCAGAGAATCAGTCTTCATATCATAGCAGAGAATCAGCCTTCACGTCACCCACCACTGCAACAGTCCATTTTCATAAATTTAGGCCCAGCACCCAGGCAGAGGAGAGAGGTCCCGTAACAGACAATCTGGCTTCATGTCAGCAGAGAATCAGTCTTCATATCATAGCAGAGAATCAGGCTTCACGTCAGCCACCAATGCAACAGTCCATTGTCAGATATTTAGGCCCAGCACCCAGGCAGAGGAGAGAGGTCCCGTAACAGACAATCTGGCTTCATGTCAGCAGAGAATCAGTCTGCATGTCATAGCAGAGAATCAGGCTTCACGTCAGCCACCACTGCAACAGTCCATTTTCATAAATTTAGGCCCAGCACCCAGGCAGAGGAGAGAGGTCCCGTAACAGACAATCTGGCTTCATGTCAGCAGAGAATCAGTCTTCATATCATAGCAGAGAATCAGGCTTCACGTCACCCACCACTGCAACAGTCCATTTTCATAAATTTAGGCCCAGCACCCAGGCAGGGGAGAGAGGTCCCGTAACAGAGGATCTGGCTTCATGTCAGCAGAGAATTAGTCTGCATGTCATAGCAGAAAATCAGGCTTCACGTCAGCCACCACTGCAACAGTCCATTGTCAGATATTTAGGCCCAGCACCCAGGCAGAGGAGAGAGGTCCCGTAACAGAGGATATGGCTTCATGTCATCAGAGAATCAGTCTGCATGTCATAGCAGAGAATCAGGCTTCACGTCACCCAACATTGGAACAGTCCATTGGCATATATTTAGGCCCCGGCACCCAGACAGAGGAGAGGTTCATTCAACTTTGGGTAGCCTCGCAATATAATGGTAAAATGAAAATAAAAATAGGATTGAATGAGGAAGTGCCCTGGAGTCCAATAATATATGGTTAAGGGGAGGTAGTTAATGTCTAATCTGGACAAGGGACGGACAGGTCCTGTGGGATCCATGCCTGGTTCATTTTTATGAACGTCAGCTTGTCCACATTGGCTGTAGACAGGCGGCTGCGTTTGTCTGTAATGACGCCCCCTGCCGTGCTGAATACACGTTCAGACAAAACGCTGGCCGCCGGGCAGGCCAGCACCTCCAAGGCATAAAAGGCTAGCTCTGGCCACGTGGACAATTTAGAGACCCAGAAGTTGAATGGGGCCGAACCATCAGTCAGTACGTGGAGGGGTGTGCACACGTACTGTTCCACCATGTTAGTGAAATGTTGCCTCCTGCTAACACGTTGCGTATCAGGTGGTGGTGCAGTTAGCTGTGGCGTGTTGACAAAACTTTTCCACATCTCTGCCATGCTAACCCTGCCCTCAGAGGAGCTGGCCGTGACACAGCTGCCTTGGCGACCTCTTGCTCCTCCTCTGCCTTGGCCTTGGGCTTCCACTTGTTCCCCTGTGACATTTGGGAATGCTCTAAGTAGCGCGTCTACCAACGTGCGCTTGTACTCCCGCATCTTCCTATCACGCTCCAGTGCAGGAAGTAAGGTGGGCACATTGTCTTTGTAGCGTGGATCCAGCAGGGTGGCAACCCAGTAGTCCGCACACGTTAAAATGTGGGCAACTCTGCTGTCGTTGCGCAGGCACTGCAGCATGTAGTCGCTCATGTGTGCCAGGCTGCCCAGGGGTAAGGACAAGCTGTCCTCTGTGGGAGGCGTATCGTCATCGTCCTGCCTTTCCCCCCAGCCACGCACCAGTGATGGGCCCGAGCTGCGTTGGGTGCCACCCCGCTGTGACCATGCTTCATCCTCATCCTCCTCCACCTCCTCCTCATCCTCGTCCTCCTCGTCCTCCAGTAGTGGGCCCTGGCTGGCCACATTTGTACCTGGCCTCTGCTGTTGCAAAAAACTCCCTCTGAGTCACTTCGAAGAGACTGGCCTGAAAGTGCTAAAAATGACCCCTCTTCCTCCTCCTCCTGGGCCACTCCTCTTGCATCATCGCCCTAAGTGTTTTCTCAAGGAGACATAGAAGTGGTATTGTAACGCTGATAACGGCGTCATCGCCACTGGCCATGTTGGTGGAGTACTCGAAACAGCGCAACAGGGCACACAGGTCTCGCATGGAGGCCCAGTCATTGGTGGTGAAGTGGTGCTGTTCCGTAGTGTGACTGACCCGTGCGTGCTGCAGCTGAAACTCCACTATGGCCTGCTGCTGCTCGCACAGTCTGTCCAGCATGTGCAAGGTGGAGTTCCACCTGGTGGGCACGTCGCATATGAGGCGGTGAGCGGGACGAAGTTACGCTGTAGCGCAGACAGGCGAGCAGCGGCAGGATGTGAACGCCGGAAGCGCGAACAGACGGCCCGCACTTTATGCAGCAGCTCTGACATGTCGGGGTAGTTGTGAATGAACTTCTGCACCACCAAATTCAGCACATGCGCCAAGCAAGGGATGTGCGTCAAACCGGCTAGTCCTAGAGCTGCAACGAGATTTTGCCCATTATCACACACCACCAGGCCGGGCTTGAGGCTCACCGGCAGCAACCACTCGTCGGTCTGTTGTTCTATACCCCGCCACAACTCCTGTGCGGTGTGGGGCCTGTCCCCCAAACATATGAGTTTCAGAATGGCCTGCTGACGTTTACCCCGGGCTGTGCTGAAGTTGGTGGTGAAGGTGTGTGGCTGACTGGATGAGCAGGTGGAAGAAGAGGAGGAGGAAGCCGAGAAGGAGGAGGTGGCAACAGGAGGCAAAGAATGTTGCCCTGCGATCCATGGCGGCGGAAGGACGTGCGCCAAACGGCTCTCCGCCTGGGGCCCAGCTGCCACTACATTTACCCAGTGTGCAGTTAGGGAGATATAGCGTCCCTGGCCGTGCTTACTGGTCCACGTATCTGTGGTTAGGTGGACCTTGCCACAGATGGCGTTGCGCAGTGCACACTTGATTTTATCGGATACTTGGTTGTGCAGGGAAGGCACGGCTCTCTTGGAGAAGTAGTGCCGGCTAGGAACAACATACTGTGGGACAGCAAGCGACATGAGCTGTTTGAAGCTGTCTGTGTCCACCAGCCTAAATGACAGCATTTCATAGGCCAGTAGTTTAGAAATGCTGGCATTCAGGGCCAGGGATCGAGGGTGGCTAGGTGGGAATTTACGCTTTCTCTCAAATGTTTGTGAGATGGAGAGCTGAACGCTGCCGTGTGACATGGTTGAGATGCTTGGTGACGGAGGTGGTGGTGAAGTTGGTGGTACATCCCCTGTTTGCTGGGCGGCAGGTGCCAACGTTCCTCCAGCGGCGGAGGAAGAGGCCGAGGCGGCAGCAGCAGAAGAGGTAGCAGGGGGTGCCTGAGCGACTTCCTTGTTTTTAAGGTGTTTACTCCACTGCAGTTCATGCTTTGCATGCAGGTGCCTGGTCATGCAGGTTGTGCTAAGGTTCAGAACGTTAATGCCTCGCTTCAGGCTCTGATGGCACAGCGTGCAAACCACTCGGGTCTTGTCGTCAGCACATTGTTTGAAGAAGTGCCATGCCAGGGAACTCATTGAAACTGCCTTTGGGGTGCTCGGTCCAAGATGGTGGCGGTCAGTAGCAGGCGGAGTCTCTTGGCGGCGGGTGTTCTGCTTTTGCCCACTGCTCCCTCTTTTGCTACGCTGTTGGCTCGGTCTCACCACTGCCTCTTCCTCCGAACTGTGAAAGTCAGTGGCACGACCTTCATTCCATGTGGGGTCTAGGACCTCATCGTCCCCTGCATCGTCTTCCACCCAGTCTTGATCCCTGACCTCCTGTTCAGTCTGCACACTGCAGAAAGACGCAGCAGTTGGCACCTGTGTTTCGTCATCATCAGAGACATGCTGAGGTGGTATTCCCATGTCCTCATCATCAGGAAACATAAGTAGTTGTGCGTCAGTGCATTCTATGTCTTTCACCGCTGGGGAAGGGCTAGGTGGATGCCCTTGGGAAACCCTGCCAGCGGAGTCTTCAAACAGCATAAGAGACTGCTGCATAACTTGAGGCTGAGACAGTTTCCCTGGTATGCATGGGGGTGATGTGACAGACTGATGGGGTTGGTTTTCAGGCGCCATCTGTGCGCTTTCTGCAGAAGACTGGGTGGGAGATAATGTGAACGTGCTGGATCCACTGTCGGCCACCCAATTGACTAATGCCTGTACGTGCTCAGGCCTTACCATCCTTAGAACGGCATTGGGCCCCACCATATATCGCTGTAAATTCTGGCGGCTACTGGGACCTGAGGTAGTTGGTACACTAGGACGTGTGGATGTGGCAGAACGGCCACGTCCTCTCCCAGCACCAGAGGGTCCACTAACACCACCACGACCATGTCCACGTCCGCGTCCCTTACTAGATGTTTTCCTTATTGTTATCGTTCACCACAACAACAAAAATATTATTTGGCCCAATGTATTGTATTCAAATTCAGCTGAATAAAAATTTGAGGCCTAGTATTTAGGCGCTGGGTGACAGGTATAGATTTACTGACAGAATTAGACTTGGAAATGCACAGTAGCGTGTGTGTGAAGTTATTCTGAATTACCCTATGTGCACCTTGAATATTATATACCCTTTTAGGGATAGATTTCAAATAGCTCTGATACAGCAGAAACCACTAAATTAGGAAATTGCTAAATTGGGAATTGTATTTCAACCCAGAACAAAAAATGTGCTTTGACGGACACTAAATAACTTGCCCAGCCAGAACAGTACAGCAGTAACGACAGATTTAGCGGGATATAAATTTGAGGCCTAGTATTTAGGCGCTGGGTGACAGGTATAGATTTACTGACGGAATTAGACTTGGAAATGCACAGTAGCGTGTGTGTGAAGTTATTCTGAATGACCCTATGTGCACCTTAAATATTATATACCCTTTTAGGGATAGATTTCAAATAGCTCTGATACAGCAGAAACCACTAAATTAGGAAATTGCTAAATTGGGAATTGTATTTCAACCCAGAACAAAAAATGTGCTTTGACGGACACTAAATAACTTGCCCAGCCACAACAGTACAGCAGTAACGACAGATTTAGCGGGATATAAATTTGAAGCCTAGTATTTAGGCGCTGGGTGACAGGTATAGATTTACTGACAGAATTAGACTTGGAAATGCACAGTAGCGTGTGTGTGAAGTTATTCTGAATGACCCTATGTGCACCTTGAATATTATATACCCTTTTAGGGATAGATTTCAAATAGCTCTGATACAGCAGAAACCACTAAATTAGGAAATTGCTAAATTGGGAATTGTATTTCAACCCAGAACAAAAAATGTGCTTTGACGGACACTAAATAACTTGCCCAGCCACAACAGTACAGCAGTAACGACAGATTTAGCGGGATATAAATTTGAGGCCTAGTATTTAGGCGCTGGGTGAGAGGTATAGATTTACTGACAGAATTAGACTTGGAAATGCACAGTAGCGTGTGTGTGAAGTTATTCTGAATGACCCTATGTGCACCTTGAATATTATATACCCTTTTAGGGATAGATTTCAAATAGCTCTGATACAGCAGAAACCACTAAATTAGGAAATTGCTAAATGGGGAATTGTATTTCAACCCAGAACAAAAAATGTGCTTTGACGGACACTAAATAACTTGCCCAGCCACAACAGTACAGCAGTAACGACAGATTTAGCGGGATATAAATTTGAGGCCTAGTATTTAGGCGCTGGGTGACAGGTATAGATTTACTGACAGAATTAGACTTGGAAATGCACAGTAGCGTGTGTGTGAAGTTATTCTGAATGACCCTATGTGCACCTTGAATATTATGTACCCTTTTAGGGATAGATTTCAAATAGCTCTGATACAGCAGAAACCACTAAATTAGGAAATTGCTAAATTGGGAATTGTATTTCAACCCAGAACAAAAAATGTGCTTTGACGGACACTAAATAACTTGCCCAGCCACAACAGTACAGCAGTAACGACAGATTTAGCGGGATATAAATTTGAAGCCTAATATTTAGGCGCTGGGTGACAGGTATAGATTTACTGACAGAATTAGACTTGGAAATGCACAGTAGCATGTGTGTGAAGTTATTCTGAATGACCCTATGTGCACCTTGAATATTATATACCCTTTTAGGACAGTAGCGTGTGTGTGAAGTTATTCTGAATGACCATATGTGCACCTTGAATATTATATACCCTTTTAGGGATAGATTTCAAATAGCTCTGATACAGCAGAAACCACTAAATTAGGAAATTGCTAAATTGGGAATTGTATTTCAACCCAGAACAAAAAAATGTGCTTTGACGGACACTAAATAACTTGCCCAGCCACAACAGTACAGCAGTAACGACAGATTTAGCGGGATATAAATTTGAGGCCTAGTATTTAGGCGCTGGGTGACAGGTATAGATTTACTGACAGAATTAGACTTGGAAATGCACAGTAGCGTGTGTGTGAAGTTATTCTGAATGACCATATGTGCACCTTGAATATTATATACCCTTTTAGGGATAGATTTCAAATAGCTCTGATACAGCAGAAACCACTAAATTAGGAAATTGCTAAATTGGGAATTGTATTTCAACCCAGAACAAAAACTGTGCTTTGACGGACACTAAATAACTTGCCCAGCCACAACAGTACAGCAGTAACGACAGATTTAGCGGGATATAAATTTGAGGCCTAGTATTTAGGCGCTGGGTGACAGGTATAGATTTACTGACAGAATTAGACTTGGAAATGCACAGTAGCGTGTGTGTGAAGTTATTCTGAATGACCCTATGTGCACCTTGAATATTATATACCCTTTTAGGGATAGATTTTAAATAGCTCTGATACAGCAGAAACCACTAAATTAGGAAATTGCTAAATTGGGAATTGTATTTCAACCCAGAACAAAAAATGTGCTTTGACGGACACTAAATAACTTGCCCAGCCACAACAGTACAGCAGTAACGACAGATTTAGCGGGATATAAATTTGAGGCCTAGTATTTAGGCGCTGGGTGACAGGTATAGATTTACTGACAGAATTAGACTGGGATATGGCCAAAAAATAACCACACTATTGCTGGTTAAATGCACTTGGTGTGACACCTTGACCAACCACACTACTGAGGGTTAAATGCACTTGGTGACAGGCTCAGCTTGCCCCTGATGTAGTATATGGCCAAAAAATAAACAGACTATTGCTGGTTAAATGCACTTGGTGTGACAGCTTCACCCTGATGTAGGCTTTAGCCAAAAAACAACCACACCATTGAGGGTTAAATGCACTTGGTGACGGGCGCAGCTTGCCCCTGATGTAGTATATGGCCAAAAAATAAACAGACTATTGCTGGTTAAATGCACTTGGTGTGACAGCTTCACCCTGATGTAGGCTTTAGCCAAAAAACAACCACACCATTGAGGGTTAAATGCACTTGGTGACGGGCGCAGCTTGCCCCTGATGTAGTATATGGCCAAAAAATAAACAGACTTTTGCTGGTTAAATGCACTTGGTGTGACAGCTTCACCCTGATGTAGGCTTTAGCCAAAAAACAACCACACCATTGAGGGTTAAATGCACTTGGTGACAGGCGCAGCTTGCCCCTGATGTAGTATATGGCCAAAAAATAAACAGACTATTGCTGGTTAAATGCACTTGGTGTGACAGCTTCACCCTGATGTAGGCTTTAGCCAAAAAACAACCACACCATTGAGGGTTAAATGCACTTGGTGACGGGCGCAGCTTGCCCCTGATGTAGTATATGGCCAAAAAATAAACAGACTATTGCTGGTTAAATGCACTTGGTGTGACAGCTTCACCCTGATGTAGGCTTTAGCCAAAAAACAACCACACCATTGAGGGTTAAATGCACTTGGTGACGGGCGCAGCTTGCCCCTGATGTAGTATATGGCCAAAAAATAAACAGACTTTTGCTGGTTAAATGCACTTGGTGTGACAGCTTCACCCTGATGTAGGCTTTAGCCAAAAAACAACCACACCATTGAGGGTTAAATGCACTTGGTGACAGGCGCAGCTTGCCCCTGATGTAGTATATGGCCAAAAAATAAACAGACTATTGCTGGTTAAATGCACTTGGTGTGACAGCTTCACCCTGATGTAGGCTTTAGCCAAAAAACAACCACACCATTGAGGGTTAAATGCACTTGGTCGCAGCTTGTGCTGGCGCACCACAAGACACAAAATGGCCGCCGATCACCCCAGAAAAAAGTGACTGACAAACGGTCTGGGCAGCCTAAAAACAGTGAGCAATTGAGTATCAGCAGCTCAGTGATCCACAGCTGCAGATCGATTAATAATCAAGTCCTTTGGAGGAGTTAATCTGCCTAATCTCGCCCTACTGTCGCAGCCGCAACCTCTCCCTACGCTAATCAGAGCAGAGTGACGGGCGGCGCTATGTGACTCCAGCTTAAATAGAGGCTGGGTCACATGGTGCTCTGGCCAATCACAGCCATGCCAATAGTAGGCATGGCTGTGACGGCCTCTTGGGGCAAGTAGTATGACGCTTGTTGATTGGCTGCTTTGCAGCCTTTCAAAAAGCGCCAAGAAAGCGTCACAAAAGCGCCAAGAAAGCGACGAACACCGAACCCGAACCCGGACTTTTACGAAAATGTCCGGGTTCGGGTCCGTGTCACGGACACCCCAAAATTCGGTACGAACCCGAACTATACAGTTCGAGTTCGCTCATCCCTATTGAGGACCCTATTATAAATTTTGCATTGAGGCCTGGAGCTTCAAGTCATACCTCTGCTTAAATTCACATGCTGCCATGGATATTTGGTGCCACAGGATGCAACCGCCCAATAGACAAGTGTTTGCTTGTGTTTACATACTGCAATGATTAGGAAAAAGCGTTTTTCATTCCTGATCATTGGCCCATGTAAAAAAGGCCATTAGTCGACACACCAATTTACCAATTTCAGGTCAATTCCTATGCAAATTAGCTCTCCCCTAGAAGAAATAAAACTGTCTCTCTACTGCCACCCTGTGAGTCATTGTCCAACCCATTATAGATCCTTGAAACATGACTAGGGATATATATATCAGTAGGTAGCACTAGAGAGACAGTACTTCTTTCTTCTAGAAAAGAGCTGATTTGCATACTTTTCACAGAAAGCATTGCCTGCAAGACTTAACAGATGGATCTCCACAAGCAGAACCAGTACCTTCCAAGAGCTAGTCCAATTCTTTATTCATTTTATTATTTAATTTTTCAAGAGAACACTTAATGTATTGTTAGGATTCATCTTCCCTTCGAATGACTAAGGACATAGCAAAAAGCATCACCGGTTGTGTAGGGCACTACCATAAAGCATCTATAAGGAAAAGCCATAGTGCCAACAGTGATTTCTCTAAGACGATGCCATACATTTGACTTTGAGAATCTATTCTCGGCCCATTGGCTAAGATCAAGTGTAGTATCTGTTCTTATCCGTGGTATGTCCGGGCCATTTGTTGCCATTGGAAGGGGACCAAGGGCCTCCAGATCTAAGCCATGGGCTGGGTTGTTTAAAAGCCTAAGGTGCAGAAGTGCCCCAGGAGTGATAACCCTGGGGTGCCCAAACTCACTGATGGTGGAAGCCCACTGAGTGATGGCACATGTGCACATACTTCACTTCCTCACAATTTGAGCTCACTCAACTCTCTTTGCCCGGGCCTTCTGGCTTGCCAAGATGATGAATTTTTTAAATTCCGTCCTAATATCCGGTTCGTAATGGCACACAGTCACTTATTAATTTTTTCTGTTCAATGTGTGTTCACTATCACTATCCACATTTGTTTTGTCACTAGGGCCTTTCAAGGTTGCAGCACCCTTACAAGCTGCCCCTGAGGTTGAGGGGTGTGTGTGTGTAATGATCAGGTTCCTCACCCCTCTGCAAACCCCTTGAGAGACCTCAACTGAGGCTGTTGGCCAACACCTGTGGTGGCAGCTCAGGTGGAGGCCAGAGCTAGAGGGGTGCCTTGGCTTCAGCTGAAAATGGCTTCAAGTTCCTGACCCTTGCAGGAGCCTTCTGGCCTTGAAGGTTGGGGAATGGTTTATGTGAGGACCTTCTCTTGCAGAGAAGGCCTGCAATAGACCGCATCCTAGTACATTTCTTTTGGGTGGCACACTGCTATATTTTTTTTTATGGAGTGAATGAAGTCACGTTTTTTCAGGATTTCAATTAAAGCAGTCTTATTGAAAATCAAAAAGATAATGATGAGCTGCGCTAAATGATAAACCCAACTTATCATGGGTGTCAATGTCTGTTCTTGATTTCTCGCCGCCCATGTGTTGTCTCCAGCATGCAGCATTACCGAGCATATCCTCATGTAGCATCTTATTACTGCACACCCCACACCCTGTTCAGTTTTGCAATGCTTTGTAAAGAATAAAAATTGATCGGGAAAAGTAAAAAAGAAAAAAAAAATCATAATTTTTTTTTCTTGAGTGCTATTTATCATCCTTGAAATAGGTGATATGTCCTTCAGTCCACCATTCACCTTCAAAGAATGCGCTATCATATCTATATTCTGATATGGTACTGATTCCAATCAGTGGATTCTATTATAGGCCTTTAAGCAAAAAAAAAAAAAAAAAAAGAAATTGCTGATGACGGTTATAAAAATAAATGAAGCTTATCGCGTCTTGACATCTTTAGCACTTTCTGAAGCTTTTTGAGTGAGCCATAGTGACAGACAATAGCTGAGAGATTGTGTGTAAGATAATGAGAAAAATAAATGCATCTACAGGAGCAGCCGGGAGGAACAGCTCCGTACATTCATTACTCGGGGTGCCAGCTCTTCGCACCGTCTCCTTATTACTATCATTTGTAGAATGAGTTAAGGACTGTTCCACCGTCACCCGCTTGACCATTATCCGATTATTGACTGAATGGTCAAATATGTTGGATCTGATTATGTTTTCATTTCATTGGCAAATAATTAGTTTGTATGGCCGCAGACTCAAATGTCACCAATCCAAATCACATTTGTTCTTCCATTTTTCTTCCTTATGTCAGAGTTAAACCGGCACTCAGAGAATTTATTAGACGAGGATTTACAGTATAGACACGGGCGACTGGAGAGCGGGAGGTCACTGAGAAATGACTGCTTCCCGGCTGTGACGTGAGAGTATTTATTAGGGGTCATAATGCAGCAATTTATAGATGTTCTTCATATTATTTACTGACATCTGGTACATCGTCTTTGAGCAGAGGTGGAGGCCTTCACCATGACACCACAGGTAGTCTGTGGTGATGTTCTTACACTTGGGGGGAGGGGGAGGTAGAAGTAGAAGAAAGTCTATACTGAGTGTGCTGCCGAACCACAAGGGTTCATCTATTGAACTAAGTTATGTATACCATTTGTTACAGTAAAAGGGTAAACTGCCAGGTAATGAGAAAATGGCTAGGCTGAGTCAGAGGTCCACATGGAGGTTATGCCACTAGAATCCATGCACAAGCTAGCATGTCCCTAGAGAGGATAAGTAGAAGTGCAGACAGACCTCTTGGAGCAACACAGGAAAGAGAGAAAGAGAAAAGCTTGCACATCGGTAGTGTGAGCTGGAAGATGCAGCAGATTCCTGCATGTAGCCAGCTAGCAGTAGAGGTGAGTGGCTCTCGCTATTAAGGGGCACCACAATGGGGCCTACATGGTGTTGAGGCCAGAGCTAGGTGTATCATGAAGCCACCTAGCCTCTGAGAGCAGCTGAGACCTGAATAAAAGGAGGCTTTAAATTGAGACCAGAGAGCCTGCTGTATGTGAGCGACTCTGTATGAGAGACTGTGTGCAATACTGTGTGTTGCAAGGGAGGACATACTAAAACCGTGTAGGGACAGTATAGAATGTGGGCAGTAGTTGTGAAGACAGAGATGCCGCAGCCTGTTAGAGATTGAAACCATATGGTAGGAATATTGTGGTCCCAACTGCAGTTAAGGCTGTATTACACTGGCTGATATTTCAGCCGATAATCGCTAACAGGTGTTCGTATGAACGCTCGTTAGCGATCATCTTGCAGTGACCAAGAAATCAATGTTTTCATTCCCAGGTACTTCAACAGAAAAGAGATGGTTCCTACATGTTCAGTGGCCTGTGCTCAATATACGGCCTACTCCTATCCCCCTAAACCACACGCTCTGATTGGATACTATAGCTGCCACTCAGAGCATAGGGGAGGAGCAAAGCATTCAGTGCAGATAGACCATGGCCCTGAACATAAAGCGACCATCTCCTACATTCTTTCGGTTGTGGTGCCAAAAACATCAATTTCTTGCTCGTGAAACCTGCATGATTATCTCTGTCTATGCAGCTCTCCCCATCATCTACTCTATATAGTGCTGTCAGCAGTTTTTAGGGCTAAAAACTGCTGACAGACTCCCTTTAAAGTTTTAAGTGTCACTTATCATTTCAAACTATTTTTGACATGTGCTAAGTTGAGTCTGATGGAAGTCCAGTCTTTGGTGTCCCAAGTTCATTTTTGTCTTGATGGCCTCAAGGGACACAGTGGTAGACCCAAACCTCATAAATCAATACAACCAACTTTGTCTCTTCTGAATAAACCAAAGAGACGACAAAGGGAGCTGAAGCGGCGCCAGACAATTGCCCACCATCTGGAGAATTGAAGGTGCCAGAGTGCTCTAAATAGTGCCATGACCGATTCTAGCGACCGATGGGAGTCACAGCGCTTAGCAGTCCACTGAAGACAATTTGGAAAAATCTTTTCATGTCAAAAATTGTATTAAAAAAAGGTACACTTTAATAATGGAATGCCAAAGCAAGTATGGCTACAGTCATTGTGGGTAGAGTTACCTTTTACTTCTACGTTCATGTGACATCAGCATTCAGACAAGCAGCTCAGACGCATCTTTACAGAGGGATTTCCGTTTCGCTCAGTTAACATTCCTACCTAAGTTCAGCTGACAGAGTTGTCACATACCTTCAGGATCACCACCACACCGCATCACTGCTCCGACACTGGGACCAAAAGTAATCACTTCCATCAAAACTTATGTTTCTAAACTGCAAATGAGAAACTCGTCAACAATTCCAACCATAAACATAATACTCCGCTCTCCCATTGTAATTTATCACTGGACAGAGTCCCTAATGAATGGTTTCTTAGCTGAGCCTGAATATTTTTGGTTCACAGCACAGGAACAACAATGGACCATCATGTGACATAAAGGGGGTTGTAGCATTTATTTGTGCTCGCCAAAATCACAGTTTCCAGTTGCCAAAGAAAGAAAAATGGTGTTCAACGTCCAATACTGGTGTTATGTTGGCAGCCCAAGCCCGCTGCTGTCCAGTTCCCACTGCTCTACTTACCTTGCTACTGTCGCTGCTTCTGTTCCGGCAGTCTGGACCTGCTGGCCTTCCTCTGCCCTCCAGCAGCGTGCTCTGCTGCCAGAATCCAATGTACTGTCTCCTCTTGCAGGCCGCAGCTTGTGCTTGCCAACTAGGCCCCTCCAGTCTAGCTATATGCTGCTCGTGCACACTTTCTGGCTTTTAAGGACAACGTGAATGCACCCTAATCTTCACCAAGCAATGGCTGGCAACCACGGGGTACTTAAGATACCTTCCCCTGTGGGAAGTCGCCTGAGCAATAGGTTAATCTACCTTGCTAGTTTCTGCAAAGGTGTGCTGTTCTGTTTGTCTACCCAGGTACCGAATTCTGCCCGATTCTTGACTCTCCGCTGCCTTTCCAACCTGTGCACAATTGCTGTATTGATCCTATTGATTCTGCCTCAAAGAGTCCTTGAGCATAGCAGCAACAACCTGTTTTCACACCAAACAGGTAGCAAGCCTTCATGCAGACACAAGGCTCCAAGATCCCAATACAGAGACCCTGCTTCTGAGCCCAGCTGCCTATTTAAGGACAGCCAGATGCTGCCAAAACCCGGACCGGCAATTAAAATCCGGTCCGGTATTTGACCTCACCTGGCTGTAAATCAGCCCAGCTCACATGCTGGGAGAAAAATACCTGTTTTCCCAGACCAAACTTCTCACTGTTTCACATACCCCCCCCCCCCCCTTTGTTCAACCTTGAGGGGCTAAACACACGCCAGACAGTGTACCCGGGACAGGGCATCCCTGTTTCCCTGTAACCGGCCTGCCCTGTGTTCCAACCGAAAACTTAGTAGTAAGTTTTGTAGGGAGAGAAACCATCGGGTGACCCGGGCATTTCTGTCCTTGTCCTGGCTCATTGACTTGAGAGGGGGTGGGCAGTCACCAGGCGGAATTTTCTCCCCAATAAATAATAGCCGAGAGATTCTAGTGCCCACTTAATAGCCAGGCACTCTCTCTTCACTATACTTTACCGGGTCTCGGCTGGGGTGAGCTTACGGCTGAGTCAAAGGGATGCTCCTCCCCGTTGACTTCCTGAGACAGTACAGCACCGAGGCCTACTTCAGAGGCATTAATCTGTACTATAAACTCCATTTTGAAGCCGGGGCGTCACCAAAACCGGGGACCCGCACAGGGCTGACTTCAAAGCGGAGAAAGCCTCTTCCGCCCGATCATCCCAGCGAACCATCGTTGACTTGTGTCCCTTCAAGAGTCCTTTCAAGGGCTCCTGAGTCTGTTAAGAGGAGAAGCTGTCAGCAATTTTTACTGTGGCAGCCGCCTCTCTTGCATCAGACAGAGGGGCCGGTACCTCTTCTCATAGAAAACCTGGCCGCGGGCTGTCTTCTGTACAGGTTTCCCTATCTTTCGACGGTTTGAGTAAATTCACATTGTAAACCAGGCTGGTGTACCTTGTAGTTTACATCTCCAATTTTCTCGAGTACCTCATAGTGCCCCTGCCACCTAGCCAGGAACTTACTGCCCACGGTTGGCACCAGAACCAAAACCCTATCACCCCGGTTAAAGAACCTGACCCGAGCCTGCCGATTATAGACCCGACTCTGGGCTCGCTGAGCTGCCTCCATATGCTCTCTAACAATCCGATCTTGTATCTGGGTAAAGTACTCAATGACACTTTTATTTGGAGTAGATTGTTGTTCCCGTGCCTTTTTGGCCACGTCCAAGAGACCGTGAGGGTGTCTGCCATATAGCAGTTCGAAGGGCGAGAATCCAGTAGAGGCCTGGGGTACCTCTTGCACTGCGAACACAAGATTGGGCAGAAGGAGGTCCCAGTCCTTCCCATCTTTAGAGACCCCCCTCCCAACAAAACCCTCCTTTAGATTCCTGGTAGCTTCATAGCGTTCCACCAGGTCCACCATCTCAAGGGCATTGCCAGGAGACACCTGACCGATCCAGTGCTGGAGAGGGTATGGGAAAGCCCTCCAGAATATATCGGCTAACAGACGATCCAGCATAGCAGTGCTACTCAGCACATCAGGCTGTAGCCATTTTTGCAAGAGGTGAAGTAAGTTATAATACTGGGGTCTTGCAGGCTCAGCCAGGTTCAACCCCCACTGATGCACCCGCTGGGCTCGGACCAACATATTCACCCCCAGTCTTGCCAGAATCTCACCCTTGACTTTCAGGTAGTCGGCCGCTTGATCGTCCGGCAAGTCGAAATACACCCGCTGTGAATTGGATGCCAGGAACGGAGCGACGACCTCAGCCCACTGGTTACAGGGTAGCTTTTCCCTGATGGCCACTTTCTCGTACATCGCCAGGTAGGTTTCCGATGTCGTCTGCGGGGGTCATCTTAGGAATCGCGGCACGGACTGCTTTTCAGGCATCGTGGACGCTTGGGGTTGCTCTTGCTGTCTGCAAAGCTATCACGTGTTGTAGCTGCAACTGGTTAGTCTCCTGCAGCTGCTTATTAGCCTCGCCTTGCTGCAGGTTTGTCTCACTGCTGCAGATTAGCCTCCTTCACAACAGCCTCCATTTTGTCGTGGGGCACCGGTTGTAATACAGCTGGTTTAATGTACGACATACAACCGTGCCTGAAAAATGCAGAAACCAAAAACATCGGCGTTCACGCCAGCCTCACTGCTCTTGCCCGCATCCTCCACCAATTGTGGGGTTTCGCTCTGGTAGACAGGATTAGCGGACGCAGTATAGAGGCAACAACAAGTTCTTTGGATCAAACAGTTCAGTGTTTTATTCATACTTTAGGCAAGTGACAAAACAAGCCGTCATAAACAAGCAAAAAGTGACCTTGCGGTGTTGGTGGTAATTCACACCATGCGGCAATTCTGCCTCAGAGTCCTTGAGCAGTGGCGTACCGCCAATATAGGCAGACCACGCAGCTGCTAAGGGGCCCGTGGCAGGGGGGGCCTGGAGTGGATAGAAGGCCTCGCCCCCTACAATGTCTCCATTTGTGTATTATGCTATTGCCATTGCCACAGTCCTATCTGGGGCTCGGACGTCCCTGCTTCCACTCTGCTCAGGCCCTTCTCCTCCCTTACATACATTGTGTGCACAGATGGCGATGTCCCTTACCCTGCAGCCAGGTGAGCGCTCTCTCTCCTTTGTCTGCTGGGCGCTGCATTGGCCAATCAGCATTTAGCAGTGCTAAGCTCATGCTGCTGATTGGCTAGTGTATCGCAGCAGCAGACAGAACTGAGCGGGCGGGACGCGGCACTCTTCACTGCTTTGCTCAGTGAAGCCACTGGACTCCAGCCCCCAGCAGTGAGTGCCTCTATGTTTAAAAAAAGTTAATGGATGGATGGTTAGTGGGGGAAATAGGGGGCTCTTCTGGGGCAGAAGCAAGCAGAGTTCCTGAGCGGGGGGGTGGGGTGTCACACTGTCTGTATTTAAGGCTTATCGTATAGAGAACAGTGTGCCCCCCTCCCACCATGAACTCTGCTTGCTGTTCATACTCATATGGAGGACAGTGTGCCATAAGACCTCATATGTGGCAGGATGGGCTATGTCAGGCCTCAGCGCAGTGGGCACAGGCAGGAGGAGTGATGTGTATGCGGGCCCCTGCCCTGCACTCGCTCAGCTGTGCTCACATACATATGGCGCCCTGTGCCCACTGTCCTGCGCCCACTCTGCTAAAACCTGATATAGCCCATCTATGCCCAGCTCTACCAAAGCAGACAGGCAGGAACAGTGATGTGTGCTGTACATGGTTCACTGCAGCCCCAGTGAAATCCTTACTCCCATACACCTCTGTAATATCCATGGTTTATGAGAGTACGGATTATAAACCGTTATACGCACCTGAATTCAGCGTCTATTTCTCATAGGGAAAAAAGTGTTAGAAAATGTAGTTTAAGGTACTTACAATAGGTTTTAATAAACTTTATTTAAAAGTTTAGATACACTTTGTCAGGGATGTCCAACCTCCAGCTGGTGCAAAACTAAACTTCTTCGCATGCCCTGTCTTGTAATTGCAATAGCTGGAGGGCCACAGGTTGCATATTCCCGCTTTAAAGGGGTATTCGGGTTGTTTGAAGTTATCCCCTATCCACAGGAAAAGGAGGGTGGTGGTGGGGGAGAAGCCAAAGGTGGGTAGTGGCCGGAGCTGGGGTGCCCGATTCAGACTCTTGCTATGGGGCCCAATGATTTCTATGTACGCCCCTGTCGTTGAGCATAGCAGCACCAACCTGTTTTCACACCAAACAGGTAGCAAGCCTTCATCCAGACACAAGGCTCCCAGATCCCAACACAGAGACCCCGATTCTGAGCCCAGCTGCCTATTTAAAGAGGACCTTTCACCGATCCTGACATTTTGAAATAAGTATACAGACATGAAGAGCGGCGCCCGGGGATCTCACTGCACTTACTATTATCCCGGGGCGCCGCTCCGTTCTCCTGCTATGCCCTCTGGTATCTTCGTTCACTAAGTTATAGTAGGCGGAGATTTCAGCCACTAAGTTATAGTAGGCGGAGATTTCAGTCACTAAGTTATAGTAGGCGGTGTCTGCCCTTGTTCTGCTGTAGCGCTGGCCAATCACAGTGCAGAGCTCACAGCCTGGGAGGTTATTTTCTCCCAGGCTGTGAGCTCTGCGATGCGATTGGCCAGCGCTACAGCAGAACAAGGGCAGACTCCGCCTACTATAACTTAGTAACTGAAATCTCTGCCTACTATAACTTAGTGAACAAAGATACCGGAGGGCATAGCGGGAGAACGGAGCGGCGCCCAGGGATAATAGTAAGTGCAATGAGATCCCCGGGCGCCGCTCTCCATGTCTGTATACTTAGTTCACAATGTCAGGATCGGTGAAAGGTCCTCTTTAAGGACCGCCAGGTGCTGCCAAAACCCGGACAGGCACTTAAAATCCGGTCCGGTACTTGACCTCACCTGGCTGTAAATCAGCCCAGCAGCACATGCTGGGAGGAAAATATCTGTTTTCCCAGACCAAACCTCTCACTGTGTCACTATATATATATACAGTACAGACCAAAAGTTTGGACACACCTTCTCATTCAAAGAGTTTTCTTTATTTTCATGACTATGAAAATTGTAGATTCACACTGAAGGCATCAACATGTGGAATTATATACATAGCAAAAAAGTGTGAAACAACTGAAAATATGTCATATTCTAGGTTCTTCAAAGTAGCCACCTTTTGCTTTAATTACTGCTTTGCACACTCTTGGCATTCTCTTGATGAGCTTCAAGAGGTAGTCACCTGAAATGGTCTTTCAACAGTCTTGAAGGAGTTCCCAGAGATGCTTAGCACTTGTTGGCCCTTTTGCCTTCACTCTGCGGTCCAGCTCACCCCAAACCATCTTGATTGGGTTCAGGTCCGGTGACTGTGGAGGCCAGGTCATCTGGCGCAGCACCCCATCACTCTCCTTCATGGTCAAATAGCCGTTACACAGCCTGGAGGTGTGTTTGGGGTCATTGTCCTGTTGAAAAATAAATGATGGCCCAACTAAACGCAAACCGGATGGAATAGCATGCCGCTGCAAGATGCTGTGGTAGCCATGCTGGTTCAGTATGCCTTCAATTTTGAATAAATCCCCAACAGTTTAACCAGCAAAGCACCCCCACAACATCACACCTCCTCCTCCATGCTTCACGGTGGGAACCAGGCATGTAGAGTCCATCCGTTCACCTTTTCTGCGTCGCACAAAGACACGGTGGTTGGAACCAAAGATCTCAGATTTCCACTGGTCTAATGTCTATTCCTTGTGTTCTTTAGCCCAAACAAGTCTCTTCTGCTTGTTGCCTGTCCTTAGCAGTGGTTTCCTAGCAGATATTCTACCATGAAGGCCTGATTCACACAGTCTCCTCTTAACAGTTGTTCTAGAGATGTGTCTGCTGCTAGAACTCTGTGTGGCATTGACCTGGTCTCTAATCTGAGCTGCTGTTAACCTGCGATTTCTGAGGCTGGTGACTCGGATGAACTTATCCTCCGCAGCAGAGGTGACTCTTGGTCTTCCTTTCCTGGGGCGGTCCGCATGTGAGCCAGTTTCTTTGTAGCGCTTGATGGTTTTTGTGACTTCACTTGGGGACACTTTCAAAGTTTTCCCAATTTTTCGAACTGACTGACCTTCATTTCTTAATTTAATGATGGCCACTCGTTTTTCTTTACTTAGCTGCTTTTTTCGTGCCATAATACAAATTCTAACAGTCTATTCAGTAGGACTATCAGCTGAGTATCCACCTGACTTCTCCACAACGCAACTGATGGTCCCAACCCCATTTATAAGGCAAGAAATCCCACTTATTAAACCTGACAGGGCACACCTGTGAAGTAAAAACCATTTCAGGTGACTACCTCTTGAAGCTCATCAAGAGAATGCCAAGAGTGTGCAAAGCAGTAATCAAAGCAAAAGGTGGCTACTTTGAAGAACCTAGAATATAACATATTTTCAGTTGTTTCACACTTTTTTGTTATGTATAGAATTCCACATGTGTTGATTCCTAGTTTTGATGCCTTCGGTGTAAATCTACATTTTTCATAGTCATGAAAATAAAGCAAACTCTTTGAATGAGAAGGTGTGTCCAAACTTTTGGTCTGTACTTTATGTATGTGTGTGTATATATAAAAAAAAATATATATATATATATATTACTTTCCATGAGCAGTTCTTGTTTTCTAACGCTATCCTCTAACCTCAGCTTTCACTCTTTGTTATTTATGTTCCCTTGGTAGGTCTATAGCGCTCAGAGCCCAGGAATTTGTTACAGCCGCTACTTGTAGTTAGAATTTACTGAAGTTTCCACAGAGAATTCATTCAGCACATAACAAAAATAAAATATAAGGTCGTACAGGGACCTGAGGAAATACAGTAAATCAATGGGATCACACTTGATACTGGAACCTTTAGAGACTTTTTGATGTACCATAGCATCATTAAATACTAGGTCCCCCAAAAAAGAGATTTGAAATGTAACAAACCCTTTCAATTGTAAAACTCAAGGATTTATTGCAATCTATTTAAAGGGAATTATTAATGAGCTCATGGTCCCTTTAAATTCAGACCAATTACAAAGTAAACATGAGTGCCGTGTTCATTAAAAAGAAGTTGAGTAGTAGACCTGCTCAGATAAGCTTACAATATATAAATAAGGAATATAGCATGGAAAAGGAGTAAGCAGCTCTAGAAGTGTTAAGATGAGACAGTGGCTTTTAAGCCATTAAATGCTTGACACACGAGTGATCTACTAACACAGCAATGTATACTTACAGCAGCATCAGCAAATAATGATCCCCTAACATAGCATCACAAAATACTCAAAGCAACTTCAGCAGACAGTTATCTCATAACATAGTATCACAAAATACTCACAACAGAGTCACCAAGAGTAATCTCCTATCACATCACAAGATGCTAACAGCAGAATCATCAGAGAGAGCTATCCTAACATAACATCACAAGATACTCACAGCAGCATCAGCAAGAGCGATCTTATAACATAACACCACAAGATACTGTACTCACAGCAGCATCAGCTGAAGAGGCATTAAGTGGATTGTAGTATTATAGGATGCACAGTTTAAAAACAGTATTTTCAGCCATATACCCTGAACTATAGCTCCACCCACAGTAAGCTGCCCTGCAGTGTAAACAATGGAAGCAACACATCAGTGATATAGGAAAAAATGTTGTGTGTTTGTACCCATCAATATTCATTATTAAGTGCACCCCCTACAGGGAGCCCAGTGGTCTTGTAAGCTGTTTGTCTTGTTATACACCATTTGTAGCAGTGTTAAACACTGTCAGGTCTTTAAAGTCACTTATTTCTCTGTTACTTTGTTATACTCATAGCAAATCATTCTGCAATACAATATACAGCTGACATGCAAACAAATATTTGTTCACAGGTCGCGTGTTTCAGCAGAACTGCACAAAGCGATACACATGAGTGAGCGCAGTAAATCTGCAGCCCCAGCCGTCTGTGTACTAGCTCACTTTATGATACTGTAAATCTGTTCCTAGGCGCAATAACTCTGCAATAATCTGAAACTGCTCAAAATGCCAACGTGATATCAAGTCATAGCAATGCTTCTCATTCTGCATACATCTAATACCCTGGCAGAATACTATTCACACAGTAAATGTTATTGTTAGAGATGAGCGAATTTCTCAAAAATTCACCGAATTTTCCGAAAAGATTTGATTTGATCCAAATTAATTTATGGTGAATCGCGTTAAAAAAACAGCTATTTCCTGGCTGCTGAGAGCCTTTATAGTGGTGTAGAACGCTGGGCCTTGCAGTAACACGCATAGGGAGTCTGCTGTGGTAGTGAAACTATACTGTGAGTCAGTATGACATGCAGATGACAGGCGTCGCTCTTAGAATCACTGCGCACTTCACTTATTTGGGCAGTTACGGGGCCAAATCTGACCAAATAACTCAAGTGTGAACTCAGCCTTACAGGTCGATGTTAGCGCCAAGTATAAAGAACCGTGCAGAGGCCCAAGATCCCACTATAGCGTGAAAGAGCGCACTCCTGTTACACCGTCATCAACTGATTCCACATAGATGTCTACAGAACCTGTTCTATTAAACACTTATACAAGTAGAGCCCCCCAACAGAGTGGAGAGGGTGTCAGCAGTAAGTTTGTGCTGACGTCACTGATTAAGTTGCCCTTCCTTTGATCTGTCAGAACAATAACCCCCAAAAAATGGATCCTGTCTGTTGAGCATCCGCCTTCACTCGGTCAGCATTTGGCCAGTAATCCATCAGTATTGATAATGCCAAAATAAAACAGGAGTTGATCCAAAACAGAGATGACACGTGAATGGAATATTTGCATGTCTTTTGTGTTTTGTACCCACTCCTGCTTTTGGCTACCAAATCAAAAGCCAATTCTGATGGGACCATACAGGCCTTACAGCTGCTACACTGACAGATCGGAAGAAGGGTCAAATAAATGATGATGTCAACCAGGCCAAAAAGGCAAAATAGTGGCCCAGTCATGAAGTAGGGAGGGTGGGAACAACATGAGAAGTCCACAGAGTAGCCCAATGACATAGTGTGGAGGTGGCAGCAGAATCAGAAGACCACAGAGTGGCGAGGTGACATAGGGTGGAGGTAGCAGCAGCATCAGGAGACCACAGAGTGGCAAGGTGACATAGTGTGAAGGTGGAAGCAGCATCAGGAGACCACAGTTACCCGGTGACAGAGTGTGGAGGTGGGTGGCACTAAGAGTACCCGCTGACAATGGTGGGTGTAAGAAGGCGTGCTTGGCACCAGATGTGTGGCATCAGGCAGGTGGCAGCATCAGAATAGTAGAGACAGGTAGCCAGAGGAAACCGGTCTCTTTTGTCAAAGTGTTTGTGTGGCACCATGAATGATCTAATCTGATGCATCAGGCATTGGTGGGTGGAAATCCTGGCTGATCGACACCTGATTCATCTTGACAAAGGTCAGTCTCTCCACAATTTGGGTGGACAGGCGAGTTCTCCGTGGGGTAACTATGGCCCCCGCCACACTAAACACCCGCTCTGATGCCACACTAATAGCCGAGCAGGACAGCTTTTCCAGGTCAAATTCTGCCAGTTGCGGCCACAAATCCAGTTTGGCTGCCAGTATTCCAGCAGATCTTCAATGATGACTGGCAGGGGGCACTCCAAGTATGCCACCACCTGCTGGTTCAGGTTCTGCTCTATGTCTAGCTGCTGATGAGTAGTTTCTTCACTATGCGGGTGAAGAAAGATGCTCATCAGCGGTTCTAGACTCAGGCTGCTGCTGATGGAGCCATGGCAGTGAAACATGAGCGCAGAGGACCTGCGAGAGGATGGACTATGGCGCAGATAGGCAGCGCCAACTGACTACATAGGATGTCACTATAGTAGTTCAGTTTGTCCTCCCTCTCAGTGGGTGTAAAAAAGGCCCCCATTTTGGACCGATATCGAGGGTCTAACATGGCGGAGAGCCAGTAGCAGGGGCGGACTGACCGGTCGGGCACTTCGGACATGGTCCGAGGGCCCGGCCGGGATGGGGGCCCGCCGCAGAATAACATAACACCGGGCCCCGCTCACTGTAATAGTAATATTCATATGTGAACAACTTGAAATCCCCTGCGATCCTCTCCCTCTCTGTACTCACAAACTCAGTAGCAGGCCGGGCGGCAGCGCAACTCACTGACGTCACGCGCCTGCTCCTCCCACTTTATGAATGAAGTAGGAGGAGCAGGCGCGTGACGTCAGTGAGTTGCGCTGCCGCCCGGCCTGCTACTGAGTTTGTGAGTACAGAGAGCTCAGAGGGAGAGGATCGCAGAGGATTTCAAGTTTTTCACATATGAATATTAGTATTACAGTGAGCGGGGCCCGGTGTAATAGAATACAGTGACTGCAACGGGCCCCGCTGCCATTACAACCACAGACGCTATGTGAAAGGAAAAGTAAAAACATTTTAGGAAGACAGGGAGTAAAAAGCAAATATGGAAAATGGCAGTAGCAGGAAAGGGTTAATCTGCAATATGTGTTCATAGAGCTGTCCTGTCTAACGACCTCTGTGCCCTGCCCCATATATAAGGCCAGCTAATCCCCATCACTACAGCCCACCATACTAGCCCTGTCACTCCCCTGCCCCCCAACCTGCTGTACCTCCAGCGCTCCTCCTACGTGTAAAATCAGGAACCGGTAGTCAGACATATTAGTACTCTCACTGTCATTGCTACACTCACCGGAAGTCAACCAGAGACTTAAATCTGGAGCCAAAATATGGCAGTGCCGGAAGTGCGTCACGTAGCTCTTGGACGGCGTGTCCTGCAACAGGTTTTACTCTTCTTCTGCACCCTGGTAGCTAGCCGCCCCCAGTCCCTGTATTGGGGATCATTCACTCACAGGGACACTGTATAAGATGCTATATATGTGTCACCCACAGATCCCCCCCACAAAAGTGTCATCCACAGATCCCCACAACAGTGCCATCCACAGATCCACCCCATAACAGTGCCATCCACAGATCCACCCCATAACAGTGCCATCCACAGATCCACCCCATAACAGTGCCATCCACAGATCCACCCCATAACAGTGCCATCCACAGATCCACCCCATAACAGTGCCATCCACAGATCCACCCCATAACAGTGCCATCCACAGATCCCCCCCACAACAGTGCCATCCACAGATCCCCCCCCCACAACAGTGTCATCCACAGATCCCCACAACAGTGTCATCCACAGAGCCCCCATAACAGTGCCATCCACAGAGCCCCCATAACACCTTTTGGTTCAAAATATTTTTTAATTTGGCTATTCCCCACCCCTCTTGTATTTGTTCTGCTACTTGTGGGCGCGCGGGAATGAGTTCAGTCACTTCGGTGGGCAATCACGTCCTGCAGCGCGTGATCCCGCAAAACCTGCCGCTATAGGTCACGGGTCTCGTGGGATCACGCGCCACAGGATGGGATTGCGCACCGAAGTGACTGAACTAATGCCCATGTAGCCCGCAAGTAGTGGATCAGTGGAACAAGTACAAGGTGGGTGGGGGGGATGATCTGTGGGGTTGCCCAGACGGCTAGGCCCTTCACAGTAGTTATTAACCCCTTTCAGCAGTCCCCCATTCACTGAAGGGGGGACTGCTGAAAGGGATTAATAACTACTGTGAAGGGCCTCCCCCTTTCACAGTAGTTATGCCCAGATATGTGCCCCCTTCACAGTAGTTATGCCCAGATATGTGCCCCCTTCACAGTAGTTATGCCCAGATATGTGCCCCCTTCACAGTAGTTATGCCCAGATATGTGCCCCCTTCACAGTAGTTATGCCCAGATATGTGCCCTCTTCACAGTAGTTATGCCCAGATATGTGCCCCCTTCACAGTAGTTATGCCCAGATATGTGCCCTCTTCACAGTAGTTATGCCCAGATATGTGCCCCTTTCACAGTAGTTATGCCCACACTGCTTCTAACAGAGGCTCACTAATGGACGCTGAGATTAGATCACCCCATACGAAAGCATTGAATCAATTTGACCCTGGAGGTCATCATGCAGGGTGTGAGGACGTCCAGTGTCAGATACCAGACGAAAGGTCTGTTTTAATCCAGGAAGCCCTCAGGTGGCTGCCAGCCACTAGAAGCTGACCTATTGCTGGAACGTAAACAATGCAGTTTCTCTATAACATTGCAGCTCGATTTGCAAAAGGGACACTGTACCCGGACCACGTCAATGAGATGAAGTGGTCTGGGTGCCTTTTGTGTCACTTTTGTGTAGGGTGTGGCTGGAGGGGGGGCATGGAGGCAGGAAAAGGGTGGGGCTTGCAGCAGAACATGGGTGGGGCCTGTAAGGGGGCCCTTGATTTATTTTGCCCAGGGGCCCTGAGGGTTCTCAGTCCGCCCCTGGCCAGTAGTCATCCCTCTCCCGAATGGTGACAATTTGGCTGTCACTATGCACGCAAGTGAGCATGCATCAGGCCATTTGCACAAGTGACTCGGAGGGACTCCCGGCCTCCATCTCCACTGCATACTGCCACAATGTGTCTGGGTCCTCTGCCTCGTCTTCCTCATCCCCCTCTTGCTCCTCTGGCTGCTCCTCCTCTCCTGTCACCTGTGTAGAAAAAACACCCATTTTGCTACACATTGCTTGTGCTCCAATGTCCTCCTCCTCCAGTTCAGCCCCCACAGGTGCTATGTCCCACAGGGTGTGTTATCCTGGATGGCTGTACCTCCAACTAGAATTCCATGGATGGTCCTGTGGTTGAATCTGGAACTGCAGGATTAAAATTTTCTGAAAGGTCCTCTGTAGGCTTTTGGCATTTCCTCATAGGTGACAGATTCTCGAGATAGCAAAACTTCTCCTGGCAAGGAGCTCATCACTTGGCAGTGGTTCTGGAGGTTCTGGAGTACATCGAGCAGTGTCTATTGACTCATCACTAGTAGATTGGTCACTTTCGGTGGTTTGGAGGTCTGGTAGTGTTATATCAGGTGTGTAGGATTGAGCAAGTGGCTGGGAGAAGGCCGTGGTCAAACGGTGCTGGATGTCACGCCGGACTTGCCAGCTCATTAGTGTCACATTGTAGTAGATTCCTCTTCTTTCTGTACATTTTGAAGTCTGTACTCCTTGGCCTTGGAATGCAGGGAAAGTAGTCCAGCTGTCACTCAGCAGGTTCAGCTTGCTCATCTCTGTGGGCTCCTGTTAGGCAGTCCTTCTTTTTAATGCGCATGTCATGGTGGTGCCTCTTCTTGATGGACTCAGGCAGTACTGGAGTAGTAGTAGGCCCTGAAGTTCCGACAGCGGCAAGGATGATGATGGCCACATGTTGGTTGTTCTGCAGTCCTACTGCTGAAGTAGTCAGTGGCACATGTGGTGCAGAGTTACCATTCACTACCAATCCAGGAGGATAAAATGATTCAAAGGTCGCATAAATTTAGAGTCACTTTGCTAAAAAAAACTCAAGTGGTTTTCTAAGACCTTAAGGGTCCCACAAACATACCCCAATTACTTATATCTCGCCTATAGAAAATAAGTTTCTAATATACTTACTGTCTCGAAGTTGCATGGATTGGCGGCTCATGACACCCCTTTTCTTAAAAACCTGCCTCCGCCAACATCACTTCCTTTACCCAGTTTCCGGACTGGTCTGTGTACAAAGACGTCACTTCTGCAGCCCAGGATGGGGCCAGATGGCGAAGGATATAACATTGGCTGAAATTTTAGAAGAGGAGCGTTACTTGACTGGTTTTACAATGACCACCAATGTGTGAGATGGGCCAACCCCTTTAAACATACTCTGGACAACAAGAAGATGCTAGGAAACTTTACCAAACACTATTTTGAAATGTTTAACTTTGCATTTAGGAAGAATTAAAAAGAAAAAAATGGTGCAAAGTGTCCTTAACCTTTAGGGAAAAACTGAATTTTGCAAAGGCAGTCAGGGTCCCCAGTCTCCAATTATATTTGGCTTCATATACTAAATATTACCGATTCATAAAGGAATACCTGTCACCTTCTAATATAAGATGCATAATTAGCAACAACTTGCAATAAATATTTATCTACATAAATAGGTAATTAACAAAAAAAATCTTCTAGCAGCACTATATAATAATTATTCTTCCTAAGACTTTTCATCAATATAATTGACACCTAATTATGCCACAAATTTACATAGTTCAATATACTTTTTTTTTTTATTCCCAAGTACGTGTTTAGACCCTATTAAAATTATATACTACATAGCATAAATCTATATATAGTTTAACAGTGCTGGTTAGTTCCCCAGTGTATTATGAGAAAAACGTATAAGGAGAGACTTTAAGAAAAAAGAAATTAGCTTCTGTGTCACACAGAAAATAAAATATAAATCAGATAAAAAATAAAATGCTCAACAGAGGGAAAATTTAAATAAATATCAAATATAAAGAAATTTTAAAAAAAGTATCAAAAAAATGAATGAAAATAAATTACAAACCGGATTCCAAAAAAGTTGGGACACAATACAAATCGTGAATAAAAACGGAATGCAATGATGTGGAGGTGACAACTTCTAATATTTTATTCAGAATAGAACATAAATCACAGAACAAAAGTTTAAACTGAGAAAATTTACCATTTTAAGGGAAAAATATGTTGAATCAGAATTTCATGGTGTCAACAAATCCCCAAAAAGTTGGGACAAGGCCATTTTCACCACTGTGTGGCATCTCCCCTTCTTCTTACAACACTCAACAGACGACTGGAGACAGAGGAGACCAGTTTCTCAAGTTTAGAAATAGGAATGCTCTCCCATTCTT